>NC_083335.1:109910954-110212821 GCF_963455315.2 Globicephala melas
AGGGGCAGTGTAGCAAACACTGCCTTCCCCGGCCTTGTGCTGTCAGGGAGGCAGCAGGCCTGGGCCTCTGCAGCATGGTGGGCCTGGACAGGTGTTCCTCTGGAGCCTCCTGGCCCTACTTGCCTCTGACCCTTAGGGCCTAGGAGGGCAAGAGCCTTCTCCTGGAGAGAAGAACATGGGTGTCATCATTGCATGCCTCCTATTCATTCACCTCATTGGGGGGGATTAACCAAAGGCCACCCTGACATTTCCACAGGCAATAAAAAGACCGTTCACTTAAAGAAAAAAAAGAAAGCATCTTTATTTTATCACAGATGGTGACTCAGAGCGCTGGTTTTGGGGTCAGAGAGCTGAGAGCTGAGCTCTCCCACCTTGGGCAAGTTATTTAAGCTTTCTGAGTTTCTTTCATTCATTTATCAAATGTTTATTTTGTGTTTGCTGTGTTATAGGCACCAGGGAAGACACTGAACAAATCAGACAAAAATCCTTGCTCTTGTGTGACTTACATATAATGAATAAGTTATATAGTATTTGGAGGGAAAAAAAGCAGGGGAGGGGGAATATGAATGTTGGGAATGGGATTGCAGTTTGTGATAGGGAGGCCAGCAAAGGCCTCACTGAAAAGGTAACCTTTAAGTCAGGAGTTGAGGAAGTGAGCAGGGGAGCCCTGTGGGGATCTGTGGGAGAGCCTTTCAGGCAGAGGCAATAAATAGCACATGCAAAGGCCCTGAGGAGGGAAAGTCCCTGGTGCATTGGAGAAACAACAGAGACCACTGTGCTGGAGAGGAGACAACCAGGGAAGAGCAGCAGAGGATGGGCTTAGAGGTCACGGGGCCACTGTAAGCCCTGGGACTCTGAGTGAGATGGGAAGTTTTCACGGCAGCAGTGGAGTGATTTGGCCGGGGATGCTCTCACTGGTTCCTTCTGGCTGCAGTGTTGAGAACAGACTGCAAGGGGCAAGGGTGGAATCAGGGAGGGCAGTTTGGAGGCCAATGCAGGAATCCAGGGGAGACCAGTGGAGAAGTGGTCAGATTCTGGATACTTCTGAAGTTAGAGCCCCCAGGATTTGCTGAGAAGGCTGGATGTGTATTGTGAGAGAGGGAGAGAGGAGAGAAGGGTGACCCTAAGGTTTTTGTACTGAGCCCTGGCAAGCAGTTTGAGGAGGTGAGTCTGGATTTCAAGGGGCAGGGCCAGGCTAGAGATAGGAATTTGGGGGTCCTTCAAAGATCAAGATCACCAGGGGCGAGAGTGTGGTCAGAGGCGAGAGGAGTCTTGGGTCCTCCAGTGTTGAAAGTGAAACCAGAATTGAGACTGACAGGGAGTGGTCAGAAGGGGAGGAGAAGAGCCAGGCAAGTGAATGTTCTGGAAGGTAGGAGGAGAAGGTGCTTCAGGTCAGGGGGAGAGAGTGGTCACTTGGGCCCGGGCCCTCTCCGCAGGTGGCTCCCAGCGTGGGGCATGAACGGCAAGGGGGGTTCTGGGTGGGGGGAGGTGGCTGGGCCCAGATCGCTGCCCATGGCGAGCAGTGGAGCAGCCTCGGATGGTTCCTCTGCCTCTGACGCAGCTGCTGCTTCTTTTTTTTTATAATTTTTCTTTTGGCCGTGCTGCGCGGCATGCAGGATCTTAGTTTCCCAACCAGGGATCGAACCCACGCCCCCTGCAGTGGAAGCAAGGAGTCTTAACCACTAGACGGCCAGGGCAGTTCCTGAAGCAGCTTCGTCATCTGTGAAAGGAGACAGTACTCAGATCCTGGTAGAGTTTTTGTAAGGGCTGCAGTTATTTTCTCACGTGCCAGGTACTGGGGAGCTCTGGGAACACAAGGATGAATAAATAATAATGTATGTTAAGTCCAGCTACACATTATGAATATTGTTATTAATAATGATGAGCACCTGGCATAAGGGGAGCTCAGGGTAGGGGCTTTCCCCCCCACCCTTCCAGAATGAGTCCAGGTTTGGGCATATAAATGAAAATTGCTACTATGCTTAACTGCAAAATATAACACTCTCCTATTATGTTCATGCATTTAAGTACAGAATGTCTCTAAGGTTTTAAAAAATGTGATCGGTAGTACTGGAGCTCTTAAATCATATTGTAAGAGTTAGAATTGAAAAAAAAAGTTAGGTTCACATGCCCGCCAAATGTACGAATTCTTCAGGCTGATAAATTTCGAGGTGAAAAAAAAGTTGGCGTCTCCAAAAACAGGGAGCAGAACATTCCAAGTTTATAGCACAAAGTAAATTTGATGCATTGTATAAAATCTTTATTTAAGGAGCCCTTAAGGAATGTATACCATCTTCCAAAGTTTATTGAAGAACATGAAATGGAATCATTGGTAGTTGTTTAAAATAAAAATGGTAATTTTTAGAATAAAAGTTTTCATATGTGAACAAGTTGCATGATAACTAAACTTCTCCGTTTTAGATTTTCAACTCATCCATTTGACTTTTATTTGATGATGACCTTTTTAAAAAAATTGTTTATTTATTTTGGCTGCATTGGGTCTTTTTTGCTGTGCGCGGGCTTTCTCTAGTTTCAGCGAGTGGGGGCTACTCTTTGTTGTGGTGTGTGGGCCTCTCATTGCGGTGGCTTCTCTTGTTGCGGAGCACGGGCTCTAGGCGCACGGGCTTCAGTAGTTCTGGCACGCGGGCTCAGTAGTTGTGGCTCGCAGGCTCTAGAGCACAGGCTCAGTAGTTGTAGCACACAGACTTGGTTGCTCCACGGCATGTAGGGATCTTCCTGGACCAGGGCTTGAACCCGTGTCCCCCGCATTGGCAGGCGGATTCTTAACCACTGCGCCACCAGGGAAGTCCCGATGATGACCTTTTAAAAATCATATTTTCATTTAAGGTTTCTTTATATATGTAAAAACGTCTGTAGCATGGGTAATATTGAAAAGCTGATCTTCCCCCTTCCCCACAATACATTGTGTGCTGGAAGAGAGCCTGTTGTTGTGCCCTTGTCTTTCTACTAAGTCATTTCATTCAGCCTCTTCTGCTGTGATCTGTGAGCCTGGTGAGGTCAGCCACATTCAGCACGTCCTTACTGCGGTCTGTGCCCAGGACTCAGCGGGCTTTGACCTGGAGCAGTTTGTGCCCAGTGATCTAGAAGCCGGAGTCTGCATTTATTAGCCCCAAGACCTTGGGGAACCTATTTAATCCCTATGCCCAGGTATCCATTTATTTCCTCCTGTGAAAAATGGGAAGGCCACAATGGTATACCTCTTTGTTAGTGTCCTTGGAAGGATGCATGAGATCACATGTGTAGGGCAACTCACAGGAGTGTTTGATACTTATTAATCAGTTAACAAATATTAGCTATTAATAGAAGTATTCAACCACTCTGAGAGACTGGAAAAATACAGAGATGGTGTTTGTCAGTTGGATGCTGTGGGCAGCGGTGCTGAGCTGGAGGTAGGGGTGCAGGTTTTCTTTGTGGTGGGGGAAGTAGCAGCCCTGGAAGATGGAAGGGTGGGGGAGCTGTGCAGGGAGGGCCACAGTCTGCGATGCCCTTCGTCCCAGTCAGCCTGGCAGGGAGCTTCTGAGCCAAGGCTGCCCAACGGAGGACCAGAAATGGGCAGAAACAGGCAGAAGTGGCCAGGCGCTGACACTCCCTGCCTGCCCCCCAGGGCAGTGATTGGCAGGGGCTGCCGAGGGGAGCGCGACCTCAGCTTGAAAGCAGCCTAGGATCTGGGGCAGATGCTGAAGACAGGAGGTCTGTCCTGAAGGGGCAGGTGGGCAGCACACCTCAAGGGCTGCCCAGGAGATGTTTCATTTCACTTTAGTTTCTTAACTCCCAAGGGGCTTTGAAATAATGTGTTTCCCCCTGCCCCCAGGCTCAGGGGTAAATTTCGTCATCTTTCTGCCACTGAGGAACATGAGACAAGAAGTTCTCGAGGGAGCTTCAGGGAGAGTAAAGGTGAAAATGTGAATGTCTCTTTAATATGTGGTCACCGCATAGATTAACACGAAAGCCACACACAGATGTATTTAGCTCCTTGTGGAATGAGGTGCATGACTTTGGCCCCTTTTCGCCCTTCGCTGCCTGTTTTGCTCGTCATGAAGGAAGGAGTGTTTCATTTGTTGTCATCCTCCCTCTGGGACCACCACGTTTGTCTCAAGAAAACCGACAAAGAGATGATATCCTGTGTCTGGGTGTCCGGGTGGAAAACAAAGCGGGCTGGCCTGCGTTTGTGAGCCAGGAGGTTGTCCAAGCCAAACCACATCCTGCCCTGGCTTTCTTGAGGCAGGTGGTCCCAGGTGGAGGCCTAGAGCGAGGAGCCGTGGACCTCGCTCCCCCGAGAGACCTGGGACGCCGCTCCGTTCCCAGGTGGTGTGGGGACACTGTGACCGCTGTCTCCTCTTACACCCAGCCTTTCTTCGAAGGAGGCAGGACAGCTCATTGGTGGCCGTGCTGAAGCTCTCAGGGCTGTAATTTTCCTGGCTGTAAAACAAGGCCATGGTCAAGATCTGAGATAACTAGTTTCAGTACAGTGGGGGGCCAGGTTACAATGAAAAAGGACCGGTTTTTGCACATCATGGAAGAAAAAAATAAATTCAAATTGTATTTAAAAGATTTACCATAGATGTGCATTTTAGTCATGACTGTAATAACTATAATTGGCATTGATGTGTTAAAACGTGAATATGTTCTTAGCAAGGCCGTGCGTGTTTGGACAGCATCTCATTGTCTGCAACATGATGCCAGCTGCTGAAGGCTTAGGTTACTCAGGATTTGTTTTCTGACCACATACGATTCATAGTAAAGAAACGGCATTCAAATCAATAGGTTGGCAGATTATGGGCAAAAGATTCACCATGAGTGTTTAACACCATAATCATTATCAAGTTATAACTGCTAGACCTGTAGTCACACTGTACTATTGAGGCCTTCATGGGCACAAATAGAAAAGGAATCAGGTTTATTGCTGTCGTTCTGTAACTGCTCACAGCTTGGCTTGTATTCAATCTTTAACTATTCCTCTCAGTGGCAAAATCGTGAGTGTGTGCACAACTTTTTTCTCTCCAAATCTTGAAACTGGAATAATTGCCAACCTGACTACAAAAAAAGTACATCTGCCATATGAAAGTAGCTTCGGCTATTCTGTGTTAAATGAATAATTATGACACTAGGCTCTGGTGGCACGTAATATGAATTTGAAACACATTTGAAACTGGAGCGTGTCAGGTTTGTGTGGTTTCAACTGTTGAGAAATTGCTTCTTTGTGCTTATTGATATTTTTTTTCAGGGAACACTCTGTTATTTGGTTCAAAATGTCACATGACAGATGATCTCTTTGGTACATATAATCCGTGCAATTATAGTGTGAGCTTCTCCTGTCAGTGGTGGTTAAAAATCCATATACCTTTCTCTTACCTCTGATATATATATATATATATTTTGCTGTACGCGGGCCTCTCACTGTTGTGGCCTCTCCCGTTGCGGAGCACAGGCTCCGGACGCGCAGGCTCAGCGGCCGTGGCTCACGGGCCCAGCCGCTCCGAGGCATGTGGGATCTTCCCTGACCGGGGCACGAACCCGTGTCCCCTGCATCGGCAGGCGGACTCTCAACCTCTGCGCCACCAGGGAAGCCCCGACCTCTGATATTTTTAATTCAGTTTAACTCATCCCTTTATTAAAGCTTGAATTTGAATGGGTTCCATTAACAGGTATTTTTAAAAAATATTTATCTTTATTTTTGGCTGCGTTGGGTCTTTGTTGCTGCTTGTGGGCTTTTCTCTAGTTGCAGCGAGCGGGGGCTTCTCTTGTTGTGGAGCACGGCCTCTAGGCGCGCAGGCTTCAGTAGTTGTGGCCCTCGGGCTCAGTAGTTGTGGCTTGCGGGCTCTAGAGCACAGGCTCAGTAGTTGTCTCACACGAGCTTAGTTGCTCCGGGGCCTGTGGGATCTTCCCGGAGCAGGGCTCAAACCCGTGTCCCCTGCATTGGCAGGCAGATTCTTAACCACTGTGCCACGAGGGAAGCCCCATTAACAGGTATTTTAAGGTGACCATCAGTCTGGGGTGCTGCCAACTGTCAGCCTAACATCATCCCCAGCCCTCGAGCTGGAGGTGCAATTTAATTTCGAGCCTGTTGCAGTGCAGGGATGTAGCTGTTGTGTAAACAGCTCTGGTAACGACATAGCACAGTTGACAAGCGATGGTTCTCAGGCAGGGGAAAGTGTGTTATTTAGCTGTCTAACTGGTCACTCTGATTCCAGTTCTACCTGGGGTACGTCTAACAGAGCCACACATGGTAATTAAAGCTATAGATTGATCATTGGTGGAGTCATCCCATTTAAGGCTCATTACAGCCAAACTTAGGCCTGTCTTCATTCATTACAATAAAAGCCAAACGCATCCACCTTACTTAAAATGGTATTTCCTTTTTTTCCTTTTAATTGGCATGTGCAAGTGAATACTAAAGCATAAAATTAATTAAAAGTCAACCTCTTTGCTAATGCAACGTACCGTAGGGCCCTTCTTGGCCTGTGCCAGGCATTTGCCATTCCCAGACTGCGTGGTCACGCAGGCTCCTCTCAGCCCTGTAACCCACCATGGGGTCTGTTGTGATGGCAGAGATTGGTAGGTTATTCATGTCTACCCGCTTTTTCCCCAGAGTGGCTAGAATGGTCGTAAGTATAGAGAAGAAGTGTGTTAAATATTCATCTAGTTTAATTGAATTTAATGTACAATCCTTAAGATTAATCTGAAGTTTTGGAGTCATTAATGGTTCATTCTTTTTCATAGCGTATAATTTACTTGCTATTATCTAAGGTAGTGAATTATTTAAGTAAAAGGGAAAGTTCTTTGCATGAGATGGATCTTACCAAGCCATTGCTGCTTTCATTCATATGCGATTAACGGTTATATTAAATTAGGAATGCAGGTAAGGGGAGGTGTGGCAGTCCGAGGTTTGCGATGTTAGCTTCCCACGTGTTGCCTGATATACTGCAGCCTGGGATCCAGCACTTACGGAATGACCTATGCTCCACAGGCACATGCATTAGTAACTTCAAATTCCCATGAATATGAATAATAATGGTTGGCTATCAGTTTAAAGGACAGTGAACCAATTAACATGTAATATTGTCATATACTTTGATTTATAAACAAGCACAAATTGTTCTCTTTCAGGACATTAATTTTTCTATTTTAGTTTCTTCTTTTAGTTCTGTAACACTAAATTTTAATGGTATTGGGGTGATTTATGTATTTTCATGACAGTTTCTGAAGTGTTGCCAAAAATGATGGTTGTTTTTTAAAATTCAGGTGATTTCTATATATTGTTGAACAAGAACCAAATGTTGTATACATATCTCAGTCTATTTATACAATAGTGCTGTTTTCCACCGTGGCCACCCACACCTTGATCTTGAAATGTCCCTGAACTATTAAAATAATAGAAGGGCACGAGAATATAAACAACATCTACCTACCCACCACCTAGTTTTATCAAATGTTACCATTTTGTCATACTTACTTTTGATTCTTTAAAAACCAGTGAAGAGACTTCTGGTTTCAGCTCAGAGATGTAGAGAGCTGCAAAAACGTCCCTCCCACGCTTATAAGAAAAAATCTGGACAGACTAGAAATTAATAGAGAACTGAGTTCGCAGAGCAGACGGCCATTTCAAAATCTGGAGAGAGAGGGGGGCACTTTCTGAGACAGAAGACTTTTGTTTACTAGAGACAGAAGCCACCAGACACCATAGCAGTAGGTAGAAAGGTGAAGCTGAAGTTTTGACAGATTGCCGGAGGCTGAGTGTGGGCTAACCTGAGTGTGAAGCTCCTGGAGGCAGCACTGGGGTAGAAGGGGGTCCCACCCTTTTGCAGGCTTTCCCTCCAGGAGCCCCACCTGGCTCTCACAGGGGAGACTGAGGAAAATCCAGAGAAAACTCACGGTGTGGGCTGGGGGTACTGGCTCAGGAGCCACTGAGAAATCCACTCAGACCCTTGTCCCTTAAGGAACAAAAGGCTTATTCTGCAGGGGGAAGGACATGGTCTGAGGGCACTGGTGAAATGCCATTGCAGCTGGGGGAAGGAATTCCACTCAGCCCCAGCCCCCCACCTCACCTAAAAAAAAGTCTTAATCTGCATGGAGAAGGGCATCAAGGCTGTGGACTAAGAACGCTGGAGAGCACCCCCTGCAGCTGGGGAAAAGGGGTGGCGGAGCTCTGTCCCCGGAAGAGGGGCAGAAGCTGTTGTGAAGGGGAACCCTCACCTCCCAGACACAGGCCCCGGCCCCATGTGCACTCCAAAGACTGAGGAGAACCTATTCTCCCCCCCCCAGCATGCTAACAAGCCTTCAGGAGTAACAACAATGGATCACAGCAGGGAGAGCTGCTAGAGACAGGCTCTCTCTGGGGAGCAGTACAAAGGGAAACCCCAAAGCCAAGAGGGGGACCAAAAAAAGAAGATCACTAGAGGAATTTGAAGTTTCTGATGTCCATAGGAACAACCCACGTCAACATAGCCGAACTGTTGACTAGATTAACATAAATCCCCATACTAAGGGCTCATTGACCTCAGTAGTTACTGCTCTATACAAAATGTCTGGCTTTTAACCAAAAAATTACAAGCCATGCCAGAAGGCAAGAAAATGCAGTCTGAAGAGACAAAGCAATCATCGGAACCAGACGCAGATATGACACAGCTGTTGAAACTATCAAACACATATATTACCTAACTCTGTACACTGAATGCCCTTCGTGTGCCAGGTGCCATTTTAGGAATGTGCTTCACAAGGTCTGTGCCCTTAGAGAGCGTACATTGTAACAGAGGAAAGAGAGCCTAACTGCAGACAAGCAAAAAAAAAAAAAAACCCAAACAAACTGTAAACCATGAAACATGCAACAAAGAAATACAGGAGGGGGAAAGGATAGAGTGACTGACCGGTGGAGTGTGAGCTGTTTCAGCCAGAGTCATCAGAGAAGGCCTCTTGGGGGAGGTGACATTGTAGTTCACACCTGAGTGATGAGGAGGTTCCTGTCATTACTCGGGCCATCTAAGTCGAGAACAGCCAGTGCAAAGGCCCTGAGGCATGAACAAGCTTGGCTCCCCTCAGCTTTAGAAGGTCACAGCGCTAGGGAGATATTGCTGATGAGAGCGACCCTTGCAGCTGAGTCACTGTCAAGGCTAAACCCAGGGAGGAAGTAGTGGGTGGGTTCCCTCCTGCTCTCATTCTTCTTCTCTTTTTTAAACACAGACAGTAATTACTCCTCTCCCCTACCCCGCCCCATTTTGAGGGACGGGGAGAGCCTATTTTACCTTTTTTATAACCACTTCAGGACCTGGCACAGAGTGCAAAGGAATGTGAATTTGCTGTTGTGAGTAGAGGCCTTATTATTTATCCAGTAACGGTGTATTACTTACTCCTCTCCTAATTGTAGGGAATGTGCATTAACTCAGCTAATCCTCACCCCAACCCCACCCCAGGTAGGGATTATTCCTGTATTACAGACAGAAAACTGAAGCCCACAGCAGTTACCTGACTTGATGGAGATTGCAGCTGTATTATAGGTCAGGCTTGGTATCTGAACACCAGTAGCCCGACTTCTCATGATTGCCTCGTAAGAACTAACTGGAAGGATGGGTGTTCTGAAAATGAGCCTCTGGTGGGGGGAAAAATAAAGGAACATTACTGTTTAATTCTTAGGGCAACTCAGTTTACGTTAAAGTGTTGGCTAGTGAAACTGCCCAGGGAAGTGGATTTAATAAATACACTGAATGATCTATCATTTGTTCATTTGTTATGAGTGCTTAAAAACAGATGAAAATGGGTAGCTTAAACAGTTTCAACATCCCAATTCCCTCTGCTCTCTTACTACTACATATATTACTATGTAGTATTAATACTGTGAAGGCAATTGTCTGGCATTTGCCTACCCAGAACGTTCTGGAAAGCAGCATTTGTGATCTCAATAAGTGTTATGTCATTGGTACCAGTCTGCTGTTTTGTAGAATGCATTTTTCACCTGCTCAAATGCTTTTCATAATTTTTTCTATAATAATGCTTATCCACTGAGAATAAATGTCATAATATAAATAAACCATATTAAGTACACGATTTGAGGGGGAGAACTTTACATATTCATTGATTTCTTCCTTTCTTTTCTTTTTTTTTTTTTTTTTGCCATTAGAGGAAAGAAAAAAGAACTTTCCCGCAAGCACCTCTCTTGATACAACCAGAAGGTTGCTCGTGTTGGGTAATGAAACATTCGTTGAAGGAAATGCAATCTGGGTGGAGTGTTCTCTAACCAGTAGTAATAATTGAGCACCTCCTGTGTACATAGTTCTCTTATCTGTATCATTTATGGTACTACATACTGGGAGGGAAAAACAGCAAACTCCTATACAACATTTCTTTTTTTTTCTTTAACATCTTTATTGGAGTATAATTGCTTTACAATGGTGTGTTAGTTTCTGCTTTATAACAAAGTGAAACAGTTATACATATGTTCCCATATCTGTTCCCTCTTGCGTCTCCCTCCCTCCCACCCTCCCTATCCCACCCCTCTAGGTGGTCACAAAGCACCGAGCTGATCTCCCTGTGCTATGCGGCTGCTTCCCACTAGCTATCTATTTTTACATTTAGTAGTGTATATATGTCCATGCCACTCTCGCTTCGTCCCGGCTTACCCTTCCCCCTCCCCATATCCTCAAGTCCCTTCTCTAGTAGGTCTGCTCTTATACAGCATTTCCCATGGACCAGAGAGTTTAAGTAACTTGCCCAGGGGAGAACAAATACTCAATGCCAGAGCTGAATTTGAACCTGTTGGTGGTTTAATTCGAGTCCATGCTCTCTCACTCCTGATTGTACTATGGTACAGGGGTACAGGATTGTCTGGGTGGCCTTGGCTACATTAAAACAACAACAACTGGACTTCCCTGGTGGCGCAGTGGTTAAGAATCCGCCTGCCAATGCAGGGGACACGGGTTCAAGCCCTGGTCTGGGAAGATCCCATGAGCTGCGGAGCAACTAAGCCCGTGTGCCACAACTACTGAGCCTGCACTCTAGAGCCCGCGAGCCACAACTACTGAGCCCGCGTGCTACAACTACTGAAGCCCATGTGCCTCGAGCCCGTGCTCTGAAACAAAGAGAAGCCACGGCATTAAGAAGCCCACGCACCGCAACGAAGAGTAGCCTCCGCTCGCCACAACTAGAGGAAGCCCGCGCGCAGCAGTGAAGACCTAACACAGCCAAAAATAAATAAATAAATTTTAAAACAACAACAACAACAATGCAGAGCTTAATTAGCATGAGGGGTACCGGGTACCATAATCTGTCAGGTTCTAAGAACCTGCTAGAAATCTTTGCTGAGCTGGGTGTTAGGCTACTGAGAGATTTTTTTTTTTAATATGCAGCTACATTCACTTGGAACCACGACTTCCTGTGAAGGCCTTATGATGTTATTTGAACAAGAGAAATAAGCTTATGAATTTTTAAAAAGTTTCTTGAAGTATATTGATTTTTAAGAATGGATGCAATTAATAGTTCTCATGAGTCCTAAGAATTATTCACCTTGGCGTGCTTTGGGTCCACGTAGAGCTCTTTAATATTCAAAGACTTTGCAGGTCCTGCTGCTGTGCCCATGTAGGAGTCGAATGTGGCTGGTAGCTTTAAACATGCGCAGTAATGTAAGTGTTGACGCTGCCAGCACAAATGGAAAAATGTATTGCTTTTATTGAAAAAACAGGCTGTGTCTAGTCTTTTGACTCCCTTTACATTTAATCTAATAGTTTCTGGGAGGGTGGGAGGGAGGGAGCGGGATTTGGCCCTTTTGTCGTTCATCAGTAAGATCCTGACAAACTGTGGGATGTGAATTCTGATGGTGATCTCCCACTGCTGCGTCTCTCACTTGTGAAGGGGAAACAAATAAAACACAGCCTAGGAGACTGTGAAGCCAGGTGATGGTATAGCCCGAGCTTCTCAAGCTCTATCGTGCCTTCCAGCTTTCCAGATCCGTCCTTTCCCATCTTGTTAAAATGCAGATTCGGATTCAGGGGGTCTAGGCTGGGTGAATGGGGGAAGGCCGAGATTGATGCTTCTTTTAGTAACAAGGGTGTAACTGACCCTTTTCACCCAGCCCTCTATTTTGGGGCTGTCTTGATCCCCTGAATCACCTGGGGGAGTTTGAACACCATGGATTCCCAGTCCACACACCAAACTGATTGGATTAGAGTCACAGGGGCTGAGGCTAGGCAGGTATTTAGGGAGAAAAAAAAAGCTACTGAAGTGATTTGGTAATAAATCTGTCACCTTTGTTTTTCTTTTGGTAGGGGAGAAGGGGGATAATGACAGCTTTGCTTTCCAACAGCTTCACTGTTGGAATCAGATTGAGATGTTTAAAGACAAACTATCTGACATCCCAAGGGCTTCCTGTTTGATCTAAACTCCCTGAGAAAGCCCGCCCACCCCGGCCCGCCAAGGGAATTGACCAGTTCTTGATTGTGCCCAGGCTGGCTTAAATCAGGGAGCATAGAGAAAAAGGAGAGTACTTAACGGTTGGTTTGCTGACCTGCTCAGCATTAGATAATGTGTGTGAAGGTTCCCGGAGTGTGTCCAGGGAAGCTGGGACCCAAATATGGGAAAGAGGAGTCATGATTATGAGGTAGGAGTTGAAATCACCGTTGTGAATATTTGAAGTGTTGTTTCAGCTCTTTCCTCGCTCCTGTGTTGGAGTTTCATTTGTGGTGGTGTTCCGAGAGCGAGAGCCGGGACAAGCAGGAGGGCTGGGCCGTATCTTTGTTGTGATGGAGCGCCAACTCCATGGTGGGTTTCTGCAGGTTGTTCCTTTCACAGAGTGACTTTTTCTTTTTTTTGAACACTGAGACTCTCCAGGAACTGGCTTTTTAACATTTCTTAAATTTTGCTATTAATCTTTTCCCCTGAGATCTGCAGGAAGATCAGACACCAGGTGGAGACGATCTTGCCAACATTCCTGCATCTGTTGGGTCCCTTTTAAAATGTGTAGTCTTGCTTTAAAACCAAGTGTTTCCCATTCTTGTTGCGTTTGTGACTTTTGGTACCCCAGCTCCTTACCTTGTCTAAGGGTTAAAAATAAATAAGGACACCCCATAATCAGAAAAAATAGTCAGACATTCCTGCCCTTCCTTTGCTTGAAAGCTTGTACACAGTGAGAGAGATGCTGTGCACTGTCACCATTACCTTCTGCATCAGGGAGCGTTTGAGCCAAGAAGCAGAAGTGCTCAGCATGGTCGGAGACAGGGATTTCTTACAGGGTGGCTTGTACATGTTGTGGGCACCTGTGTCCCTTGCTGAGCCTGAAGTCGCTCTAGGAAAGTGGGTGTGGGCGGGAGCCAGGACATGCGGGACCTACCTCTGGCTCTCCCACCCCCAATGTCAATGACACAAGGGACCTATAGGAGAAGCTGGTGTCCTTCCCCAAAGAGAAAGCTCAGACCAGTTCAGTGGGTGTCCATCAAGTGTCTGTCATGTCTGGAGTGCTGTTCTAGGCCCTGGAGTCTAGCCTGGTGGGAGAGATAGACCCAGAAACATACTTTTTCAACCCATTGTGACAAGCAGTCAGTCTCCTCAGGGAACCCAAAGGGAGAGGACCTAAGAGCTGGGGTACGATAGGAAGGACTAGATCAGTGAAGAGGACAGCTAGAGCGAGCTAGGAAGCAGGTGCCGTGTGAGCAGAGGCAGAGGGGAAACAATTTGATGAGTTTCTGGAAGTGAGCCTCGCCTGCGAGTAAAATGGGAGCTGGGGAAAGTGAGGTCGGGAGGTGACAGGGACCTTGCGTCCCTTTGTAAGGAACTTGGATTCTACCAGGAAGCACTGAAGGAAGGATTTTAAGCAGGGGCGTGCTGCCATCAGGTGTGGATGGAGGAAAAGTCTCCTCAACCTGTGACTTCTCCTGAATGAGCATCTGCTCCCATGTAGCTTTTTTTTTAAATAAATTTATTTATTCATTATATTTATTTTTGGCTGCGTTGGGTCTTCTTTGCTGCGCGCGGGCTTTCTCTAGTTGCGGCGAGCGGGGGCTACTCTTCGTTGTGGTGCGTGGGCTTCTGATTGCGGTGGCTTCTCTTGTTGCGGAGCACGGGCTCTAGGCGCGCGGGCTTCAGTAGTTGTGGCTCGTGGGCTCTAGAGCGCAGGCTCAGTAGTTGTGGCGCACGGGCTGAGTTGCTCCGCAGCATGTGGGATCTTCCCGGACCAGGGCTCGAACCCGTGTCCCCTGCGTTGGCAGGCGGATTCTTAACCACTGCGCCACCAGCGAAGTCCCCCCCTTTTTTTTTTAAACCGCTCTATTGAGATCTAATTTATATACTGTAAAATTTACCCATTAGAAGTGTCCCATTCAGTGGTTTTTAGTATATTTACAGAGTTGTGTAACCATCACCACAATCTAATTTTTGAACTTGTCCATCACCCCCAAAGGAAACCTTGTGCCCATTTGCAGTCACTCCCATTTCCACGCCCAGCCCTAGGCAACCACTCATCTTTGTAATTTCTCCCTTTTCTTTAACATTAAGCGGAATGTTTTCCGTGAGTGTTTTATTAACTTTAGAGGAGTCTCTTTTGCCAAATTACAAACTCTTGCTCTTGGCTCCGCAGACCGTTCCTGTCAGCGGTGCTTTAGATCACATGTAACAGAAACCTCTCTGGGACTGGATTAAACATGGATATTTGTTATCTCAGTAATCGGGAGGCTACAGGTAGGGTGGACCCTGAGGGCAGTGTGATCAGCTGCTTAATGTGATATCATAGACCTGTGTTCTTGCTGTCTCTCCACCATGGTATCGGTCTGGCAGTAGTTTCACCCAAGGGCTGGTTTCTCTGGTTGTAGGATGGCATCCTTTGGCGGGGAAGCGGGGCCCTCTGCTTCCTTGTTCATAGCTGGTATGTAGGAGGAGGCCTTTCCTGCAGTCTGATTGGGTGAGCTGAGTTCCTGTTGCCCACCCTGAACCAATAATTGGTTTGCAATTAATTAGGCTGCCACTCCGGAGCTGGGAATGGGCTCTATGGGGGATAGGTGGGCACCTGTGACCAAGAGTGGACTCTGCTGGGTAGGCTTGTGAGTAATGGTACCTGAGCATTTTTGAAGCTGACCCTAGCCTTACGTCTCTGTGAAAAGTGTCATCAATTCAGATCTCACCAGTTCAGGAGTTCCTCACAGTCTGGTCAGGGAGTGCTCTGAAGTTTACCTTTGGATGATGTAATAGTGTGGGCAGTAGTGGGAATGGTGGTAACATTAACTTATGTGGGATATTAATGATTTAAGTCTCTTTAGAAAAACCTGTTTGCTTTAGGATAGAAATATTTAAATGTCACTAGTAGTAAATAATAGAACATCATTCTTATCTAGTTATTAAGTTAGCCCGTTGGAATCTCTCCTGGAGGAAAAAAAATAAAATCCTGTCCTGAATATGTCAGTTTTCGAGTTACTATATGAACTTGGAATTAACAAAAATTGACTTTCTTTCAAGTGTAATTCACACTTCACTAAGCCAAATAGACATTCTGCCAGTTATCTGGACTTTATTAAACTTTGCTTTATATGTAGTAGAAAAATCAAGGTAGGCCTCTGCTTTGCACAGTCATTTATTTGATTATGAGCTGTATTTTCAAGTCTGTTTTGGAGTGAGGTTTGTCCTCATGTAAGTACTGAGCGTTTGCTGGTGCAGCTCTTAATGGTGAGAACGGATGTTGAAGAAAGCAAACACCATATGCCCTTTGTTTCCCGTGCATGTCCCCTCCTGGAGGCTGGGTGGAGTGTTTCAGCTGTCTCGAATAATCTCCATTTTGCTGTGACTGCAGACTTTGTGGTTCTCCAGCTCTCCTCTCTGATGTTAGTTACAACTTCTTCC
Organism: Globicephala melas; assembly: GCF_963455315.2. Classification (NCBI taxonomy): domain Eukaryota; kingdom Metazoa; phylum Chordata; class Mammalia; order Artiodactyla; family Delphinidae; genus Globicephala; species Globicephala melas. The sequence goes on from NC_083335.1 coordinate 109,926,783, forward strand.
TAATTAGGTGGTTCTTTTTCCTCTTTCTCCCCGGGGTCATAAAGGTTCCACACTCTCAAGTGCCAGAGACTGGATTCATTTTGAAAAAAAACGCATTTCACTCGATTTGTGAGAGAAATAAGCACAGAGAGAGAAAAAAAAAAAACCCACCCAGTGTGAATATGTAGCGGGAGGGGCGGGTGGGCTGGGTACGGGACAGGATGCTTAGAATAATTCTGCTGCCAAGTGAATCACAGGGACTTGCAGTTCTCGGCGAGCACGGAACACACTCCTGCCCAGAGTTCAGACACAGTCAGCCCGCTCTCACCATTTCATGCTCCGCGGTATGGAGCTTTCGGCAGCCAAAGCCCCGAGTGCTGCCGATGCGTCTGAGATTGTAAGTAGGCCATACATCTGTTTCGATTGTTATTATGTCTGCATCTTTTGTAGCCTGTTGCCCGACTGCTTCGTAGGCCGGGAGGGAGGCACGATAGGGAATTTGGTCCTGGCTCAGTCCTTCCGAGATGGTGAGCAACACCGTTTTCCATTTGGACCCAGGTGTTTCAGTTTTCTTGTTTGCGGAGGAAGGGAATTTCTTTCCCCAAGCCCTCCTCAGTGACAGAAGTGGCTTTTGGCTGAGCCCCTTTGGTAGCGGCACCTATAAAGATTTGGAACAGGTCTGTCATCTGGCGGGATGGCTCTTTCCTTCTCCTGACCGCTGTCAATGAGTTTTTTCCAGGGGACACGGCACACGAGACAACCCCAGTCAGCCAAGCCCACCCCCGAGTCCCCACGCCTGCAGATGGCCCTTTCACGGGTGAAGGGTCCCTGTCAAGGGTTGGGAGTAGGTAACATTTCTGAGGCAGCTGACAGAGTTGGGAGGCTGGGATGAAGCCAGGTGTGGAATCCAGCTTTCCTGTGGTGGGAAGGAATAAGGGGGCAGGAGAGGAGAATGACAGGGAGGCAGGACAGAAAGTTAGATCGGGGGCTTTTCATGTCACTGTCCTGTTGCTCGATGCCAGCCCAGGTGGCAGGCAAGGCTCAAATCCTCACTCAGCTAACTGTAGCCTGGGGCCACTAACAAATCTCTCCTGGTCTTACTTTTCTCACTTGAAAATTGTGATCACTGCACTTCATGGGATTGCTGTATTATTTGGAGTGATGAGCGTGAAAGCACCTGGCACTTGGTCAGCACTCCCTAAGTGATGTATTTTGCCCTCCTTTACCCCTTCTCCTTCCTCAGTGGGATATTAGACCATCAGTGCAAGCAGTGTGCTGGGCTCTGAAATGCCACCCATGTTGCTGTCCCCAGCTTGTTTGCGGGCAGCCTTTGTGGCCGTCGAGTTCCCTTGGTTGGTGTCATAGGTTTATCTTGAGGCCGGCCAGTTGGCCTGGTTGCCCTTTTATTCATGGGTACATGACTCCCCAGAACAAGGAGGTCTCGGGGAGAAGGTGTGAGTGTGTCGCACTCATGTCTCACAGATCTGTTTGCCTTAGAGATCATGGGGACTGGGGAGGCTGTGCTAAGAGCCCTAGATGGAGAGTGATCATTCAGAAGAGCCATTTCTGCTTCAGCTTTGAATTTCCAAGTTATCAATACCTATGTTCAGCCGACGCAAGGGAGAAGAAAAAGGAATGATAAACCTCGAAGAACACTGCTCAGCAATTTCTCTGATTTCTGATTCAGAAGTAGGTGTAGAGCTACTTCGCCGTGACTTTACATCCAGTTGTTTCAGTCATCCTGTTCATGGATTCAGCCAACCTCCATGCACATGGGTCAATTCCTAATTGCCTTCCCACCATTAGGTGTGTTTGCTTGTTTAGGGGGATTTTCTAGAGCCTGTCTTGTTAATTAGTTTTACTGGGTGTTTTATATTTGCTGCCTGTGAGTTAATTGCTAATAATAGTGTTCCCTTGTCAGTTACAAGTTCTCCCACCCCTTTGCCCCCATTGAATTCCATGTATTTCATCTCATATTTAGGCTAAAACAGTTTGTCTCTAGCTGGCAAGACTCCTTAATAACTGTACTCATGAGCTGTAACACAATGGTAATTTTTACCCTTGATTTTGGAGACATTGTATCATCTGTACATTTTGTTTTGTGTGCAATGATTTAAGAGTGCCTTTTTTTCCTTAACCAACATCAAAGTCATGTATCACAATGTACCAACCTTCAGTAGCTCTCTGTTGCTCTTCATTGGAACCCACCTTCTTGCCCACCACCGGCTGTGCCTTGTATGATCTGGCACGTGCCTATCTTTGCAGCCTCATCGCGGTCACCCTCCCACTTGGCCACTTCCTCCTACCATACCACCGCCCTGGCCACCCTAGCACCTGCTGAGCCCCTTCCTGCTGCTGGGCCCAGGCACTTGAGGTGCTTTCTCCTGGGAGCACCCTTTCTTTGGCTCTTGCTTGGCTGGCTCTTGTTCTGCTTTCAAGTGTTACTCAGAGAAGCCCTCCTGAGCCATCTTATCTAAAGGGACTTCCTCCATCTTAAGTTTCCTTCTCCCTTCCCGTCACATCACCACATCTATTTCTTGCAGGGCGCTTACATCACAGCCTGTAAATCCCTTGTTGCCTCATTGATTTACTTGGCACTTGCTGTCTCCTTCACTGGAATTTCAGCCCTGGTGCGGGCAGAGGCCTTGTCTGTCTTATTCCACTGTATCCCCGGCCGCCTAACTCAGTTCTAGACACATAGTAGATGCTCAGCAAATATTTGTTGAACGAATAGAGGCTTTGGATGACTGATACAGTGGATGCCTTTTAAGTAGTGTGCGACTGCAAGCTGATAAAGTTAGTTCCCTCTTTTCTGTGCCAGACCCTCCCCACCCCATGTGCCTCCGTCACTGCTCTGGCACTTTGGGAGCACTCCAGACCCCAGGGCCCCGTTTCCCTCTCCTGGCAAGCCCATGGCTGGTATCAGGAGTCACCCTCTAACTGTTTTAAGCATCACTTTTGTTCTCAAAATGAAAACCACCTGTCTTCAAAGTGATTTGCTTAAAACAAATGCGTATTTCTTTAACAAGGCCTTCCTCCCCTTCTGCCTTTCCCCACCTCCTGCCAAGAAGAATGGGAAAACACTCTTATCTTGGAAAGTGATTTTTCCCTCTGGTCACAACCCACAGCTGGATGATTTATCAGCCAGTGTGCTGGGCAATAACTTCCCCACCCTGCGGCTCTCAAACGGTGATGATTTGTTCTCCTGAGAGGCTTGAAGGGGGTCCTGTGATGGGGGTTCGGGGTTGACACTGCCCATCTTTGTATATTTCCTTTAAACGTCCTTCCTACAGGTACGGAACCTAGCCCCGGGCACCATGTAAATGGCGGCAGGGGTGGGGATGGTGTCTAAGTGCTTTCTGGTGGACTGTTTGCCAGCTCATTGATTCCTTAACACCAACTCGGGGGAGTAAATAGTATTACCCCCATTTTAGAGGTGGTGAGATGGAGGCTCACAGAGGTTAGATAGGTCATAAGCAGCCAGAATCAGAACCCAGGTCTTTCTGGCTTCCAAATCCACGTATTATTTGTTGGTGTACTCAGTGTTCCTTAGGCTGTTTTTTTTTTTCCCTCACTACGCGGCTTGCGGGATCTTAGTGACTCGGCCAGGAATTGAACCCGGGCCCTTGACGATGGAAGCGTGGAGTCCTAACCACTGGACCACCAAGGAATTCCCTCTTAGGCTTTTTTTTTTTTAATATAAATTTATTTATTTATTTTTGGCTACATTGGGTCTTCGTTGCTGTGCCGTGGGCTTTTCTCTAGTTGCAGCGAGCTGGGGCTACTCTTCATTGCGGTACTTGGGCTGCTCGTTGTGGTGGCTTCTCTTGTTGCAGAGCACGGGCTCTAGGTGCGTGGGCTTCAGTAGTTGTGGCACGCGGGCTCAGCAGTTGTGGCTCGTGGGCTCTAGAGCGCAGGCTCAGTAGTTGTGGCACACGGGCTGAGTTGCTCCGCAGCACGTGGGATCTTCCTGGACCAGGGCTCGAACCCGTGTCTCCTGCATTGGCAGGCGGATTCTTTTTTTTTAAGAAGATGACTTTTAAATGTATTTATTTATTTATTTTTTCTGTGTTGGTTCTTCGTTTCTGTGTGAGGGCTTTCTCCAGTTGCAGCGAGCGGGGGCCACTGTTCATCACGGTGCGCGGGCCTCTCACTGTCGCGGCCTCTCTTGTTATGGAGCACAGGCTCCAGACGCGCAGGCTCAGTAGTTGTGGCTCACGGGCCTAGCTGCTCCGCGGCATGTGGGATCTTCCCAGACCAGGGCTTGAACCCATGTCCCCTGCATTGGCAGGCAGACTCTCAACCATTGCGCCATCAGGGAAGCCCCGGCAGGCGGATTCTTAACTACTGCGCCACCAGGGAAGCCCCAAGCCTTTTTTTTGACTATGTCTTGCCGTTAAAAAACAACCTGGCAACTTAGCATACATGTACACATACAGTACACATGTGCATATATGTACACATACATGTAGCTGCAAAACACTTCCTGAAGCAGTAGTTGCCTTCACTGTGTGTGATGCACTCTTTCATTCTCTGTTCTTTTCAAAGAATGCTGGTCAGCATATAGCAGGATTCCCTTCTTTTTAAAGGCTGAATAATATTTCATTGTATATATATGCCATGGTTTCTTTATCCATTCATCCGTCAATGGGTGGATGTTGTTTCCATACCTTGGTTGCCAGGGGCTGGGGGGGAGAGGGAAATGGGAAGTTGCTATTCAGTGGGTATAAAGTTCCATTTATGCAAGATGAATATGCTGTAAAGTTCTGCTGTGCAGCAGTACTGTGTTGTGCACTTAAGTTTTAAGAAGGTAGGCTCAAGTGAAGTGTTCTTACCCGCCCCCTCACACACACACAGAATGCTGGTGAGGACCTTATAAATTTTTTTTTTGGAACTCAGCTGTTTTTATTTCACTCCTTTTTAAAAAAATTTTTTTGGAGTATAGTTGCTTTACTGTGTTAGTTTACTGTGTTAGTTTCTACTATACAGCAAAGTGAATCAGCCATACATATACATATATCCCCTCATTTTTGGATTTCCTTCCCATTTAGGTCACCACAGAGCACTGAGTAGAGTTCCCTGTGCTATACAGTAGGTCCTCATTAATTATCTATTTTATACATAGAGTCAATAGTGTATAGATGTCAATCCCAATCTCCCAATTCATCCCACCCCCTCTTTCCCCCTTGGTTTCCATATGTTTGTTCTCTACATAATACAAGCCACAGGCCGGGAGAAAATATTTTCAAAAACACATTGATAAAGGACTCATGTCTAAAATATTAAAAAGAACACTTAAAACTTAGATATAAGAATACATATATCCCAATTAAAAATAAAATAGCTGAACAACACTTCACCTCTGCTTATGAGGTTACAGAGCAACCATAATTTTCATTCATTGCTTATGGGAGTGCAAAATGGTACAGCCACTTTGGAAGGCAGTTCGGCAGCTTCCCAAAAAGTTAACATACTCTTACAAAGCTAAATATATATGACTTAGCACTTCTGCCCCTAGATATTTCCCCAAATGATTTGAAAACTTATGTTGACACAAAAACATGTACATGAATGTATAGTAACTTGATTCATAATAGCCAGAAACTGGAAAAATCCAAGATGCCCCTCAGTAGGTGAATAGATGAACAAACTATATTACATTCATTGTAATATTATTTAGCTATAAAAAGAAATTAGCTACTGAGCTATGAAAAGGCCTGGATGTATGTTTCATACATATTGCTAAGTGGAAAACGCCAGTATGAAAAGGCACAATAATGTATGACCCCACATTATAGGAAATTCTGGAAAAGGCAAAACTATAGAGGCAGTAAAAAGATCAGTGGTTGCTAGGGGTTTAGGGAATAGAAGGAGAGTTGACTAGCTGAAACACAGGTAATTTTTAGGGTGGTCAAAATATTCTGTATAATACTTGGATGCTAGATACATGACATGCATTTGTGAAAGCCCAGAGAAGTTTGCAGAACAAAGAGTAAATATTAATGTATGCACATTTTAAAAATCATTTAAGTAGTTGGGTGATCCTAGGAAGGAATGCATACTGTGACAAGATAGTCTAGTTGTTTTATAATTGCATAAAACAATCTTAGTGAAGCGGATGGGGGATAAGGCGTGGCCCTAAATGACTTTGGAAATGAGTAGAATCTGTAAGAGTAAAGGCAAAAGAAATTGCACGTAAGTGCTGTACTTTAGTTGATGACGCTGTTTCCCCTGGGGGTACAGGTTAGAAATTCTGATACTGTTATACATGTGTACTGGAATTTAACAGTTAAGTAAATGAATGGCAGATGGGAGAGCCAAGTTTCTCACTGATTGGACGGGAGGTTATAGAAGTGAATAGGCTAGAATGATTCTTGTGGTTATGATTTATAGTTGAAGACATTAATTTGAACTCATGTTTAGCTGAAAATAGATTCAGATGATTTCTATATGAAATATTTATAGATATATGTATATATACAGGTTAGTACACACATGTACTAACATGCTTCATGTTCTAGCAGCTGACAGGACCTAGAAGAAGTGAATATCCAGTAGCAAAAAACACACCTAGCAGTCAGATTTAGGTTTCTAAAAGCATTCTCTAGCAAAGTAACCAAGGTTCCTTGGAAAAATGATTCCAGGGCTGAAGCAGGAAATATACAGGATGAGACAGAGCATCTTGTAGTGCCAGAAAGTGATTTTTAAAAAATCTACATTGATGGAGGTATGTCAAAGGGACAAATTAGCCACCTGAAGAGGTCCCAGTGGCCAAATCTGAAATACTTTGAATAACAAAATAAATTAGTATTGGATTAAAGCCTAAAGTATAAAGTAAATTTCCATGAGTCCATATTGATGTAAAGAAGATTGAATAAGTAAATAAATGGGGCACATAAACAAATACCCCTTGCCAAAGAATTCCAAATAATTTAAGTAGATACTTTGACCTCAAGGAGAGAGAGCCTAAATCCCCATTCCTTAAGTCTAGGTTATGCATAATGACTTCCTTTTAAATTATGGAAGAAAGGAGACAAGAATAACTTCATAGTGGAGAAACCTGACAACCACTATCTCAGTCAGGTGATGGAAGTCAATATCAATGCCACGTTGATAATATGTACCCTTGACATGATGTGTTGACTGTGGCACTTTACCTCTGCAGTCTTCTGCGCAAAATACATAACTCAATCTAACCACTGGGAAAACATCAGACAAATCCCAAAAGAGGAAGTGATACAAAATATATAACCATTACCCCTTAAAACTTTCAGGGTCATCAAAAACAAGGAAGGTCTGAAAAACGATCACAGAGAGAAGTATCCTAAAGAGATATGACACTAAATATAACATGGACCTTCTAAACTGATTGCATGACCCACTAATTGATGGCAACCGGAACTCTTTTGGAAACAGCTTGACAAACACTAGTGTAGGTGAGATGTAATATATGCTTACTTTACATAGAGCTTTACATGATGTAAGCTACTTTCTAAAATGTCTGTGGAAGTATAACATACATATATAAAATGCACATGAGAGTAAGCTTGTTGAAGTTTTGCAAACTGAACATATCTGTGTAACCATCAAATCAAAACACACACCGCTAATTAAGCTTCTTTGAATCAAGACAGGCAGGCATGGAGTACAACAGAAACAGATATGCCCACGATTTGTTCTGAATTATGCACATCTAGCTTACTTGATAGAATTTCTCTTTTTAGATCGATATTTTGTGTTTCCAGTGATGGGGCCTGACTGGTACTTTAGATCTAACAACCAGCCAAGGAATGGAACAAGGCTTCCGTAAGGGCTGTCAGAAATGGGCAGAAAAGGAGGCTGGCTGAGCATGGGCCTGGCAAAATATGAACAACGAGGAGGAGGGGGAAAGGGCCAGGCCCCGAGGTTGGATATGGAAACATTCAAGTGTGAGGATTTATGGTGATAGTAATTGAGACCAATTTTACTGAAATTTGGGGGAGGGGTGTGAATGGGAAGGAGGGAAGGGAACTTGTGATTAGAGTCCCAGGCCCCTAGAAGCCAATGAACTTTTGTGTGAAATAAGGAACTTCTACCTCTCATGGTGGGTATTGACTTTTTTTTTTTTTTTTTTTTTTTTTTGCGGTACGCGGGCCTCTCACTGCTGTGGCCTCTCCCGTTGCGGAGCACTGGCTCCGGACGCGCAGGCTCAGTGGCCATGGCTCACGGGCCTAGCCGCTCCACAGCATGTGGGATCTTCCCGGACAGGGGCACGAACCCGTGTCCCCTGCATCGGCGGGCGGACTCTCAACCACTGCACCACCAGGGAAGCCCCGGTATTGACTTTTAGAGAAAATTGTTTTAGCACACTGAAGCAAACTGCTTATTTCTTGGCGAAAGACATAAATGCATCTCAATACAAACGCAAGCTAGAGTAACTCAGCTTTCGTAATATGTGTGTCTGCAAGGCTGTCTAGGTGGACAAATTGTCCATAGTTCGTTGTAATGGGATGTCCGCAGAAATGAAAGAGAGCATTTACTGGGGTTTTAAACATTACATGCTGTTACAAAATTTGGGTAATCAACGCCCTTGGTGAAATGCAGTGATAGCAAATTTTGTCAAACTGCAGCAGCTTCCTTGAATCAGGGACTTTGGGATAATAATAAAATCCTTTAGTCGTTGTGGACTAGATAAGCTCTTGACCTGTGGTGCTCACTGTGGGTTGGTGCTTAATTCTGCATGTGTTGTGACTGTGCTTGTGCAAAAAAAGTCCTGGGACTGTAACACACACACACTGTGGCCCAAGAGGAGGCACCCCGCTGGGGATAGGGAGCGGCTGTATTGGGACTTCCCTGGTGGAGCAGTGGTTAAGAACCTGTCTGCCAATGCAGGGGACACGGGATCGAGCCCTGGTCCAGGAAGATCCCACATGCCGCGGAGCAGCTAAGCCTGTGCACCACAACTACTGAGCCTGCGCTCTAGAGCCTGCAAGCCACAACTACTGAAGCCCGCGTGCCTAGAGCCTGTGCTCTGCAACAAGAGAAGCCACCACAATGAGAAGTCCGCGCACCACAATGAAGAGTAGCCCCCGCTCGCCGCAACTAGAGAAAGCCCGCGCACAGCAACGGACACCCAATGCAGCCAAAAATAAATAAATACATTAAAAAAAAACAAAAACAAAAGAATGAGTTACTGTTCTTTTCTTGGAGCTGAGCGTCATGCCAGGGCAGTAAGTACTTGCTGGATGAATGGAGGGAGAAAGAAAAAAAAAATCATAGCTAGCATTTACTAGTGTGTACTATGTGCTTTGCCTCTTTGATCTGATCTAGTCATCAGAACAAGCCTTTGACGTAGGCACTGTGAATATCCTTACCTTTAGAGTGAGCTTATGTCCCTGTTTGCCAGGGGACTGTCCTGGTGTTTGCCTATTGTCCTAGCATTGACATCGATAACCTCCTTTTCATTCCAAAATGTCCTGGTTCAGATGATAAATTCTTTTTAAAAAAATTTATTTTATTTATATACATTATTTATTTTTGGCTGCATTGGGTCTTCGTTGCTGCATGCGGGCTTTCTCTAGTTGAGGCGAGCAGGGGCTACTCTTTGTTGCGGTGCGCGGGATTCTCATTGCGGTGGCTTCTCTCGTTGCGGAGCACGGGCTCTAGGTGCGCGGGCTTCAGTAGTTGTGGCTCGCGGGCTCAGTAGTTGTGGCTCGCGGGCTCTAGAGCGCAGGCTCAGTAGTTGTGGCGCACGGGCTTAGTTGCTCCGCGGCATGTGGGATCTTCCCGGACCAGGGCTTGAACCTGTGTCCCCTGCGTTGGCAGGTGGATTCTTAACTACTGTGCCACCGGGGAAGTCCCGATAAATTCTTTCACTCTGAAACTTCAGGTCTTGTCATTTGACCACTAAGTTCTACTGCTTCACAATTTAGGTCAAGGAACATGTAGTATTAAAACAGCGTTCTTGATGTTTTCCAGTCCCCGTCTTTAGTGAAAATCACTGCCGTGATGTGTGACTAAGGGCAGTAGGAATGTGCTAGGCGAAGACCCATTGAAATCCTCTGTGTGAGCTCATTGCTGAATCTAGACGATGAGTAGCCTGGAGTGATAATACTGTTCACAAATGCCTGGTGCTTTATTATTTACAAAACCCTTTCTCCTACTGTATTGCGTTGAAACTTCTTGGCCCTGTGGTGTGGGTGGTGGTATTTCCATTTTCGGAAGGAGGATGCAAGGTCAGCAGGCCGACGTGGTCACCTGCCTGAGGTTTTACAGCCAGAAAAGGAGCTGATCCCAGATTCGACGCAGATATTCTGCCTCCATCAGCATTTTCTACCCTGCCAGACATGCCTTATGCAGCTATTCGACGGTGCTGTGGGGTTTTTTTAATTTTATTTTTTTAAAATTGAAGTTTAGTTGATTTACAATGGTGTGCCAATCTCTGCTGTACAGCAAAGTGACTCATTTATACACATATAGACATTCTTCTTTTCATATTCTTTTCCATTATGGTTTATCACAGGATATTGAGTATAGTTCCCTGTGCTGTACAGTAGGACCTAGTTGTTTATCCATCCTACATATACTAGTTTACACCTCGAGGGTGCTGCTTATGGAGCATTAGGACGTCACCTGGAGATTCATTAACCCCAACACAGGATTCCACAACCTCGACACTGTTGACATTTTCGGCTATTTAAGCCTATTGTGGGGCTGTCCCATGCACTGTAGGATGTTTAGCAGCATCTCTGACCTCTACCCACTAGATGCCAATACACACACCTCCTTTCCTCCCCCAGTTGTGACAGTGAAAAACGTCTTCAGGCAGTGTCAAATGTCCCCTGCAACACAATTGCCCCTGGTTACACCTGTCATTTCCCTCTCTCTCTAGTTTCTAAAGCATCAGAAAAACTATTGAAAGCCCCACAAAGGGGCAGAAAAGAGGACAAGCAACACATTTCACGTGAAATTCGCTTCCACAAAAGAACATTGGGTTCTTATCCCAGGGAAGGATAAGATAGCCACCATTTTTTAAAGTCAAAAATCACACAATTAAAAATGTTTTGTAATAGAAAAGTTAGAATAGAGATCAGCTGAAATATGCACATACAAAATCTCCTGTGATCCAACTGCCCAGAGATAACTATTGATACAATTCACATTATGCTTTCGCTCCTTCTAACCTTTTTGAACACAAGTGTATAAATATGTGTATCATTTTTCAAATAGGGCTGTGCCACAAATGCTGTTATAATCACTGCAGATATATTTCTATGTCTATGATATAGAGCTGCAGAGCGTTTCATTGTATGGCTACAGTATAATTTATTCACTCAGCCTCCTGTTGTGTACATTTGTTTTGTATCTACTTTTGCTTTTGCTTTTACATGCAGAGCTCTGTTGAGGATTCATGGTGTGCATCTAAGCCTTTCACAGCTTTTTTTTCCTTATAGAAATAAGGAAATTTTAGCATCTAATGAACAAGTATCCAGGTCATAATGTGCTGGATTGTATTTTGATTATATTACGTACTTTTGCCCCTTAAAATTATGGAAAGTGCATTGATAAAATTTTGTTTATGCACTCAGCTTGCAGAATGGAGTGTGGAAAGTTCTTTGGTTTTCTGATTAAATGATGATTAATGAGAAACCATTTAGGTTTCAGGCCTTGCTCATGAAAACCACTCTTAACTCAGGCTACTTCCTGAGTAGGAATTACAGGCCATTGACAATCAGTGAGTCTTCCTTTAATACTGTTCACTTCTGAGAGTAATTTAGGGCTATGTTCTCATGAATTCTCATTGCTCAAGTATTTTTCTTATACGTGTTTAAAATGGAAAAAAAAAACCTCGTGGTAAAAACATTGAAGCAGTACAGAAGAGCTTAAATATTCCCTACTTTACTCCCCTCTTGTTTTTTTAATTCCCTAGATATTTTTAATGCAACTACAAACAATAAAAACATACAAAAAATTTTTTTAAACCCCACAAACTAGACAGTATGCAAGGTCTGATCCGAATGGCTTTTTTCAGTTAAAGTTTCCTTCTATGTCTGCACCTTATTCTGTGCAGTTGGTGCCCTATTTGGGGTTCTTTCAGGCCTTTCTTTTTCATCAACAACAAAGCACCCTATTTATGTGAGTGCACCTGAAGGATAAATGTCTAGCAGTGGAGTTGTTGGGTTAAGAGTCTGTCCTTAGAATTTTCATAGATACTGCTAATTGCCCTTCTACCAATCGTATATATATATATATATATATATATATATATATATATATATATACACACACATATATATATATATACACACACACATACATACATACATACATACATACATACATACATATATATCCTGGCTTGCTTCCAGCAGGCATTTTTTTTTTCTGCCTGGCATAAACTATGGATTAATAAACCCTGTGGTTGAACCTCATCTATGGGAAGGGCCATAATTGGTTAGGAGGAGCCCACAGTCTCCCTAGTGACCATTCTAGGGATTGACTCCTGGCCTTGGGGGAACCAAGGGGGAGATTTATTTACTGACTTTCTCCTGGAATTGGTCTGGAACTGGCTTTTACTTTTGTCAACCGTGGAGTAAGAAGTACATGTGTAAAGCTGGGAGACGATACCCAGGTAGGTGACTTTCTGGTGATGTTTGACGGAGTGTCTCAATTAGAATTGAGGTGGTTAGAAATGGACCTTTGTTACTAAAGAGGTTGCAATATTTACTTCTCAGTGAGTCTCTGAAATAGAAGAGCATGTCATTTAGCATTTGGTACAATGTACTAAATGTAACATGTCAATATAATAAACGTAACTCTAATGTGATACAGTCATTTCATAGCCATTTTCACTCCCCTTACGTTTTCTGTAAAGTCTTTTCTGATGTTTCTCCCTTTTCCGTCTTTGTCTACTCCATATTGATAATTTTTTGTACTGTCCTTTTTTCGTGTGGTACGCGGGCCTCTCACTGCTGTGGCCTCTCCCGTTGCGGAGCACAGGCTCCGGACGCGCAGGCTCAGTGGCCATGGCTCATGGGCCCAGCCGCTCCGCGGCATGTGGGATCTTCCCAGACCGAGGCACAAACCCGTGTCCCCTGCATCGGCAGGCGGACTCTCAACCACTGCGCCACCAGGGAAGCCCTGTACTGTCCTTTTAAAAAACTGATAATTACGGTCAGTGCTGCATTTTGGACCTTTTGTTGTTTTATTATCTTATTTGTGACCAGCTTTGTCTCCCTAATCAAATGTTCACCACCCTTTGGTTTCTAGTCCTCATCGCCCTAGCACAGTGTTTGGCATATACGTATTTGGGTTGGGTGCTCACTTCAGAATCCTCATTTTATGGGGTCTCTGGTAAAAGAGGACCATCCCTGGACGGCCCCCCTTTGGGCCCCAGGACGGTGATCATTAAGGTCTCTGTTGCCTCACTCTTAAGGGCCTTGCTTTCCTGCCCAAGGGAGGGCACAGCAAGGTGCCATATTTTATTGGTTTTGTATTTGAAGCCACGGAGGTTGGCCAGTGTTTGAAGGTGGTTCCATGACCCCTGGCGGGCGCAGCAGCTGCCACAGCCCTGGATAACAGTGAGGGGCCTGTATTTTCTGAGAAGTCGGGGGGCTTTCTGATGGGCACTTCAAATGTTCACTCACTGCAGTCTTGGCCAGAATTTTTTGAGTCAGCCTGGGGTGAGCCACCCCGAGGCTGAGATACAGAGAGGAAAGCAGGGCTGAGGAAACTGACTTTTCCTGTCAGTGAGCCTGAAATTGGGGCAACTCTTGATATGCACGCCGTTGTCCAGTGCTGTAGCTAATGCTAGGAGATGACCTAGGAACTCGGGGCAGGGGCCCCTGCCCTGAAGGCGGAAGCTGACGGCTTTTTAGGTTTGGCCTCCAGCGGGGCTCCTTGGGCTCTCCTCTGCCTTCTCCTCATCCCTCCAGGGCTTACACCCGGGGCCCTGCTGACACTGTTCTCCGGGGAGCTTCCAGAGGCATGGCCTACACCTCAGCAGGGAGTCTTAAAAAAGAAACAAGCCAGAGAACTTTATTTTTCTTATTGTTCAAGTAATAGATTTTCTTTTATAGCAAATAAAGAGAACCTTTTAGAGGCAGACAGTGTGATCCAAGGAAAATGGCCTTTGGAGCCAAATGGTTCTGGGATGGAATGTGGGCTCTGTGACTTTTTCCTTAAGGAGCTGTTATGAGCTGAATTGTACACCCCCCCAAATTCATATGAGGCTAGTCTAACTGGTGTCCTTGTAAGAGAAGGGGCCTAGGATACGGAGAGACACCAGGGATGCGTACACCAAGCAAAGACCATGTGAGGACGCAGTGAGACGGTGGCAGCCTGCAAGCCAAGGAGAGAGGCCTCTGATGAAACCAAACCTGCTGACACCTTGATTTTGGACTTCTAGTCTCCAGAACTGTGAGAAATCAATTCTGTTGTTTAAGCCCCCCAGTCTGTGGTATTTTTTATGACAGCCCTGGCAAATTAATATAGGTGCTTTTAGCAAGTCAGCTCCTCCAATTTTGCTTCCCCCATCACTAAAGAGAAGACCACAACACCTGCCTTTCAGAGTCTATGTGAGGGACAGACATAATCCTGGCTTAGAGCAGGTACTCGTAAATGGTGCCGGTGATTTAATAGTATAATGATAGAAACCACCACCCTGTCCCCCACCTAGGTTTTCTGGCTTCAGCCTGATTTGAGGGGTTTTTTCCTTTCTTTCTTTCTTTTTTTTTTTTACTTTCCTTTTAAGTGCTTTTCAAACAGGGTTGCAAAGAACTCCTGGGATCAGAGGAAGTGGGTACTTCATGGGTTTATAACACGCAATGAAATATTTTCTTCTGATTAATCCTTTTCATCCTTTTAATCTCCTAACATACTGGTGTTCCAGGTACAATTTTATTTAGGACAAGGATTCTGCTGCTAAAATTAATTGAAAGCACCTTTGGGTGTGGTATAAATATTTCCTGTACCTAATATCCACTGTATTAGTTTGCTAAGGCTGCCGTCACAAAGTACCACCAACTAGGGGTACTTAAACAACAGAAATGTATTGTCTCACAGTTCTGGAGCCTGGAAGTCCAAGATTGTGGAGTGGGCAGGGTTGATTTCTTCTGAAGTTCTGAGGGAGACTCTGTTCCAGGCCTCTCTCCTAGCTTCTGAAGTTCTGAGGGAGACTCTGTTCCAGGCCTCTCTCCTAGCTTCTGAAGTTCTGAGGGAGACTCTGTTCCAGGCCTATCTCCTAGCTTCTGAAGTTCTGAGGGAGACTCTGTTCCAGGCCTCTCTCCTAGCTCCTGGGGGGTTTGCTGGTGAGCTTTGATGTTCCTTGGCTTGTAGATGCGTCACCTTGATCTCTGCCCTCATCCTCGCACGGCGTTCTCTCTGCGTGCGCATCTCCATTTCCAAATTTCTCCTTTTTGTAAAGATGTCAGTCATGTGGATCAAGGCCCACTCAGATGACCTCATCTTAACTTGATTGTCTGCAAAGACCCTATTTCCACATAAGGTCACATTCACAGGTATTGGAGAGTAGGACCTTAAACGTCTTCTGGAGGATACAATTCAAGCCATAACAGCAATGATACTGGAACCCAATTTGCCGTCTGTGTCCCTCTGCCTGCAGCTGGCAGCTTCCCAGGAGAAGTGTCCTCGCCTGGTCTACAGCTTCCATTCGTCTTGCAGGTTTTAGCTCAGAAGTCACCTCCTCAAAGAGCTCTTCTGCAGCTACTCTCAGTATAGATTGATTGAATGAATGAAATAGATTGTGGAGTAAAATTGAAATGTGACTGAGAATCATGCCGATATTTTGCCCTAAAAGTGTGAGGGAGCTTCTCTCTACCCCCCATAAATGTTACTTGTAGCTTTCTTGTATATCTTGGCTGTGTCACCACTACAGATGCTATTTAAGTATCATTTTGTGCCTGTGAATTGAGATGTCGGGCACCTCCCGAATGTCATGATGTTTCCTGTTCTGTGTGCAGAGCATGCCAGGAGGACTCAATCTGTTGGATTTTAATTTTTTTTTGCAGTGAATTACAACTTAATTATGATTTTACAGTAATTCACAGAGCAAAACTGGCTAGAACCCTTCTCTGAAAGACCTCTCAGGTCTAGAAAACCTACAAATTACGAGTAAGGGAAGCATTTACTGATTCCAGTGAATCGGTTTGTGTTTATTGAGTATGCTCTATTTGCTAAAACCTTGCTAGGTGCTGTGCAGACAGTAGGTAGTATAGATAATAGTTATGGCCTCCAGCGCCACACAATTCATTTGCATCAAACATTCAAAAAATAAACAACAATCCACGCAAAGTTGAACGAGGATGTGTAGTGTAGAAATTAAGAAGGAAAGAGTGCTCACCGTGGGCCAGAGGGTCAGGAAAGGCCTTGTGGACAAGCTTAGCTTAAGCTTAGGCTACATCTGGAACAGGTAAAGATCCGAGGAGAAGAGGAAAATTACTAGTCCAGAATAATAGTAACGCACCGTGGAGGTATATAATAGTCCCAGTGTATATTGAGCGACCTTGTTCTAATAAGATTAATTTTGTTCATAGCATAGGTATGATCTGGTTTATAATAGGAAAATATTGGGAACAACTAAGCTTCCCATCAACTTGGGAAGAATAAATTACAGTACATCTCCATACTATATGGGATACTCCACAGCCAGAAAAAAGAATGAGAACACTTTTTACTGACATGGAAAGACCTCCCAAATATATTGTTAAGTGAGAAAAGCAAGGTTCGGGAGAGCATGAATCATACACTAACCTATGACATTTGCTTAAAGAAACTGGAAGATATGCAAGAAACTAATTACAATTAGGAGCAGTAGTGGTAACTGGGGTAGTGGGAGCTAGATTGTGTGTGTCTGTGCGTGTGTGTGTGTATGTGTGTGTGTGTTTTATTTTGGAGATTTGAATGATATAAGTGTATCCTATTCAAAAGGGTAAAAAGAAAGCTACGCATGCTGGCAGCAGTGTTAGCTCACACTGTTGCTACTCTGAAATTGATTGCAATGTCTCGGGGGCTTTGCCTTGCTGGGACAGAATGAATGAAGATTACCAGCTACACTAGACATCTAAGGGATAAGCTCTTGCATTTGCTCAGACAAGGAAATTCTCTTAACCAGGTTTTCACTTTTATGGGTTATCACTAGAAATGTTTCACATGTGCACTAGAGTAGAGGGAATAGTATAATGACCCTCTTTGTACCCATCGTCCAGTTCCAGCAATTACCAGTGGCTGGCCAATCTCATTTCATTGGTTCTCCCTCCTCCTTACTCTCCCCCTCCACCCCGACCTTGATTCTTTTGAAGGCAGCACCTTTCTCATTGTTTTATTTAGAATTATGACTCAGAGCTCATGGATCCCACCATGGCCCCAGACATGCAGAGAAAATTGGATGCTTGAGGTGGAAAAAATTGTCTTTGACTGGATTTGGCTCATCTCCTTAGGTGCTGTTTTTAAAAATTATGGTAAAATACACATAACATAAAAGTTATCATCTTAATCATTTTTAAAGGTATGGTTCCGTAGTGTCAAGTGTATTCACATTGCTGTGCAGCTGATCTCCAGAACTCTTTCATCTGGCAGAACTGAAACTCTAGCCATTAAAGAACAAACAACTCCCTGTTCCTCCTCCCCCCAGCCCCTGGCAACCACCATTCTACCTTCTGTCTCTCTGAATCTAACTACACTAGGTACCTCATATAAGTAGAATCATGCTGTATTTGTACTATTGTAACTGGCTTATTTCACTTAGCAGAATGTCCTCAGGGTTGATCTGTACTGGAGCATGTGTCAGAATTTCCTTCGTTTTTAACAGTGAAGAATATTTCATTGTAGGGATAGACCACATTTTTGTGTATTCATTCATCTGTCAACGACTCTGGGGTTTACTTTATGCCCCCATTTAGAATAGAGTGTTTTGTGGCTCATAATAATTTCATGCCACAGCACCATGATCTTCCAGTTAAGAGAATAATCCTGAGCAGTTTGAGAATTTTTATGCCAAAAACTTGACCTGCAAAGACCAGCAAACCTTCGCTTCTGCTCTTGTGACTGAGGGCACCTTTTTTTCTTAAAGCTCTGGTATTGAATTTTGTCTCTCATTAGACTAGCTTATGAATTTAGAGAGAGCGGGACAGAGGGTGGGGAGGTATCTCCCTTTGCCTGGTACCTGGCGCTGTGCTTGGTGCTGGTTGGGTGCTCACGAAATGTTTGTTACAGAATGAACCATACTTTGGACAAGTCACATAACCATATCTATGTATTTAGGGAGTTGAACCAGATGAATTCTAAGGCTCCTTTTGGTTCTAGCACTGTTTGAGTCCATTATTAAATCTCATGCTGAAAACTTCAAACTCTGGAAGACTGGAGAGTGGGGATGGGGGACAGGGATTTTTGGGTAGATACGTTTTCAGTGCCCCTTGAATTATACCCCAGAGGCAGTCGCCTCCAAATAGAACCACCCCAGGATAGAGTGTTTCTTAAAATAACATTTTGGATTTGAGATTTCCTCTTTGTGTGGTGATAACATTCTTCGAATAACAAAAAGGCACCAGCTAAACAGTTATTTTGAGTTTAGCTTAATTGTGTACCACGTTTCTTAGACATACACGAATAGAAAACAAACCTACTCTTCACATCATCATCTTTTCAAAGAATCTCAGAGTAAGTTGTAGTTATAATTTTACCATGAGAAGAAGTCAAGGGAATAGCGACTAAGGAAAATGAAGCTTCCAGAATCAGAGATCAAAAAGCTGGTAAATGGCTTCCCTGGTGGCGCAGTGGTTGAGAGTCCGCCTGCCGATGCAGGGGACACGGGTTCGTGCCCCGGTCCGGGAGGATCCCACATGCCGTGGAGCGGCTGGACCTGTGAGCCATGGCCGCTGATCCTGCGCATCCGGAGCCTGTGCTCCGTGACGGGAGAGGCCACAACAGTGAGAGGCCCTTGTACCGCCAAAAAAAAAAAAAAGCTGGTAAAAAACTACGGAGGGAGATGTGATTTGAGTATTGAATCTTGTTGATTTTCTGAACTATGTGCTGGTTTCTGCATTTTTGTTTTAAGCCTGGTTTCCAAAAGTCTCTTGCTGGCAACCAGATGGTCGTCAGATAATTGATATATGTTCATTTTAAGCCCATTTGGGGGAACAGTGGCCTGGATTTTCCAGTAGGAAGATTTAGTAATTCTTTTGGTCTTTGAATGCCAGCAGGGTTTTTTTGGAAGTTGAGTTCTCTAATGTCTTGGAAGTAACCCATGGAAAATTGGAACCAATGAATTGATTGCATGATGTACTTGGGATAGAAAGTTAAGGATATGGATATAGTTATTTTAGTTACAAATGTCCAGCTTTAAAAGTGGTAAAATTTGTAAAATTAGATGAGAATTTTTTTTTTTAGTGTTTACAGTTTTTGCCCATTTGTTTCCCAAAACTTGAGTTAATGAATATGAATAGACATCTAAAATACACTCATCTGATTTTATGCCCCATTTTCAGAGAGTTGTTCAGAGTTCTGGGGTCTGTTATTCTATCATCCTAATGAATGCTTTTCAAAGAAAAATTCTTTAAAAAATAGTGGGGTTTGCAATGAGAAAAAGGGTCGTGAGTCAAGATGCTTAACTTACTTACATCTTCAGGTTCTGGGAATGAGGATGTAGACATATCTTTTGGGGGGCAGTCACTATTCAACCCACTATAATGGGAGCACCAAGCCAGGATGGGGCCCTTGCAGGAATCATACTGTGGGCCTCAAGAAGGAAGCAGAGAAAGAAACACTTCTTTGGCAATACTTTAAAGCAGCTCCTGTTCATGTTTAGGTATTTTATTATTATTATCATTTTTATTGTGGTAAATAGTATATAATACAAAGTTTACCATTTCAGTCATTTTAGGTGTACAGTTCTGTAGCATTAAATATATTAACATTGTTAAGCAGCCATCACCATGATTCATCTCTAAACCTTTTTCATCTTCCCAAACTGAAACTCTGTACCCATTAAACATGAACACCCCACTTACTCTCCTCTCAAATTATTATTATTTTAAAATAATAAATAATTTCAGTTTTTTTAGAAGTGCTATGTGATCATTTAAAAAAATCTGCCTGGTCATTTAAAAAAACACTTTAAAATGATTTTTTGAGGCATATTTTACATATATAATTCGCTCATTTAAAATATACATTTCTGTGATTTTTAGTAAACGTACACAGCTGTACAACCATCACCATAAAATGCTTTAGAATATTTTCACCACCCCAACGAGACCGTTCATGCCCATTTATAGTTCTTTCCCACCCCCCAGGCCCACTGCCTACTGTCGGTCTCTATAGATCAGCCTTTTCTGGATGTTTCATTGAAAACTTAAAAAAATACTTTTTTTTTTTTTTTTTTTGCGGTACCCAGGCCTCTCACTGCTGTGGCCTCTCCCGTTGCGGAGCACAGGCTCCGGACGCGCAGGCTCAGCGGCCATGGCTCCCGGGCCCAGCCGCTCCGCGGCATGTGGGATCTTCCCGGACCGGGGCACGAACCCGTGTCCCCTGCATCGGCAGGTGGACTCTCAACCACTGTGCCACCAGGGAAGCCCCAATTTTTTCTGATTGTAAAATGTGGAGAAATACTGTCCCGTCACCTGGGAGCTCATTAGAAATGCAGAATCTCAGGCTCCACCCTAGACCTATTGAATCAGAATCTGCATTTTAACAGGATCTCCAGGGGATTGTTATGCCATTTAGATTTATAGAAGCCCTGAAACATGGTATTTACTATATTGATCCTTTGTTCCCTTAGTGTATTAGAATTTCCCAAAAATCATTAAATCTCTTCTGAGAACATTTTAGTCCCATTGTAAGAATATACCACAGTTGTTTAACCAGACACTTCAGGGCAGACATCAGGTTCCCCATCTTTTTTGCCACTGAAAATAAAACTACGGTGGTCATCTTTGTATGTAAATCTTTGTGTATAGTTTCACATCCACTGTGCCAGTAATTCCATTTCTCGGAATTTGTCCTAAGGCAATCATTATAGATATACTGCTAAAATTTAGAAAGTGTGTATAAATGCTGATCGGTGTAGTTGGTCATTTAATGCACCATTTTCCTGGAAACTGGACCTCAAGCCAAGCAGATAATGGGAAATCTGGACCCCAGTGTCTGATGTTAGAGCATCTTGCTAACTCTCACCTCCATCTTCTTGAATTCAGCTTCACTGTTGAATGAGATGGGTGAATGAAAATGTCACCGAAAGGTGAAGTACAGGTTGTTACTAAGCAGCGGTGAAATAGAAAGTGGCAACAAACTGGACCTGTGTGTACTAACTTTCTCTTTTGTTAGAATCCTATCCTCCGTAACCTTACAACCTCCATTCGTTAGTTCTTCCCTTGCAAGGAGCCAACATGTCACTCCTGGAAGCCCCTGCTGCCTGTATAGTCTATAGCTCACTACTCCTCCAGGATGGAAGGTCATGGTCATGGGAGTGACGGTCTCTTCCTCAGAATGTACTAGGCTTTCAATTCAGTTTTCCCACTTGTCACAAGGATCGTAGTCTCTTAAATATTTACTGCTCTCCCTCGTTCCTGGGTCCTTGGGAAGTAAGTGAAGAGATTAGGCCTCGCATATCTGCCTCTTATCTGCCCTCTTGCCAGGGTCATTAGACTGAGGAGGAATTGGATGCTTCTAAGAGGGGGAGTCAGAATTTTGCCGTTTCCTTTTCTGTACTGCCATGTGCTTTGAGCTTTCCGTGGCTATAATATTTCCTGGCAAGAACCAGTTTTTTTCCTGGCAGGTAGGGAGTAGAGAGGAGCACGCTATGAAAGTGCTCATTCCTGCAAGTTCGGATTCAGCTCACCACTTCGGAGGGTCTTGGACCTCCTGTAACCTTGCGGTGCGGGCAACCTTCTTATTCCTCTGGACAGTGGTTCTCACGCCAGCGTGGGTGTCAGCACCTCTGGGACGGCTTGGTGGAACGTAGACTGCTATAGGCCCCACCCCTGTGACTTCTGATTTAGGAGGTCCGGGGTGAGGCCAGAGAATCTGCATTTCTGACAGGTTCCCGGGGGATGCCGCTGGTTTGGAACTCCCCTTCTAGAGCCACTGCTTGGGGCCTCCCTTCTTCCCCGGCGATCACTTACAAGTTGGTGAAACAAGACGCTGGAGGACCTGGGTTTTTAAGCCTCCTGCAGCCGAGGATCACGTCCAGACGTCCAGATGCAGCGCCTTGCTGTGGGAGTGCTTGCTCGCTGGGTTGGTGAAATTTGGCTAATGAGTGAGGCTTTAGATAGGCCCTTCTGAGTATAAGGAGCATCAGCTCATTCAAGTTGCTTCACGTAGCTGGACTGCGGTTACTGAGTCATTTAGGGAAATAGGGGACTCGGGGGATATGAACAGGAGCCACAGGTCCTTAGGGCCTTGAGGGAACTTGATCCAGAAAGCCAGCAGGCGCGGGACCCTTGCATTTCCCTTCATGCGGGGCTGAGCTGAACATTACAACCTTTCAGCCCCAGCTCTTTCTCTTGACTTCCTCTCCCCAGCGTAGGATTTTCGCCTCAGCTAGGGCAGGGCGGCTTCTCCTGGAAGGGCCCCGGTGGCAGCAGGCTCTTTCCCCACACAGCCCCAGCCCGCTGGTGGTGGAAGCTACGGCCCTTAGCCAAATGGGGAGGGAATGGGCTGTGGGGCCTCGAGGGCTTAGCTTTTCCATTTACCCCAAAAGGCTTGAGGACAATTACTGGCTTAGGGGAGATGGAGGGCATCAGTCATCTCTTGATGGGCCTTTGCAGCCTTGGTGGTGGCCGTGTGCTGTTTCAGTACAGGTTTGGGTGGCAGGTGGTTGGCAGTTTGGTATAAATCAGGGGTACATTAAAATAGTTAGGATGGCAAGGGCTCCTGTGACAACTAATAGAGGGATTGGCTCAAAGGGCCCGGCTGTTAAGCTAGATTTACACTTAACTCTATTGTCCATCACCCCATGGCCCTCACTGCCTCGTGGCCACGTCAGCCGCCCCCCCCCCCGCCCCCGCCTACCCTTATTCTTTCTGGGAGTGTGTGTTCCACAGAGTTGCGTCTGTGAGGTGGTGTTTTCCCTACTCCCCCAGCATCCTCTTCTTTTTTTTAAATTTTTTTAAATTTTTGGCTGTGTTGGGTCTTCGTTTCTGTGCGTGGGCTTTTTCTAGTTGCGGTGAGCTGGGGCTACTCTTCGTTGCCGTGTGCGGGCCTCTCATTGTGGTGGCTTCTCTTGTTGCGGAACACGGGCTCTAGGTGCGCGGGCTTCAGTAGTTGTGGCTCATGGGCTCAGTAGTTGTGGCTCGCGGGCTCTAGAGCGCAGGCTCAGTAGTTGTGATGTACAGGCTTAGTTGCTCCGTGGCATGTGGGATCTTCCTGGGCCAGGGATCGAACCTGTGTCCCCTGAATTGGCAGGTGGATTCTTAATCACTGCGCTACCAGGGAAGCCCCTCAGCATCTTCTTGCTAGACCACCTGAGCAGGGATCTGCAGGCCCAGGTCAGAAAACATTTCTGTATCAGACTCCCTCCAACAGCAGGGGGATTCCAGCTCCCACCCCGAGGAAGTGTGACCGGTTATAAGTGTGTGGTATTTTGAGAGTTCTGACTTTAGATCATTTTGAAGAAAGTGTCTTCTGAGGTCTTCATTTTCTGTAAACTGAATGGAAGCAGCTAAATCAGTCCTTTTCGGGGGGGTGAATTCTTGGCCCGCTCTGTCTCATCCTTTGGGTTAATCATGTTGCTGCTAAATATCAGCTGAGCCCCGTGAGGACACTGTGGGAGGAGGACACCGTCTTACTATTGCCAGTGTGCAAGGCGTAAATTAGGCTGCGGTGCTTGAGAGTGAAATTATTAAATATCGATGGGGGATAATAAATGTGAGGTAGCTTGCAAATCTTTTGATATTATAACCGTTTCAGTGAAAACACAGCTGCTAAGATACTTTCCTAGCTATAACCGAGAAGGTAATTTTCTTTAAGGCCATTTAAGCCGGATCTTCAGTGCCTTTGGGTCATTAAGACGCACAGCTAGGGGTGAGTGAGTCTCTGAAAAAGGTGAATAAATGTGGAGCAGAGGTGCCTAAAACACAGAATGGCACCATCAAGGGCCCAGGTATTCTGAACAGACCAAGGACTAATTTGTTGTGTGGTTTATTAATGGACCAGAACCAACACTTGACTAATACAGCTAATTCTTCTATTTGGAGTTAATTACACTAAATTTCCCCCAGTAATGAGGATTTCGAGTAAGCAGGCATGTCGGTTTAAGATACAGTGCTAATATTTCACGAGCAACATTGAATGAGGCATGATGTTTAAATCAGTAGTTGAAAATGTAAGGTGAAACTTTCCCCAAAAGACTTATAGGCTGAATAAAAGCAGTGAATTGGAAGAAAATCAAGCCTACCCAATATTTCAATCGTTGAGAAGCCAAGCGAATGTGAAGGAAAAGAAACCCTTCTCTGGTTCCGTGATGTTGCCCCTTTCCTGGTATACGGCGGAGCTTCTGCCAGTGGCGTGGAGGTAAAGGCTGACAGGAACGGAGGGAGCCTGGCTGGGCACTGGCTTCAGCCTTTCAGGGAGGGGAGTGGGGGAAGAGCTGTTCAGCTGTCGGCTTTACTCACCGCCCCCTCCTTCAGAAGCCCGGCTTGGAGCACCGCTCAGATGGCCTCTTGGCAGGTCTGGTGTGTTTTGAGGTCTAGCTTTGCAAAGTAGGATGGCCCCTGCAATTATTACTTTTTTCTAGCCAGGACCTTGCTGGATTTCTCTAGAATTTGAGAAGATAGCTTTTAAAATGTAAAGTTGAAGATTCGTTTTTGGAGGTTTTAACACATTTTCTCAGTTTATTGGGGAAAACAGTATGAACTAGAATTTCCTCAGGTTTAAGAGTTAACCAAGTTAGCATCTCTGAAGATTACCAAAAGGATATAAGCTGAAAATATTTTTCACTTTGCTCAAATGGTTGTTTATAAAAGTTAGGATATAAAAACCAAACCACACACTACAGACTAGGAAATCAAGCAGTTTTATTTATAGCAGAAAATGGGAAAAAGATAACATCAGGGTCAAACCCGTTAAAAAGACAATAAAAAAAGACCCTACAGTCAGGACTATGGGGATATGTTTTTTGATCCATGAGGCCCATTTGACTTCAGCGACAGTGACTGATTTCCGAGGATTCTGCCTCTTCAAGTCGTGTAGCCTTTGCGAATGCTGACGAACAGCTGCTAACTCTGTTTTGTACAGAAGAGTAGCAGTGGGTGACAGGGTGTTCTCAGGACATAAGCCGCTCCCCAAAGCCACATGCCTTTCACATGGCAGTGCCATCAGCTGGGGCCTGGGGAGGAAACGCCGGTCCAGACCCTCCCTGGATGTTCACTTAGCTGTTCTGAAGATGATGGTTCGCATAGATGTGTGTGTGCACGCACACAGGACTGCAAATTGCTTGGTGAAATTTGCATTTGAGTTCAGAGATAGGAGCTGACATCTGTGAAAGCAGCAGGCAAAAGAAGACGAGTGAATGTGGATGACTCAGATATGCACCTGACCCTGTGGCTTTACAGTTAGAGAAAAGAAAAATACATTTTCTGCTCAATTTGAATAATTGGAAATGAGGTAGAGTTCCAAGGAGCGAGTTGTGATCTAGGACAAAGGAGCCCCTAGAATGAGTGACAGCTTGGTAAGCTAGAGGTGGAGAGAGGAAGGAAACACAGCTATTAAGGTTACCTTCATGATGGATCGCCTCTGGGGCCTGAAGGATGTCTTCTTCTGGGTGTCTCTGCTCTCTGTGTATCTGTGTGTGTGTGTGTGTGTGTGTGTGTGTGTGTGTGTGTGTCTGTCTGTCTGTCTGTCTGTATTTCTCTATGTACACATCTGTGTCTGTATGTCTATGCCTGTTTGTCTGTGTCTATCCATGTGTGTCTGTGTGTGTCCATCTGTACGTGTCTGTGTCCATCTCTCTGTATGTCTGTGTGTGACTGTCTGTGTGTCTGTGTCTGTCTGTATGTCTGTGCCTCTGTGTGTCTGTGTGTGGGTCTCTCTCTCTCCTGGAGTAAATAGGCTGCTCCAGGAACTCTTGTCAGGCAGAGTGAGCTGGGCTGAGTCGAAGCCATATCTGGTTTCTGACCAGTGCAAAAAATGCTACAAGCAGACAAAAATAGGTGCGCCTCAAAGCCCCACCCAGTGAGCAGGTTTCCTCATGGTCACGTGGCACCTGTCATGGGGGTGGGGGGAAGGTGAGGAGGAGGAGAGAGCTGGAAGTTTGGGGATTGTGTGTAATTTGGAGCTCACACCCCCTGCCCCACCTTTTCCCTGACAAACCACCCCGCACTTCTCATTTTGCATTGCTTTCACCCTCACCCATCTCCATGGGATATTCCCAGAATTCTGAATGCTTTCTTTGACTTTCTCTTGTGCAGAAACTATTCCTCCTGGGAGTCATTATTACAGCTCCCATTAATTTTCATGTTCAGTGTTCAGTGTTGCAAAGGAGAGGAAATGAGGGAGTGTGGGTGGTGACTCAGGAAGCTGAGAAAATATCCCTTATTATGTCTAGAATTTTCCCCTTGAAAATTTAAAAACTGGCCCCGAGCTGTTCTGGCCTGAGTTTTCTGATTGCTATCTTTCCTTTGACCTCTCTCCTTCCATTTTCTTCCCCTTGCTTCTGCCTTGATGGTCCCAAAGCTTCCCAAAGCTGTTAGAGGTGACTGGGAACTCGCTTTATTGAACGATTGCTCTTCAGCTATTTGAGTTCACCACTAGCAATGGATTTCTCCTCACATCGCTCTCGGAAGCAGAAGGGACTCTCTTATTGTCGGTAATAACCTTGAGTGTTAAAAAGGACACTGTCATCAAAAATAATTTGAGTAACTTTCCTGAGCTACTTTTCCCTCTTTTTCTCTTCCACTTTAATCAGTGTTTCGAATTTCTTTAATTTTTTTTTTACCACCGACACAGGTATTTTCTTCCTTAATGTACATATTTAAAATTTATAAAATGAAGAAAGGAACGTGAGATGAAAATAATCTTCATCCCTCCTTCTAGAGATAGCCATGGTTGAGAGTTCACTTTCTCACTTTCCAGTCATTTGTCTTAAACATGGATAAGTATTATTTTTCTACAAAAATGGGATCATACTGTAGGTGGTGTTTCGTAGCCAATTTTTTTAAAAAGGTTTTAACTGTGGTAAAATACACATAACAAAATTGTAACCAATTTTTAAAAGTCTTCAAAACTATTAATATTTTTAGAATAAATAAAACAACTAAAGTAAAACAAATGCTTAGCAAAGGAAAAAAATAAAAAATAGTGCACTAAAAAGATACACTCTTAAAAGAAATAACGTCATTTTACCTGGATACCAAGTCTTCACTTTAACCAATTTTTCAGTTTAACATAGTATCACTTCATTTTCTACAACACTGGTAATGTTTTGCAAGCTTTTTGAAGTTGCAGAACCCTCTCTTCAAAGGCAAGTCAGATGGAAGCAGAGCCGTACCATTGAGGCAGGGGTGGGGAACCCAGGCCGATCCTCTGAAGGTCACGGTCCATGGTTACCCTCCCCATAGCCTTTGAGGGGTCCTAGGCATCCCGGCTACTCTCAGTAGTCGACTTTGAAAACACAAAGCCCTACCTCATTGTGTCCCAATTGTTAATATTTTAGATTGCTCTAATTTTTTCATAAAGAGCAAATTGTGATCCTTTTAAATCCACCTTTGAGCACATCTGCAAATACTTCCCTTGGATGAGTGCCTGTAAGTCGAGTTACTGGGTTTAGAGCATGAGTGGTTTTTGCTTCGTTTTTTTCCCCAAGACATATGATCCCTGTTGCCAACTGGTCTTCACCAAAGTGTGCCAACTTGGACTGCCACCAGTAGCATAGGAGAAGGCTCCATTCCCCATTCCCTGGTTAAAATCTCCCTTACAAATTCAGTGTCTCCTGCAGTGTATCTCATTGTTTGATATTTGCATCTCTGGCTACTACTAAGTTGATATTTTCATATGTCTGTTGACCATATGTAGTTCTTCTCTGGTGAACTGTTTTTCATAACTTTTGCCCATTTTAACATTTAGATGTTTGTCCATGAATCCCAGGGTCATAACCCTTGGTCTATACTGTTTGTTTACATTTTAAGTGGGCGAGGAGGATTGTGGGCTGTGATTATTATCATAGTTGGACTTCAACTAAGAACTTGGAAAGGATAACATTCTGGATTTTGATCTCTGATTATATGATACTGTATGTCTTATCTGCCGTTTAGAAATGCTTCATAGTATCGATTAGAGACAAGATTAAAGCCAATGGCTGCCTTGTTTGGAGACTTTCCTAGGGGTTTCGTTTATCTTTATTACTCCATGCTCACGCTGGAATGTGAGAGTTCAATCTTTTGACTTATTACAAGCATACACTGTATTAAACATCTTCTACTTGAGAAAGACGTGAAGTGCCCCATGTGCATTTTGGCATTTATGTCATGAGTAACGTCAGCCTTACAAATAGCACCGTGGCTTTGGGTGTTTTTGCCTAGAAGGTAGTTAAGACTTTTGTTTCCTTCTGTTTGTTTGCCAAGTGATGCTAAATCAATAATATTGATTTGAAAGGGAGCAAAAACATGCAGTGATTATTTGCAATGAAAATAAATGATAAATAGAGTGGAGAGCCTCTTTTTACTTACCAAGAGGTTTATCTATTTTCGAGATAGGAAACTTTACATGGATCTTACTAATTAACAAACTCTGTACTGAACTTGGGCCGACAGGAAAACAAGATGTAAAATGCTGAGTTCTCTCTGACATTTCAACCCGAATGCTTCAGCAGTCACATCTAGGCTTTTGTGGATGTTGGAAGTGTCTGAAATAATTAATGTTGTACTCCTGTGTTGACTCATAAATCAGGCCATGGGATTACTCATCAGAAAATGCAGAATTGGGTATCAGTCTTGGAACACTTTGGCTTCATTTTAATCTTCCTATTGTGAACATCTATTTCATGTTGAAAATTCAGCATATTCTGTTTCTTCCGAACATAGACACCACAAATAAGTACTTTGTATGTTTCTTTGCCTTCAAGGAGAACACAGTTCTTTGCTCATATTGTCTGAGCTCTAAGACAGATGCTAGCCAAAATTGTTCCGTGCGTCTGGGAATGCCCATGATACATGCTATTTGGTTATGGGGCTGAGTCAGTTACGTTGGATGGATTTTAGCCTCACTCTGAGTGATTACTGGGGTCATGGACAACATGTATTGAGTTCAGATCTCTCACTTATAAGGTGGGGGTATGATTATAAAATGATGCTGTTAATTTTGGTTGAACCCTACGTATTACCGTGCACTTTTTCCCCTCCAACATATCATGGAGCCTTAAAACAGAGTCACCAGCATGCCCTTTATGTATTGAACCTTTTGGCGGTGCCTTTTATTGTTGAGCTGGCATGGTTATAGCTGATTGGCCCAAATGGACGGAGAACAACAAGATGGCTCAGGAGGATAATAAATCCTGCAGTTCTCTGCATCTGTGTTTGTGGCTGGGTAAAAATCTCATAAATTGCAACCATGTGGCATGTGTGTTTTATGTGTCTATGTGTTTCGTGTTTGATTGCAGTCAATTGGAAAATTGATAAAAGTGCGATGCATTGTTATCAACACGTCTCCTACGTGTGACCAAAAACCACACGGCTCATTTGTCGGGCTCCCCAGTGTGCCCTGCGTTCAGAGCAAATTAACCTCCACGGAAGAAATACCGAAGCTCTGCTGGAACCGAAGCTAAGTTTCTCTTATCAGTGGTGGGGGCAGGGAGAAGGTTGATCATGAGAGGACAAGGGCAAGTTGAGAAATTGTTCAACACCTCAGCCAGTTAATTATTGCAGCCTCCCAGCATGTATGAAAGGAGAAACGAGAATAACTGCAATAGAGATTATTTTCCTTCATTGTTGCATCCACCTGCTATTTACTGTGAACATTCCAGGGAGAAGAGCTGCCAAGCAGAGGCTAGCTTTAAAAACCCAGAGTCTCAAGCATGCTGTGCCTGCCTTTCTGGTGTTGAGGGATGAGGGTGGGGCAGGGCTGTCACCAAATTTTTAGATCAATTTTTAAGCTTTAAGGACAAATTTTATAAATATGAGCTGCTGCCGATCCTTTAAAAAAACTCCCTTTCTACTCTAAAAATAGTTTGCTGGGAAAAAGTTTGTGAGTTGTTTATTAAAGAGAGACTCAGAAATTCAGCTGTGTTTCCTAATAAATAAGTAAATTAAAAAGTATATATACATATACATATATATGTATATCAATCACCGTGTAGCTCCTGTCTGAAAGCAGATGTGGCTTCTTGGGAAAGAAACAAGATTTCTGAGATGTTAATGCCAGTGTAAGAATGTGGAAGAAAGTTCAGAATGTTCCCTTTTGGCCTCCCTTTTCAGACCCTCCAAATCCTACTCATTTCTTATCACCAAATTGGTATGTTATTCCTTTTGGGAAGGCATTTCATTCTCCCCAGGCAGAATGAATGGCCCCAGCTTCTATTCTTACCCTACCCTTACTCTCCTGTAGCACTTTGTATTGTTTTATAATAACCTCTAACATTTACTGGGCATTGTTCTAAGCTCAGTTCATGTATTATTTTATTTAGTTGTCGTAACAACCCTTGAGTTATATACTGCCATTATTCTCATTTAAAAGATGAGATAGGCTGAATAATGGCTCCCTGAAGACATTTACATTCTAATCCCCAGAACCTGTGAATATGTTAACTTATGTGGTGAAAGGGACTTTGCAACTATGATTAAGTGAAGGCTCTTAAGATAGGGAGATTAAAATCACCAGGGTTCTTATAGAGGGAGGCATAAAGGCACCAAAAATAAAAATAGATAAATTGAACTATATAAAAATTAAAAACATCTGTGCATCAAAGAACACAATCAACAGAGTGAAAATAAAATGAAATGGGAGAAAAGATTTGCAAATCATATGTCTGGTAAGGGGTTAATATCCAGAATAATAAAGAACTCTTATAACTCAGCAACCGCAACCCCCTCCCCCCCAAATAGGCTGATTAAAAATGGACAAAGGGCCTAAATGGACATTTTTCCAAAGAGGATTTACAGTTGGTCAATAAGCATATGAAAAGATGCTTGACACCACTAATCATTAGGGAAATGCATATCAAAACCTCACACCCATTAGAATGACTGCTATACAAAAAAGTAACAAGAACCAGTGAGGATGTGGAAAAATTGGAACCCTTGTGAACTGTCGGTGGGAATGTAAAATGGTGCAGTAAATATGGAAAACAGTATGGCGGTTCCTCAAAAAATTAAAAATAGAATTACCGTATGATCCAGCAATTCTGCTTCTGGGTATACATCCAAAATTATCGAAAGCAGGGTCTCAAAAACATATTGTATACCCATGTTCGTAGTAACATTATTCACAATAGCCAAAAGGTGAAAGCAACTCAAATGTCCATCAATGGATACATGAATAAACAAAATGTGGTATATCCATACAATAGAATACTATTCAGAAGAAGACACGTGCTACAATGTGGTTGAACCCTGAGGACATTTTGCTAAGTGAAGTAAACCCGTCACAAAAAGATAAATACTGTATGATTTTATTTATATGAGGTATCTAAAGTAGTCAAACTCCTAAAGACAGAAAGTAGAACAGTGGTTACCAGGAGCTGGGGGAGGGTAGAGTGGGGAGTTGTTGTTTAGTGGGTACAGAGTTTCAGTTTTGCAAGATGAAAAAATTCTGGAGACTGGTTGCACACCATGTGAACGTACTTAGCTCTACTGAACTGTACGCTTAGAAATGGTTAAGGTGGTAAATTTTGTTATGTGTAATTGACCACAACTAAAATTTCAAAAAACAGAGGGAAGTGGGAGGATCAGTGTCTGTGACGATGGAAGCAGAGATCAGAAAGAAAGAGCTTTGACAGTTCTACACTGCTGGCCTTGAAGGTGGAGGAAGGGGCTATAAGGCAAGGGATGCCGGCCACCCCGAGAAGCTGGGAAAGGAAAGGCACGGCAACCATCTCCCCTAGAGCTTCCAGAAGGAACTCGGCCCTGCCAGCACTTCGATTTTAGCCCAGTGAGACAGTTTCTCGACTTTTGACCTCCAGAACTTTAAGAGAATAAATTCACTTTGTTGGTAAGAAAATAGTACAAGGACTATTCAGTTCAGGGAGGTTAGTACCTCGTTTGAGGTCACCCGGTGATTAAGAGCTGGTGTGCATGCCCACTCCATTTGGGGTTCCAGCCTTGCTAGGTGGTAAGGCCCTGGAGATCAGGGGCCATCTTGAACCCCACTGCATGATGAAGGGCCTGGCACATAGTTGGGACTTAATAACCTTGGCAAAAGGATTTAAAAGTGATGTTGCATGCCCTTCTATTCTTGTTACTGTGTCCTGGATGCCATAGAGTTAAATCTAGGAGATCACAGGAAAAGAAAGTCAAATGGATGGTAAGCATATGAAGAGCTGATCAACCTTATTTTTACTAATTAAAGAAATGTAAATTAAATATCATTTTCTCTTAACACACTGGCAAACATTAAGAAGTTTAAAGATACCCAATATGGAGAAACCAGCACTCTTTCATGCTATTGTTGGGAGTGTAATTGAGACAAAGTGTTTGGAGGCCAGTTTTAATTTATCTGTTAAAAGTAAGGATGCACCAAATGTTTGACCCAGAGCTTTCACTTTTTGGGAATTTGTCCCTAATTACACTTGTGTACGTGTGCAAAGTTACAGACACAGTGATGCTTGACGTAGTATTGTTTGTAATTGCTGAAGACTGGAGACAACTGCATGGTTTTATGTGGGTTATATCCTGGAGGAAAGAGGACTGTCTTCAGCCCCTGGTTCAACTAAGTTATCCATTTAACCAGCCAAAGATACAGAACCTTAGCAGAAGGGGGATGGCCTCAGGGCAGGAGCAGATGAGGTATATATTGATGTGAGGTGTATATTTTATGCTCCAGTCTCTACCCCCTGAGTCCCCATGGCATACGTGGCAGTGGAGATTCTGCCAGACCTCAGAAACAGCCGAAGTTTGATGTGCCACAAGTCTTTTTCTCCATCAGTGTGCCAGAGAGCCAGTGGTGACAGTGGGTGTACTTCTGTTTATGGTATGGTGACAAACACGTGGCTCCCCATGCGTCCATCTGGGGGAGTGGAAGGCAGAGGCAGTGTCCGCATGTCCCCAAGGAGGTGTCTGCCCTCTGATTTCCCACCCTCTCATTTCCCCAGGTTCCCCTTGCTCCCAGCTCTGATTTAGCGCCCTTTAATCTGGGTGTTTCTGATTGGTCAGACTTCCATGTTCTGTAATCTCCTTTCCCTCACAGCCAGATCGTCTGCTCTGATACTGGTATACTCTAGAGTTGGATTCTGTGGTGCTTCAACAAAGGAAACACTGCATATTGTATGAGTCCATTTGTGTTAAAAACAAGTATGGATGCACCTGGGGACACACACACACACACACACACACACACACACACACTACTCATTAATGGTAACTAGGGGAGGAGGAATGAGATTTTTCGAGGGAATGGGTATACCTTTACCTTTTGCTTTATACCCTCTTTTACTGTTTGATTTATTTTGGGGAGACAAGCATGTATGCCTCTAAAATTGTTAACTTTTTAATCAAAGTTATATGGTATATATAATGTATATGTATAATCTTTGTGTATAATATATACGTGTGTGTTTATGTGTGTGTGTATATGCTTTAAAACTCCTATTTGAGTAAACAGCAGCTCCTTGTCCCTTCTCATGTCCTTGTCTTACTTTTAACAGACAATCACTTTTCAGTTCAAGCTGTTGTTTCTAGTATTTGCTGCTCTACTTCTAAATTATAGGCAAGTGCTGCTATCTCTTGCTTTGTCAGTTTTAAGACATTATCTGTTACGTATGATGGTAGTTGAAGAATTTAGCTCTTTCACCACCACCCCCATATGCCATCCTCCTTGTATGTGCTCATATCGTAGGTTTTGGTTTAATCTCTATTTAATGTTTTCATTACTATAGCGATGGTGACATTTATTGAAGCATGAATATACTGTAATTAATTTCCCTACATAACTTTTCATTTTCCCTAGAGATAATAATTTTGTTTGTTTGTTTGTTGAGTTGTCCTAGGATATCCAAATCTTCTCATACCTTGAACGGAACAGTTCTATGAAATGCCTCTTAGTCCCTCTCGCCCTCTGTCTCTCCTCTCTCCCTCACCGCCTCACTCCATCCCTCTACTCCTCCCTCCTCCCCTCCCCTGCCTGGAAAAGTACCAGTGCCTTCCAGTTGAACTGCTCGCTCTTGAAGCTGCTGCCTGGTGGTCAGCCAGGAAGTCCCCATCACCTCTCCCTCATTACTGCCTACCCTGGGTCGTGGATCCTTCTCTCTCTCATTTTACTCGCTTGATTTGGTAGAACACACTTCCTAATAGCTTTCTGAGAGAGAGCACATGGAAGTACATTAAAAAAATTTTTTAAAAAATTTTATTTATTTTTGGCTGTGTTGGGTCTTCGTTGCTGTGCGTGGGCTTTTCTCTAATTGCTGCCAGCGGGGGCTACTCTTCGTTGCGGTGCATGGGCTTCTCATTGCATTGGCTTCTCTTGTTGAGGAGCGCGGGCTTAGGCACGCGGGCTTCAGTAGTTGTGGCACGTGGGCTCAGTGGTTGCAGCGTGCAGGCTCTAGGGCACAGGCTCAGTAGTTGTGGTGCACAGGCTCAGTAGCTGTGGCACATGGGCTTAGTTGCTCCGTGGCATGTGGGATCTTCCTGGACCAGGAATCAAACCGCTGTCCCCTGCATTGGCAGGCAGATTCTTAACCACTGCGCCACCAGGGAAGCCCGGAAATACATTTTTGAGAGTTCTGCCAGACCAGCCGCACTTAGGATTTGTTATACTAGGAAGTTTTTCCCTTTTAATACTCATCACCCCTCAGTACCTGGCCCTGTACAGGTTGGTGGGTGGGGTTCCCTCTCCTGCTGATAATCAGGGCCTGCAACCTTGGGACCCAGAGGCTGTGCCTTTATCCACAAGATCTCATTTGATCTTCAGAATATTTTAATCTCCCATTTGACAGCTAACAGAAGTGAGGCACCAAAAGTACGCCCTCGGCAGTGTCAGAGCCAGAACTTGAGCTGAAGTGTCAGCTTCCTGAGCCAGTGCCGCTACCTTTCCAAGCCCAGCTGCTCCTTAATGGAAAGAGAAGTATCAGTAGTGGGGCCTGAGTGCCAAATGCGTGGTCATGGCTGTACAGTGAGTCTAATTATGAGTGCCCGCCTGTTTCTCATTGCTGAGGACTTCGGCCCTAGTTAGCCATCCTTTGCTAGAAGTATCTTCCAGTCTTACTGACTGTGTGTGCCATGTGCACATGTGCGCGTGCATGTGCGTGTGTGCGTGCGTGTGTGGGGGGGGTGGGAGAGAGAGAGAGAGAGAGACTGATTTATAGTTATGCTTCTAACTCCTTGTGATAATTAAAATGCTCCACCTATCATTCCTGTAAGCTTGGTATGATTATTTTTATTGCTACAGTATCTGTTTCCAAGAAATGTAAGAATTTCACCCCCCTCTTCCCACTCCTTTTGTAATATGAAATGCCTCATTACTTAGCAGTTTTCTGCTGATTGTACAGTTTAGCATTTGATCTTTTTGTTAACCACAGTCAGGTGACCACACACAGGGTAATTAGATTAACCTGCCCCTCCTCCTCTTTACTGAAACAACATAAAATCTGGTATTCTGTTGGCACATGCTTTCCTTAGATTAATGATCTTGGAGTTGCTGCATGGAAATTTGCATAGCTCCCTACAGCTCTGAGAAATGAGAATGCCCAGCTGTCTAAAAGCTTTAATCAGGAAATGAGCAAGAAATGACATTGTATTGTCACAGGCTTGGAATAATGTATTCTTGACAATCGAGTGATCCTGGATGGAAATGTGTGTAAACAATCTTTCAACAACCAGTAAACAGGTGCTTTTTTGTTGGTAAAAATTCAAGGATTTCTTTACTTGGGAGTGGCTTTCAAATCGTTGGCTCTCACACTAGTCCCTTCTGGAAGTTTACTCTATGGTCATTTTCCTTGTCTCTCCTCTTTTAAATGGCAGTTTATGGAAGTTGACCTTTTGGAGCAAGGGAAGGGAAGCATTAGGAATGTACACGGTTTGTGGGCGGAGCGTGCTGTAACTGTCAGGCTTGGCTAGAGGACTGCCCGGTAATCAGTCCTCACCCAGCACTTCCCCTTTTAAAAATTGAATAAATTTGGTGTGTAACATTCTGTAAGTTTAAGGTGTACAACGTGTTACTTTGATACATTTGTGTATTGTAATATGGCGGCCAGTGTAGCGATATTTTTCACATTACATAATTATAGTACAGTATTATTGTCTGTATTCATTATACTATGGATTAGGTCTCTATGGCTTATTTACTTCTCATTACAAATTTGTACCCTTAAACACTGTCACTCTTATCACTACCCCCTATCCCCTGGCAAGCATCATTTTACTCTCTGTTTTTTATAAGTTTAACTTTTTATTTTTTAATTTATTTTTTATTGAAGTATAGTTAATTTACAATATAATGTTAATTCCTGCTGTATAGCAAAATGACTCAGTTATACGCATATGTACATTCTTTATATGTTCTTTTCCGTTATGGTTTATCCCAGGAGAGTGAATATAGTTCCCTGTGCTTTAGGACCTTGTTGAATTTTTAGATTCCACATATAAGTGATATCATACAGTATTTGTCTTTGTCTGACTTATCTCGCTTAGCATCACGTGCTCAAGGTCTATCCATCTTGTTGCAAATGGCAGGATAGCTTCCTTTCTCGTGGCAGAATAATATTCCATTGTATATGCACCACATAGTTTTTATCCATTCATCTACTAATGGGCATTTTGGTTGTTTCTGTAATCTTGGCTATTGTGAATAATGCTGTGATAAACATGGGAGTGAATATATCTCTTGAAATCCTGTTTTCATTTCTTTTGGGTATATGCCCAGAAGTAGAATTGCTGAATCATATGGTAGATCTATTTTTAATTTTTTGAGGAACCTCCATATTGTTTTCCATAGTGGTTGGACCAACTTTAGATTCTCACCAACAGTGTATGAGAGTTCCCTTTTTACCACATCCTCGCCAGCACCTGTTGTCCCTTGTCTTCTTGATGATAGCCATTTTGACAGGTGTGAGGTGGTATCTCATTGTGGTTTTGATTTGCATTTCCCCTATGTTAAGCATCTTTTCATGTGTCTGTTGGCCATTTTGTTGTCCTCTTTGGAGATATGTCTGTTTAGTTCTTCTGTCCATTTTAAAATCAGATTCTTTTTTTGAGTTGACTGAGTTCTCCATATATTTTGGAGATTAACCCCTTATCTAATATATGGTTTGCAGAATTTTTCTCCCATTATGTAGATTGTCTTTTGATTTTGTTAATTGTTCCTTTTGCATTGCAGAAACTTTTGAGCGGTAGTCCCATTTTTTTTCTTTAGTTGTTTGTACCCAAATTATTGCCAAGACCAGTATTGATGATTTTCTTCCCTACATTTTCTTCTAGGAGTTTTATGGTATCAGGTCTTATGTTTAAGACTCACTTCACTAATATGATAATCTCTAGGTCCATCCATGTTGCTGCTAATGGCATTATTTCATTCTTTTTTATGAGTAAGTAATATTCCATTGTGTGTGTGTGTGTGTGTGTGTGTGTGTGTGTGTGTACACACACACACACACACACAATGGAATATTGTAGATATGGTAGAGAAGAGATGGTGTGTATCTTACACCGTATATACCATATCTTCTTTACCCATTCATCTGTTGATGGACATTTAGGTTGCTTCCATGTCTTGGCTATTGTAAACAGTGCTGCTACGAACATTGGGGTGCATGTATCTTTTTGAATTAGAGTTTTCTTTGGATATATGCCCAGGAGTGGGATTGCAGAATCATATGGTAGCTCTATTTTTAGTTTTTTAAGGAACCTCCATACTGTTCTCCATAGTGGCTGCACCAGTTTACATTACCACCAAGAGCATAGGAGGATTCCTTTTTCTCCACACCCTCTCCAGGCATTTGTTATTTGTAGACTTTTTAACTGATGACCGTTCTGACTGGTGCGAGGTGATACCTCATTGTAGTTTTGATCTGCATTTCTCAAATAATTAGCGATATTGAGAATCTTTTTTTAAATTAATTAATTAATTTTTGGCTGCGTTGGGTCTTCATTGCTGTGCAGGCTTTCTCTAGTTGCAGCGAGCGGGGGCTACTCTTCCTTGTGGTGCGCAGGCTTCTCATTGCGGTGGCTCCTCTTGTTGCAGAGCACGGGCTCTAGGCACACGGGCTTCAGTAGTTGTGGTTCACGGGCTCTAGAGCACAGGCTCAGTAGTTGTGGCGTGCGGGCTTAGTTGCTCCGTGGAATGTGGGATCTTCCCGGACCAGGGCTCAAACCTATGTCCCCTGCATTGGCAAGCGGATTCTTAACCACTGTGCCACCAGGGAAGTCCCTATTGAGAATCTTTTCATGTGCCTGTTGATCATCTGTATGTCTTCTTTGGAGAAATGTCTATTTAGGTCTTCTGCCCATTTTTAGATTGGGTTGTTTACTTTTTTGATATTAAAGTGTATGATCTGTTTGTATATGTTGGAAATTAATCCCTTGTCGGTAACATTGTCTGCAAATATTTTCTCCCTGTCCATAGGTTGTCTTTTCGTTTTGTTTATAGTTTCCTTTGCTGTGCAAAAGCTTTTAAGTTTAATTCAGTCCCGTTTGTTTATTTTTGTTTTTATTTCCATTACTCCAGGAAACTTTACTGAATTCATTGATGAGCTCTAGTAGTTTTCTGGTACTGTCTTTAGGATTTCCCATGTACAGCACCATGTTATCTGCAAACAGTGACAGTTTTACTTCTTTTCCAATTTGGATTCCTTTTATTTCTTTTTCTTCTCTGATTGCTGTGGCTAGGACTTCCAAAACCATGTTGCATAAAAGTGGTGAGAGTGGGCATCTTGTTCCTGATCTTAGAGGAAATGCTTTCAGCTTTTCACCATTGAGTATGATGTTAGCTGTAGGTTTGTCATTTATGGCCTTTATTATGTTGAGGTATGTTCCCTCTATGCCCACTTTCTGAAGAGTTTTTAATCATAAGCGGATGTTGAATTTTATCAAGAGCTTTTTCTGCATCTATTGAGATGATATGGTTTTTGCTCTTCAGTTTGTTAATGTGGTGTATCACATAGATTGATTTGTGGATACTGAAAAATCCTTGCATCCCTGGAATAAATCCCACTTGATCATGGTGTATGATCCTTTACGTGTATTGTTGGAGTCAGTTTGCTAGTACTTTGTTGAGGATTTTTGCATCTGTGTTCATCAGTGATATTGGCCTGTAATTTTCTTTTTGTGTGTGTGTGATATCTTTGTCTGGTTTTGGTATCACTGTGATGGTGGCTTCATAGAATGAGTTGAGAAGTGTTCCTTCCTCTGCAATTTTTTGCAATAGTCTAGGAAGGATAGATTTTAACTCTTCTCTAAATGTTTGGTAGAATTCACCGGTGAAGCCATCTGGTCCTGGACTTTTGCTTGTTGGGAGTTTTAAAATTCCTGATTCAATTTCAGTACTGGTAATTGGTCTGTTCATATTTTCTATTTCTTCCTGGTTCAGTCTTGGGAGATCATACCTTTCCAAGAATTTGACCATTTCTTCTAGGTTATCCATTTTATTGGCATATAGTTGCTCGAAGTAGTCTCTTATGATCCTTTGAATTTCTGTGACGTTGGTTGTAATTTCTTTTTCATTTCTTATTTTATTTATTTGTGCCCTTTCCCTCTTTTTTTCTTGATGAGTCTGGCTAAAGGTTATCAATTTTGTTTATCTTTTCAGAGAACCAGCTTTTAGTTTCATTGATCTTTTCTATTGTTTTTAAACTCTCTATTTCATTTATTTCTGTTCTGATCTTTATGATTTCTTTCCTTCCACTAACTTTGGGTTTTGTTCGTTCTTCTTTCTCTAGTTGCTTTAGGTATAAGGTTAGGTTGTTTATTGGAGATTTTTGTTGTTTATGAGGTAAGCTTGTTTTGCTATAAACTTCCCTCTTAGAACTGCTTTTGCTGTGTCCCATAGAGTTTGGATCATTGTGTTTTCATTTTCATTTGTCTCTACATATTTTTTTGAATCCCTCTTTGATTTCTTCAGTGATCCATTGGTTGTTTAGTAGCATACTGTTTAGCCTCCACATGTTTGTGTTTTTTGCAGTTTTTTTCTTGTAGTTGATTTCTAGCCTCATAGCGTTGTGGTCTGCAAAGGTGCTGTTTTGCTGATAAAAGCATGCTTTTTTTTGCTGATATGATTTCAGTTTTCTTAAATTTACCAAGGCTTGCTTTGTGGCCCAGCATGTGATCTATCCTGGAGAATGTTCCATGTGCACTTGAAAATAATGTGTATTCTGCTGCTTTAGGATGAAATACTCTATAAATATGAATTAAGTCCATATGGTCTAATGTGTCATTTAAGGCCTGTGTTTCCTTATTGATTTTCTCTCTGGACCATTATCTACCATCCTTCTTTGTCTCTTGTAACAGTCTTTATTTTAAAGTCTGTTTTGTCTGATATAAGTATTCCTACTCCAGCTTTCTTTTGACTTCTATTTGCATGCAATATCTTTTTCCATCCCGTCACTTCAGTCTGTATGTGTCTCTAGATCTGAAGTGAGTCTCTTGTAGGCAGCAAATATATGGGTCTTGTTTTTGTATCCATTCAGCCAGTCTGTGCCTTTGGGTTGGAGCAATTAGGCCATTTACTTTTAAGGTAATTATCGATATGTATGTTCCTATTGCCATTTTGTTAATTGTTTTGGATTTGTTTTTGTAGGTCTTTTTCCCCCCCTCTTTTTTTTTGTTCTCTTCCCTTGTGACTTGATGACTATCTTTACTGTTATATTTGGATTCCTCTTTCTTTTTTGTGTGCACATCTATTATAGATTTTTGTTTTGCAGTTACCATGAGGTTTTTGTATAGGAGTCTATATTTTTATGCACTAGTTTTAAGTTGTTGATCTCTTAATTTCTGAGACCTTTTAGATACCCTGCATTTGTACTCTCCTCCCCTCACGATTACTTTTTTTGATTTTATATTTTACATGTAATTGTTCTGTGTATCCCTTAACTGCTTATTGTGGATACACATGATTTTACTACTTTTGTCTTTTAACCTGCCTACTAGCTTTGTGTGTGCATAATATCCTACCTTTATTGTTTGTTTGCCTTTACCAGTGAACTTTTCCATTTTGTAATTTTCTTGTTTCTAGTTGTACCCTTTTCTTTTCTGCCTAGAGAAGTTCCTTTAGCATTTGTTGTAAAGCTGGTTTGGTGGTGCTGGATTCTTTTAGATTTTGCTTGTCTGTAAAGCTTTTGATTTCTCCATCGAATCTGAATGAGAGCCTTGCTGGGTAGAGTATTCTTGGTTGTAGGTTTTTCTCTTTCATCACTTTAAGTATATTGTGCCACTTCCTTCTGGTCTGCAGAATTTCTGCTGAAAAATCAGCTGATAGCCTTGTGGGAGTTCCCTTGTATGTTATTTGTTGCTTTCCCTTGTTGCTTTTAATATTCTCTCTTTATCTTTAATGTTTGTTATTTTGATTACAATGTGTCGTGGTGTATTCCTTGGTGGGTTAATCCTGTATGGGACTCTGTGCTTCCTGGCCTTGGGTGACTGTTTCCTTCTCCAGGTTATGGACGTTTTCAGCTATTATCTCTTCAAATATTTTCTCAGGCCCTTTCTCTGTCTCTTACCCTTCTGGGATCCCTATAATGTGAATATTAGTGTGCTTGATATTGTCTCAGAGGTCTCTTAAACTGTCCTCATTCTTTTCATTCTTTTTTTCTATTTCCTGTTCACCAGCAGTGATTTCCACCACTCTTTCTTCTAGCTCACTGATCTGTTCTTCTGCCTCATTTAATCTACTATTGATTCCTTCTAGTGTATTTTTCATTTTAGTTTTTGTATTCTTTAATTCTGTTTGGTTTTTCTTTATATTTTGTAATTCTTTGTTAAAAACTTGTAATTTCTTGCTCTGTGCATCCATTCTCCTCCCGAGTTCTTTGATCATCTTTACGATATTACTCTGAAGTCTTTCTCAGGTAGATTGCCTTGTATTTTTCCATTAAATTATTAGTCTTAGAAGTGGTTGTGACTGTAAAAATTAACATTCAGCTAGATGCATGTACTGTTTTCACTTATATCTGACACACAGTAGGTACTCAAATAATGGTTAAAAGAATATAGAGCTAATGATAATGGCTAACATTTATTGAGTGCCTGCTGGCCAAGATTTAGTGAGTGTCTGGGGATGAAAGATGAGTGAGACCTATTTCTTACCCCTGAGGCACTTACAAAGTAGCTGAGAGAGAGACTTTGGGACTCATACAGTGGTCAGTGCTGTGGCCGGGAATCCAGCAAAGGGCCACAGACGCACAGGCTCTTAATCATCATCAAAGCTGTTAAAAAGATGACAGGAAAAAAAGATGGAAGAAATGGCTGTTGGACCTTGGATGTCCCTTCTTCTTTTTTTCTTCAAGAGCGAGCTGTTTACCTAGCAAAACACCCAATAATTTATGTGTTTCAGATAGTACTGCTTCATGGAGTAGGTATGATGCTATCAGAAACATTTAAAATTTTTTCTGGAAGAGATTGATGGAGAAGGTGCCCACTCCTTGGGGAGCTCAATTTGACATTGTTTAATTAACCTTTTTGAGTATAATTAACCAATCCCAAACTGTTTAACTCTTGTAACTTGAACTCTGGGCACCAAAGCAGAATGTATTCTTCCCATGATAAAACTACAAGAAAGATTTAATATCGCCTCTTTATATGCATTTTATTTGTCTTTATCGGTTATTGTCATGCCATTAATTATAATTATATTTCCATAATGTTGAATTTTGTATGAAATAATTGAAAAAACAATTGATTATTGGGCCTGGCATGATTTCTCTCACATCTTAACTTTCCTGTGTCCCCTTCTTGATGAAATACGTGGACTGAAGAGCTTTCTTTAAAGCTTTGTATCTGTTCATATATACTGCTCTCACTGTGACTGGTTATGTTGGGATCTTTCAAATTAGCAGTGGAAATGATATAATCAAATTATATTAGGGGGCAGTGTCAATTTATCTCTTGTTTGCAGAAAAAGTAGCAGTCAATAGTCTAATGATTGGGAAATACTAAACACATTTTAATTATTAATTTTTAAGTCAGTTAAAATTTTGTCTAGCTAACAAAGGCACATGGTACCAATTAAAAGGGACAAAATATGTTTTCCCTGTCTCTCAGCCACCCTGTTTCCCCCTCTGAAGGCCTCAGTTATCAGTTTGTTATTCTGTATTACACAGTGAGGCATGCATACAAACTCACACAAATGCTTGCATACATTATTAGGCTTTTTACCTAGTAACATGTCTCAGTGTATATTCTTATTGGCACTTATGGACCAGCCTCATTCTTGGAGAGAGTTGCATGGTGTGGATTCATGGAACCAGTTCTCTAACTGACACACGTTTACATTCTTTCAGTCTTTTGCTAAGTTAAGCAATGCTGTAACCATTAATCTTGTACATATGCCACTTTGCACATGTGCAAGTGTATTTGCAGTTTGAATTCCTAGAAGTGGAAATACTGAGTCAAAAGGTGTAGGCATTTAAAATTTTGATAGATAATTGCCACATTGCTTCCCACAGAGGTTGTACCAATTTATACATCAGTTTATACGCTCAGTGGAAAGTACAAGTGGGTATCTTTCTCTACATCATTGCCAACATTATATTACCAATTTTTTTGATTGTTGCCGATATGACAGATAAAAACTATATCTTGCATATCAGTAGGGCTAAGAAATCCACTG
The DNA here is from genome assembly GCF_963455315.2 of Globicephala melas. Classification (NCBI taxonomy): domain Eukaryota; kingdom Metazoa; phylum Chordata; class Mammalia; order Artiodactyla; family Delphinidae; genus Globicephala; species Globicephala melas. The sequence continues at coordinate 109,970,649 of NC_083335.1, forward strand.
GGTATCAGAGAGGTCCATTGAGAAACTTTATGATATTTAATATCAAGAAGAAAAGGTATCTTGTAATTAACAAGTTATTTACATCCCTCCCTATGTAGACTGTCAGCTTCTGGAGAGTTTTGTGCTTGCTGTTCTCTGTATCTCTCATACTTATTCTCTGTGTGAGTACCAGTTGTATGCCAGGCATTGTGCTACGTGCTGTGTAAACATTCTAACACAGAAGGTACAAATGCTACAATTTTCATTTAAGAAAATAGCCAAAAGGATTCAGGGTTGTTCTGTGTAGTGAGTACTGCTCAGATATGGTCAGATGAATCCCACTGTAATTTGCATTTCTCTTATGAGCATAGTTAAGCATCTTTTCATGTGTTTGAGTCATTTTTTTCTATGAATTGTCCTTTGCTATTTTTTGTTGGGTTATTGATCTCTTTGCTGATACTTTGTGGAAAGAGGTCTGTCTTTATAACAGGCAATATTCTCGCGCTTTGACTTTTGTCTTTCTTGATAAAGACTTTTGTCTTTCTTGTCTTTCTTGTCTGTCTTTCTGTGTTGTATTTATAGTTTTCTGTAATCCATCAACCCTTTCTTCTGTGGCTTCTGGATTCTGTGTCAGTGTCAAAGAGTCTTTCCCACTCTGAGATTGTAAAAATCTTTCTCTCATGTTTTCTTCTAGTGTTATTAAGGTTTACTTTTTAAATGAGTAAATTTATTTTGAATATCTAATATTCATAGTCTAAAAAGAAATGGTATTGCTTGTTTAAATAAATGAGGCACTCTGTGAATTTTCTTTTCTTTTCTTTTCTTTTTTCTTTTTGCTGTACGCGGGCCTCTCACTGTTGTGGCCTCTCCCATTGCAGAGCACAGGCTCCGGACGCGCAGGCTCAGTGGCCATGGCTCACGGGCCTAGCCGCCCTGCAACACGTAGGATCTTCCCGGACCGGGGCACGAACCCGTGTCCCCTGCATTAGCAGGTGGACTCTCAACCACTGTGCCACCAGGGAAGCCCTGAATTTTCTTACTCTATCTTCTTCCTACCACTCTTAAGCCAGATCTGTATCCTCTTAGGTGAGAAGTTGATTGTGATCCAGTGAGCACCAGTTGTATCATTGTAGGGATGATTCAGATTTCCATGTTGTCATAGCTTTGGGCTGAACTGAAAATACTCCCCCTTGCCTGTAGATAGCTATCTTGCCCATAACACTCTGTGAAATTGGCCATTCATTTGACAAATATTTATTAAGTGCTCACTAAAGCATGTACAAACAGTTGGTTAGTATTGATACCCTTTGATCCAATGGTGGTAATCTAGCTGTTTAGCAGGGCATGGGCATATATAAAGGCATTGACTGTCATGCAGGTAATTGTGTCTTACATCAGGAAGCTATGTCATCTCTTCGGAACGTGAAGGTAGCCGGTCTTATATTTGTCCGGAATCTAGCACTGGCTGAGCTCTTTGCAGCATTCATTCCCATCCTGCAGGTCGAGAGCCTCTTGCCTGGGCTTGTGCTATTGGTGATTCTTGGGAGATAATACTACAAATATATAATAGTGTAGATAATGCAGTTGAAGATTTACATAGAGACATAACAATAGGTATCCTGTTACTTTAAAAGAATTAGTTTTGAGCTGAAAATATCTTAGGTGTCTTTATGATGATATTTCAGAGCACTTTTCTAAGTGGCAATGAAATTTGGAAATGTAAGAAAGCCATTGTGATATGAGACATCAATGTGGTTTCACTATGTACTTTTCAGGGGAAGTTATGAAATATTTCAAGCATTGGAAAAAGAAAGTGAATAACAAATACCAGTGTGTTCACCACTCTGCTTTATCATATCCTCATATTTTGCCATATTTACTTCAGATATTTTATATACATTTTCTTTGCAATTGTTTCTAATGAACTTGGCGCATTTTGTGGTTCAGCGGCATGGGTATTTCAAAAAATATTGTGGGGCTTCCCTGGTGGCGCAGTGGTTGAGAGTCCGCTTGCCGATGCAGGGGACACGGGTTCATGCCCCGGTCCGGGAAGATCCCACATGCCGCGGAGCGGCTGTGCCCGTGAGCCATGGCCACTGAGCCTGCGCGTCCAGAGCCTGTGCTCCGCAACGGGAGAGGCCACAACAGTGAGAGGCCCGCGTACCACAAAAAAAAAAAAAAAATTGTGATAATGAGATGTATTTTTTTAAAGAAATGGAGTCTTACAGGTAGAGCTGAAGCTCCCTTGGTGTCTACTATTACTTTCTGGATACTTGCCGTGTCTTCCCAGGTGTTTTGAGACTGACTAGCCTATTGTGAAGGGAGCCAAATTCTGGGAAAGCACAGTCTCTGCGAGCAGGGAATGTTCATGGGGTGGCTGCTTCTTAAACTTGCCCTTTGTGTGCAGAGCGGGCAGAAAGATATCATGCATGTGTGTGACGGGGGCGGGCTGGCGCTGTGCTCTTCCAGGATTCTGTATCTATTCAAAACTCTCTTGATCAGTAGATTTGGGGTAAGGGTTTGTTTCCTTTTATTTCCTGCCAGTGGTAATTTTGCAGAAAGATTTTCCATGAACTAGTGTAGGGGGCACTAGTACTAGTGATCCCATACCCACATCTAGCTCTAAAGGAAACCTTACCCTTCAGAAAGAAACAGACCATGCTTGAGGGCAGGCGAGGGCAGGCTGACAAACGATGCCTCTTCTCCCTGCCCTGCATCAGCCCTGAGCTTTAGGGGACCCTGCCCAGCCTCACTCTAATGCCAAGGGAAGCCCGGGACCAGCATTTCTTGCTGGTCAGGGCATCACCGAGCTCCCCTGGTATTAGTGGCACCAGCCTGCTCTGTGTGCCTGTATTCTTGGTGGCAGGAGACAAGGAATTATTGTGAGATGTGAGGAAAGCAGCTGAGGTGGAGAGGAGGGGCGCCTTGGAGGGAGCCGAGCCACTCAGCTGATTGTGTCAATTAGATGAGATGCCCCTTGGTTCACCTACTTGGTAGGGTGCATCTGGCATGTTCTGACCATTTATCCCCTTAATATTGATCCCAGAAGGCTTTCCACCCCCTGAGATGAATGTTAAAACACCCAAGCACTAGCTTTTCTGGTTTTTGACCTCCTAGGATGAAATATTAGCACATTTTGATTGAAAAGAGTCTGTATTCTTCTGGTTTACGCATTTATGTTGTTCTTTTTACATTGAAATAGCATACAGTGAAGCGCAGAGATCTTAGAAATACAGCTCAATGAATTTTTAGGTGTTTGTACACCTGTGCAAACCATCACCCAGACCAAACTGTAGAACATTTCCATCCTCCCAGCAGGTTGTCTTGTACCCCTCCCAGTCAGTACCTTCCCAAGGGTAACTGCTATTCTGAGATCGCTCACCATTGATTAGTTCTGCCTGTTGTTAAACTTCACATAAATGGAATTGTACAGTATGTGATCTCTTGGGTGTGGCTTCTTTCACTCAGCATTCTGACTGTGAACATTCATCTGTGCTATTAGGTGTAGATCTCTCTTTTTTTTTTGTAGCACTTACTATTTAATGATGACATTAATAATGATAATAAGTAATCAATTTGTATACTACTCTCCAATTCACTCTTTAATCCTGAAGACACCTCTATGATGGTGCCAAACCATTTAGCATTAGGCTTCTTTTAGGGATGACAAAAGAGCTGCTTAGAGGCTTTCACTATTGCCCGCAAGGTCACCCACCTGATAAATGATGATGCCAGGACTGGTTCTGTTTTTTTGACTCACAGCAGCGTTCTTTCCATCCACTGTGATACCTCTGTCTTAACTTGTGTCAAGGTTGGTAGAAAACTTAAAGGATGAGAGGAGGGAGGGGCCCCCCGACCAGACCTTCACTGATGTTTTACTGTGTAGTATTTTGGTTAATTGAAAGAAGTTAAGGTTCAACTGAGCCAACCCTCTAGCACCTGTATAGTATGTAATGGATGGGGGAGGGAGAGGCAAAGAGGTAGTTGACTGGGCTTGTCTACCAGCCACATCCAGGCAGTTCCACTTATCAGAAAACAGACGATGCTAGTTGAGCTCCAGTTGTGTACAAATTATGCCTTTGCCCAGTGAGGCTGCTGTTTGCAGGCTGCTAAATGTGTCACAGAGAATTTTTGCTAGAGTGGCATTATTGGGGCTTCTTGGCCTCCAGATGTGGGTAAGCCATCTCAGACTCTGATCAGCATTCTGCTTTGGGAAGCAGAAATGGTGTGAATTCTCCTCTCCTTTCCCTCGGGGGGTCCTGGCAACAACAACTTGAGTGTCATTGGAGCATCGATAGTTTATTGATGGCCTCAGTTTTACTGTACAAGCCGAGTTTCCATTGTTAAGACATTAGCTTTGAGATAAACTGGGTTTCCTTTACCTCCTAAAGAGGTTTGCTGATACCCCGACTATTCTGTTGTGTTTTAAAGCAAGTAGAATCATTGCTGATTTATATATGTGGGCAGGTATGAATTTCTGTAAGCCCCCTTGGCCCACAGCTCTGGTCCAGGGTGTAGTCTCTACCAGTGAGATAGTAGGATCCATGTTCTTAACAAATGGTTAAAAGTCTAGGCCTTGTGGTTAGAAAGCTGAGACTGAGGGTTGGGGGCAAGGAATGCTCATACCCAGGAAGTCTATAGAGTCCCATGACCTGGATCAGAACCTCGGAGAGCTCCAGGGACAGGGATGCTGGCAGCTGTAGGCAGGCAGGAGTTAGTGCACTGCCAAGTCCACCCTCTTTTGCAGCAAAGAGCTTTTTTGTGTGGATGATAAGGGTCTTCAAGGATTTCAGCCTTTGTACTTGTGGGCTTATGGATAAAGCAATAAATCAGATTCTTTAGATGTGGAGGAAAGTGAAATTTTCCACTGGAGCCACCAGTGGGGTGATTTTGACTGTCCCTGCTATAGCCATGACACTAGTTCTTCCTGGGAGGTGAGGTGTAAGCAAGAGAGCTCTGCCTAGAAGGCCTGCAGCTGGATCCCACGGCCTGCCCTGCCCCCTACTAGCCTTGTAGCCTTTTGATGGTCTTGCATCCTCTCTGACTGAGTCTCATGATTCTTGTCTGAAAAAATATATCAGTCTAGAAAAAACAGGATTTCTTTCAGTAACAAAATGAAAATGTTATCGTGAGGAGCAGGCGAAAAAAGATCTGTTAAAGCACTTTAATTTATATAAGGCCTTGCGAGTGTAAGGTTGTGTCATTACCGGCATCGTCACCTATTTTTGGAGCCTACCAATAGGAGTCCATGACATCAGATGTCTATGAACATCAGGGTGTTCAAAAAATGCACTCCTACCTTGCATTTGCATGGTAATTGGTACCCTGGGGTCAGCATGTATGTCAGATAGTTTGAGCCAGAAGTGAGTACACAGGGACATGTGGCTTGCTGTGCAATTTGAAAACTTTTTGAAGGAAAGAGCTTGCCCTGTGGTCTTTTGGAAGTAACTGGAGGGTTTCAGTAGGAAAGTGACAAGAGCAGACAATTGTTTTAGGAAAGTGTCCCTTGAGGCAGTGTGGAGGTTGAGAGGGGAGGGGAGGGACTGGAGGCAGGCAGGACTTGGGGGGAAGAGTGGTTAAGAGATGAGCTCTGAAGCTAGACAGGTTGAGTTCCAATTCTGGCACCTACTTGTTTGACCTCGGACAGATTTCCTTAGCTCTCTGTGACTTGGCGTGTGCATCTGTGAATAGGGCTGTTATTGCAGGTTAAAAGTTGCAATCCAGGTGCAGCTCTTAGAGGAAGCTTTGGCACATGGCAAGCTCTCAAATGTAAGCTGGTATTCATGTGTATTTTTTACTGTGGTAAAAATATATCTATAACATAAAATTTGCCATTTTAACCATTTAAAAGTACAGTTCAGTGGCATTAATTACATTCACAATGTTGTGCAACCGTCACCACTGTCTGTTTCCAAAATTTTTCATCACCCCAAACAGAAACTCCATAACCATTAAACATTAACTCTCATCCCCCCATCCCCTTACTCCCTGGTAACCTCTAGTCAATTTCTGCTTCTATGATTTTGCCTATTCTAGGTGCCTCATATACGTGCAATAAGACAATATTTGTCCTTTTGTGTCTGGTTTATTTCACTTAGCATGATGTTTTCTAGGTTCATTCATGTTGTAGCATTATCAAAATTTTATTCCTTTTTAAGGCTGAACAATATTCTATTGTATGTATATACCACATCTTGTTTATCTGTTCGTCTGTTGATGGACACTTGGGTTGTTTCTACTTTTTGGCTACTGTGAATAATGCTGCAGTAAATGTTGGCATACAAGTATCTGTTTAGGTCCTGCTTTCAACTCTTTGGGGTATATACCTGGGAGTGGAATTGCTGGGTCATACAGTAATTCTGTGTTTAACTTTTTGAGGAACCATCATACTGTTTTCCACAGTGACTGCACCATTTTACATTCCCACCAGCAATGTACAAGGGTTCCAGTTTCCCCACGTCCTCATCAACACTTGTTTTCCTTTAGAAAAAAACCCCAAAAAACCTAGCCATCTTAGTGGGAATGAAGGGGTATATCGTTGCGGTTTTGATTTGCATTTCCCTAGTGAATTATGATTTGAGCATCTTGGCGTGTGCTTACTGGCCATTTGTCTATTTTCTTTGGAGAAATATCTATTCAGGTTCCTTGCCTGGTATTCATGTTTTTAAGGCAGCTTGGGAGGAAGGAGAGAAACAGATTGAGGAAGTAGATAGAGCCCAACTGGGTGGCTGGTTAGATACGAAGGTTAACGCTGAGTTTTCCAGCCTGGGTAAGTGGGTTGATGATGGGCTGTCAAGCAAGATAGCTCCCGTCTCTCCCAGAGAAGGGGCCGGTTGGAGGGACGATGTTGGGTTTGGGTGGGACTGCGTTGAGCCTGGTGTACCTGGGTGTTGGGCAGATGGAGAGTCCAGGATGCACCGCCATGCCTACATGTCTGATTGGTGTCTTTGGAAAAATGCAGGGCATATTTTAAGTTTTCTCCTCCCTGCTTGAATCTAACAAGCAACTTAAGAAATTAGGTCATCATGAGGCTTACGTATCTGGCAAATGGGAACAATCATTGGAGGGACAACAGAATCTGAAACTTATGAAGCAACCTCTCTCCTGTTGCTCGTTTCTCAGCCCTTAAGCACCTGCATGATGAGATCAGTCCTTCAAAGCTCACGGGTTGCTGCTCTGAAGCCTTGGGTGTGAACATTCTTGGCAACCATAGCTTCTCAGGCCTTCTCCAGTGACTACCGTAGTCTGTCAAACATCTGCACCCCCTCACCCCTGCCTAACTGCATCGTGGTTAGTGCTAAGCAAGTGCTTACCATGTCACCTGCAACCCACTGAATTTCTCTGAATTACTCCTTGGCAAAATTGGATGTTGTATCACTGCGTTATGTTGTGTCTAGGTGGGAAATTTGTGTTTGCACAGTCATACCCGCCCTACAGTGGAGAGTGATGTTTGAGCAACTTCTCTACCCCCAAAGAAGCAACGATTGGGGAATGAGGCCCTGTGGTGCCTTGTTTACTTCTAGAGCCATAGCAGGCTGGCAGCCATCACTAAGAAAGCATCCTTTCATGCGGCTCAGGCTGGCAATGTTTGCAGATTGTCCCCTGATGCCATCTGCCTGTGAGGCTGCAGAAACCCCCAGCAACTGCTGTTCTAGCAGGTGCCGGGGCTGCTGAGGTGGGAGTGCGTGTACACACACACGCATGCACACTGCTTTGTGCTGGGTTGGCCTGAGCCGCCAGCTGAAACTCTCAACCCAGCAGAGCACCAACCGCAGTTGCTGGTTTCCGGTGAGGCCCTCATGAGGGAGAGAGGGCGAGGCTGTTGTGAACAGAGCCAGCAATCGGGGAATTGGATACGGTAACTAACGCTCGGGTGTGTAGGAAGCTGCCAGGCGGTGGCTATGTTTTGACAAGCTTTTGTTCTGTTTTTTCCACCTCTGCCCAGGCCAAATTGTAGCCTCCCACCAAATTTTCCATCTTCATGTTCATTCATAGAAGGACCCATGTCCAATTCTTGTGCCAGGCTCTTTCTAGAGAACACATCTCTCATCTTTGAGTCCTTCCTGCCACCCAGCCGTGCTTTGGCTCTAGCCCCTTAGCTTTCTCTTTTTCCCAAGTCAGTGTGATCATGGATGCAGACAAGCCCAGAACCCACCCTGCCCAGATCTGCACTTTGTGAGTTACTATCATTTCCGGCTATTAATGCTTTTGGAAAAAAATATGTAAATTATTCGAATATCAATAATTTGAAATAATTGTATCAGGCATCAGGTTTTAAAAATCCAGATCTTAATGGAGCTTTGATAAGAGACCACCTGGTGTAAACTTTTTCTGTAAAGGGCCAGGTAGTTTTCGCTTGGATGTCTGTTCCAACTACTCAACTCTGCCGTTGTAGCATCAAAGCAGCCATAGGAAATACCTAAACGAAATGAAGGGGATTGTGTTATAATGAAACTTTATTTACAAAAACATGTGGCGGGCTTAGTTTGCCGACCCCTGGCTTAGAATGATCGTCTTTATTTTATTTTATTATCTTTTATATTTTTCTCTCTGAGGAATTAAAAAGCCAGAGGAACTTGGTAACTGTAAATGAACTGAAATCATCTTCTTTTGGGTTTAGCATAATTGTGAGCACAATGGTGATTTGGGAATATACTTCTTTAAACCCCTGTTGGGAAGAATAGAAACCAGAAGACCTTTGAGGGGCGATTCTGCTTGGCCAAAGATTGTCATTGTTCAAAAAATAGAACAGGCTATCATTTGGAGCTGTATGGTGGCCTTTTTGATCCCTTGGAATGAACATAGTCACAGAAGGTTGCATTGTATTGGACATTATTACATTTTATAGGACCAGGTGCTTGTCTAATAAATGTAAGGAAAACAAACTACAACATACAGGAAATGGTGTTTTAAAAACGTTTTGCTGACAGGGAGATCGGCTCAGTGCTTTGTGACCACCTAGAGGGGTGGGATAGGGAGGGTGGGAGGGAGACGCAAGAGGGAGGGGATATGGGGATATATGTATAGGTATAGCTGATTCACTTTGTTATACAGCAGAAACTAACACACCATTGTAAAGCAATTATACTCCAATAAAGATGTTAAAATAAAATAGAATAAAATGTTATGCTGAGTTGAGGTCACTATAGTTCATTTCCAGAAAGCTGAAGCTTAACATAGTCAGAGACATTCTAAAATGTTAAACTACAATCTTGTTTTCCTTTTCTCTGTCCTCACAGGAAATAAAGAAAGAGATGAAGAAGGACCCTCTCTCCAGCAAAGCTCCAGAAAAGCCCATGCACGAAGTGTCCAGTGGAAATGCGTTGCTGTCTTCTGAAACAATTCTAAGAACCAACAGGAGAGGTATGGCAAAGAAGAAAGAGCCCCTCCCCACACACAAACCCAAACTGGAAACTTCTGGGTGAACTGTATCACATTTTGCATTGCTGGAAAATTGAATGGCGTTTGCCCTTTTGTTTTTGATTTTTGTATAAATTGGGGGTGCATACACACTCACGCACACGGCAAGTAATGATCCAATAACTATACTAAAGGGAACTAATAAAAAAATTTTCTTGACAGTGGGAAAGTAGACTAAATTTGTAAACGATGATTTTTCTAGGACTTTAGCTTTCGCTTTCGTATCTATTTCTTTTGGCTGAAGGGTGACTTCAGAGAACACTGTGATGCCAGCTGAGCCGGGCACGTCTGGCCATGCTCTCTTTTTAATGTAAGGGCAGGCTTTAGCAGGGTCTTTCTCTCTCTAACCGCTGGGCTCCGCCTTGTCTCTCTCGGTTTAGGAGGCAGTATTTACAGAGATATAGCTCATCCATCCATGTGTCTAACCAGGAAACCTTTCACCATCTTGTTTCCCCCTTCTGAGGCCTCAAGGCAGATTTTTCAGGTATCAGCTTGTTGGAGTTTTGTTTTCTCCCCTATCTGCCCTTTGTGACATTGTTGTGTGAAATGGTAGGAGAGATTCTATAAGATGGCAGAGACAACCCGACTCAATTCTATACTGAAATGGAAACTGGATTGCCTCAGTTTCTCCCGAGCCCATCCTCCCCATGGACCAGGCCGGGTGCACACTGAGCACGCCCGAGGTAGATTAGCTTTCAGCTGCAGGCTTTTCAGGGGCTTATTACTTCCTTAAAGAGAAACATAGAGCTGTTCAAAAGCAGGAGCCGGAAATGTATTAGCAAAGAGTTCCATTAAAAGGAAAAAAAAGGCAAGTTTACATAACCATGGGGAAGAACAGCTAATCTTTCATCAAATTTAGGCTGCAGAAGAATTTGTCCAATAAACTGTCCATTGATCATAGTGCTTGAGACTTCAGCTTTGTGTCTGTCTTCCTTCCTGCTTCTTCCTCTACCCCCTCCAGCTGCCCTGGGTTACATTTCCTTTTTTGAATTATTCAGATGAAATATTGGCTGGAGGCCCACGCTGTTTAGCAGCTATAGGATTTTCTTTCTTGTTTTTTTTTTTTTTAAACCCCATCCTGCCAATGGAGGGGATTTCCCATTTTAAGAATTTTTTTAGGCCTACCTAGCTCTAAAACTATAGTCATCCCCCAGAGCACCTCCTGCATTCTTGCAAATAGGTTCCAGAACTCCTGAGGCCTGCCCTCGTTGGACTTGGAGAGCTAGAGTTCCCTTGCTGATCTGAGCCTCTCCCGTTTCTCCTGATGCTCCTTGGGTCAGTGGGCCGAGGAATGGCATACACGTAGACCAGCGGCAAGGCCTCTCTGGCCAGCCTTGTTTTTGTAAAGCAAATAAGAGAATTAAGGTAATTCATTAATTTAACAAGATAAGGGATTAATTAAGTTAAGGAATAAAGGTGATTATCCAGGTAAGTTCGACAAAATTACCTGAGAGCTTTAAATCAATGAAGGAATCGAACTTTTTAGATAATTGTCTCTTTACAACGAAAAATCTGACCTTTGAGGTCCCCTACAGAATTTTTCAGTAACCAGAAAATGGCATTAAAGGGACCGGCTTACTGACTTAATGTTTTCTTTCTAAGCCTCCACCTTAGGCCGACAGCCTGATTATGACCAGCTTTTTACTCTTAGGTCCTAATCTGCCAGTGGCTCTGAGACCATAGCACATGGGGGCGTCCTGTAAATATGAAACACATAACAAACCATCTTCATTCTGGCCCAGGCTTCATACTGACCCCCGGGTCACCTGGGCCACACATAAATTTCCAGTTGAAGGGAAGAATTGTGTACCAGGGCCAGTGCCGTCTTTGGCCCCGCCCCCACCCACCAGAGCTAACAATATCCTACTGCTCCTTATAATAAACAGCAGGCTGGATTGATTGGCCTTGTCAGGCCACATAAATAGTTCATTGTGCTGAGCTCAAAAGCTACATTTTTTTCCCACCCCAAATCAGTGAAAAACCACTTTTTCTCCCCCTTAAAACAAGGATCAGAGGCTAAATCTGTGGGACGATTCTAGTCACTTGTAAACACTTCCGTCCAACTAATTTTTCAAGTTTTATGAGTTATCATAAATGACCGAAGCCTCCTCCTTCCCTTTGTTTCCATCAGGCTTTGTCCCTAGAAATCTCTTGGATGTTTTTGTCTGTTGCTGTTGTTATGGAGGGAAGTTGCTTTCAGAGTTTAGTAACAGGCTAATTTGATTCACTAACATGGGATTTTCTTATAGTATATGAGTCCACCTTGTGATTCAGCCTTGGACCCTGTGTGAATTTGGTAGAATTAACACAGGTTCTTTTTCTTCATCTTTATCAAAGATGAGATGACTGTTCACTTTATATGGGCCATATCATTTGATGCAGGCTTAGCAATGGTTTAATAAAGAAAGATTGAAGTCTATTTCTATGAAAAGTCTGAAATTGAACCATTTCATTGTGTCCTGAACTTGAGATACACTGAGCTGAAGAAGTTTGCCCAATTGTGTCCAGCGATTTTTGCGTTGGGGACGTGCCTCACTTTGCAGCAGGGGTGAATGGGTTGTAGTAGCTCACAGTGTGGGATGAGCTCGCCTTCCCCAGGCACCTGCATAAGGTCAAAAGATATTCTACATTTGAAGGAGGCTATTCATAGCCTTGAGAAAAGGCCAGGACCATGGAAACATTAGTTTGGGGACCGATTAGTTTCAGTTTTCAGCTTTAACCTTTGCAGATCTCTACAGAGTTGATTTAGGGAGGTACTGGAATGACTCCACAGGCTTTTTATTTGAGAAAAAAGATGTGACTGAAATTGAGAGAAAGAGAGAGAGAGAGAGAGGGAGAAGATCATCCAGTTGGCTTGGCAGCCATCAGCTATATATTCCAGACATTAGCACTGTTGAGGACAGTTATGTCTGCTCTCACCCTTGGCCACTTCTCTGGGCTTTACCCAAGTCACAGTGAAGGAGCTTCCTGGTTAAGACAAGCTTTCCGCAAGGCTTAAGAGGTCATTTTTAAATTTAAACTTGCAGCATGGATGTTGTATATCCTAAAGTTATCCCAGACTCCAGAATGTTGACAAATTGCAGCCAGAAAATCTAAAATTTTTTCTTAGAGCCAGAAGTCATTCTCATGAACCAGAAAGAAAAACGTTGTCTGTTTCCTTCTGAGAATGATTTATTCTTTTGTTTCTTCTATCATTGAACCCATATAAGAGAGTGATGGGCCCTTCTAAAATGGAACTTTGCTATATGGAAGAATTTTTTTAAAGATATTCATACCTCGAGTTTCAAACCAAAATTGAACAGAATAGGTACTTAGCAGTTAACAGCAAATACAATAAATATATCCTTAAAAATGAGCAAGGAGGATTTTGTTCATTTGAATATGGACTCTTTTCTACTTGAAGTAAAATGGAATAAAAAAATCTTTTGGTTTCATCCTTATAAGGGTTTCCCAATCAACTTTATCCATGTGATAGGTTAAGTGTCCAGGCTGGAATCAATACCCTGCTGGCCTGTGTGAGGATCAGCTTCTATTTCAGGGCTGTAGTTTCCCAGTTTTTGCACTGTTAGCAGACCTCATGGGGAAGCTGCCTCTCTCTGAACCCCTCCTGCTGCCTATAATTTTGGACATTGTTCCTTACTCACTTTGGGGTGGGTGCTAACAGACATTCAATTACACATGTTTACTGTGTGCCTACTGTGGCCCTGGCCCTGTGCTAGGTGCTGGGGCAGATAGAAAAACTAGGGAACACCAGCTGGTCCTGCCTCTAAGCAGTTCCAATCTATTGTATCACTTGGGAAATGTTGAGAAAGTGCTGCACGTTCCTTGTATCTTTTTCCTGGCAAGGTGGGGATATGTCCCTTATTTACTTCTGTCATTCTGAACGTGAAGCCACTCTGCGTGTTTCTGGTTGGCTTTATATGTCCTTGTTTCTATTTCCAGTTTATCATGAATTCAGTGTTTGGTAAGTCTCTATTGTATTTTGCACATTTATTATTCTTTGCTACTATTATTATTGTTGTTGTTATGCTCTCCTGATATACAGTGTATTTTGTAATCATCTTTTTAAGTCGCTCTGCTACTCTGGCATCTGCCTTCCGGAAGATAATCTGCTTTCGCCATCTTTATTTAAGGTTTGTTACGCATTTGCATTTTACTGCCCCTTCAGGAGATTAGTGCTGAAAGATCTGATGGCTTAAAGGATATTATTTGTAACAGGTACAGCACTGACGCTACGAGATAAGATTCAAGTTGAGATGGGGGAGAGTTGCTCTCTAAGTTGGTATGTGGATATGACTGTGATTGTAGAACATGACTCTTTGAGGCTCATTTCTCGTGTGTTTAGTCCTTCAGACGGGTTTAATTCAAAAGTTTTCCTTGACAGAGAGACCAACAGCTGCTCTGCCTCTGGTGACACATTGTTGCTTTAAAAGTTAGTGCAGAAACTCTCCAGAATTCATTTTGTGTGTTGATGGGTGATACATACATGCCCCTCAACATAATATGGGCCTAGTGTTTGCGCACAGAAGGGCTCTCCATTTTGGTCTGCTGCCTGTAGCTGTCAGAAGAATTTTACCTACTGTTTATCTTTCTTTCTCTCATAGTTTCAGCACTTGTCATTCAATCCCTAAACACATCCGGCCATAGTGACCTCCCTCCCTTGACTGTACTGAAGGGGAAACGTTTGTTCGAGCTTTCTTGTCTTTAGCATTTACTTAGCAACTTGGAATAATATCCTTGAGGTATCCATTGGCCTGCTCATCAGAACGTGAGTGAGTGTGTGTGTGCGTGTGTCCATAAATGTGCATGTGCTGCCATGGCACTCTTGTATTGGCTCAGAGACAGTGGCATGGATCTTGATAGGCTGTGAAGGATGGAAAATGTCAACCACTTTGGTTTTCTAGTGCTTTGTTGTTTAAGGTAGATGTGAGATCTGGGGATTTGTTTCTAGAAACAAGACTTTTTTCCTTCCAAATTTCTTTTTGGAGAAGCAAATGTGAGTTACCTCGAGTTAACTAGGAATCGGAAAATGTGGTGTGTTGGGTCAGATTTTTCTTCAAGTTTCCAAATCATCTGTCATTTTTACCTAGATTGCTGGCTTTTATGCACAGATAGAAGAGTAAGAGTTAAGAGAAGGCATTACTATTCTGTGGAAGCTCTTGGCTATCACCTGTGCTATTCTTTCGCATGGGAAGATAAAAATAAAGCCTGCCATCTGGCAGTGAACGTGGATGAATATCATATATAGTCATTCAATAATATATATGCCTGTGTGAATGTATCTGTACGTGCATTTATGGTTTTGGGGGTTTTTTTTTTTTACACCCGTGAGCCTTCATTCTTGAAAGTTTGAGAGTAAAGGGGCCATAAAGATCTTGTACAGTAAATGATCCTTGGCTGCATTTCTGTTTTATTAGGAGCCTGTGTTAGGACCAGTAGTTGATGTTAGAGTATGTTGCCCTTGTCCATTTTCTTATCTGAGTAGTACTGCCTGTTGGGCTTAGGGGTGGGTGTGAAATGGGTGGAAAGAAGCCATTCTAGAGGGATGTTGCTTTCATATTTTTTTCTATAATTTTTAGTGTGTGGGTCATTGACAAAATTGTTTTTAGAATTTTTCTTCTATTATATTTATCTCCTTTTAATCTCTGTGTCTTAGTGATAAGGCATTAACAGTGGAGTCATGAGTGTTGCGTGGAATAATGATTTAGACTTCCACCCAAGTCCACCCAGAGGACCATCCCTGAAGTGGTTTTGTGATGGTGGCTCCACCTGGTGGCTCTCCTAGGAAACTCCTCCTCCTCCCCACCTTTTCTTTCTCCCGGGGAGAATCTTGAGCAGGATGCCTTTGGTTCCTCTGATTTAGTGTTCTCAGTCCACGCAATTCCATCTCAGACCTATGGCCTCTCACATTATACACATGTTCTCTTTAGCTCCTTTCCTTTCTCTTCTAATGTTTGCTCCTTGAACTCGTAGAATCTGTTTCTCCATCCTTGTTCCATCTGTTTTACCCCAACTGACCAGGATCATTGTTGATAAGCATAAAAAAAAAAGAGACTCCTACAGGCACGACTCTAGTTATAGATATTAATTTGGACACAATAAAGAATTACACTAAAATCCACGTTGGTAAGCCATGGTCTCCTCCTTAATAGCTCCAAGTACCCCTAACTACTTCTTCACTTCTTGTTGAACCCAGTTTTCGTCAAAGGAGCAGTATTTTATTACTGATGTTGTTTTCAGTTGTCAGCAGGTGGTGAAATAAAGAGCCAACTGGCCTTGCTGGCTTCATTATCGTTTGTCACTTCTCTACAGGATGCCCCTTCCTGCTTAGTAGGCACGGGCTGCCCCCCTGCCCCCCTCTGGGTATACCACCGAGCATAAGTGTTCTTGATAAATAAGTTTGTTTCTTCTTTAATTTCATTGTTTAAAATTTTTTTTACTTGATGACATTACAGATGTGCCTTGTTTTAGCTGCATTATGGGTTAGTCTGGGAACTTAATCACCACTTATGACTTTGTTTCTATGGGAAAAAGATTTGGAGTTCTAAACACTGTGCATAGTGCATAACCCACTTGTAAATCTGACTTGATTTTTTATTTTGTTTTTATATTGCTGGCATAAAGCCTTAGGTACCTTTTAAAAGTCAGAGGGTCCATATAAGTGGGGATAACTGAAGTTTTCTCATGTCGTAGAGGAGTTTACGATTCACATGATGCAGAATGCTGGAATTGTACAAGCTCTGTGCAATACACCAGGCTCCAAGGATAGCTCTGGGTTCAGCCACATTGCACCATTGTACGCAGTGCTTATTTTCACAAGTTGTGAGTTGGACCTTGGTGTGCCCAAGTTTGCATGTATAAGGCATGTTGTAATAAAAGAGGGTGCTGTTGTATATTTCCATCTATTGGAGAGGAGACGATGCAACAAGCTCAAATGGACGTTGGCCAGCATTTCCCAGCGCATGTTGTGCAGAATTGTAGCCCTAGAAAATATTCCACAAAAGGGGGAGAAAGAGAGAGATAAGGACATAAAGAGAGAGAGAAAGTTGGCTGTCTGGACAAATAACTTTTGGGTACAGCTGCACGCACAAGCACCCTCTTAGAGACTAACAAATGAACTAGCGTCTCGCAGGCTCTCAGATGTCCTATGTAAGGAAACCTGCTTCACGTTGACCACCGAACCACGTTTCACTGAAGACTAGTTAGGACTCTGCTTTGGGGTATGCTGGGCTTTAAAATGCAGAGCAAGGAGCTGTCTAAGCATGTCCAAAATCATCTTCAGAGTCTACCTTGCGCAGGTAACGTTAGAGTGAGTGAGCATAGGTGGTGGTGCTGGCACTGCAAGAAATGACTGATGATGCTTCTCAAGCCCATGGCCGTGAAAAAACAAGTTAGATGATGCTACGAGAATATTCCCCAAATCTAAAACTTGAGAGCCAGTCTTTTTTGGTAGTTTTTCAAGTGACAAGCTGAAAGAGATTTTTTACCTTGATCATTTTTGGGGTCCTTGTATCTAGGAGTGTCCCCCTGGTCTGGGCTTTGGCAAGGAAAGTGGGCTGAGTGGGCGGACCCAGTGAACTGCGAGGCCAGGTCCACCTGGGACTTGAGTCAGGACAGAACCTAGGAACCCAGGGGCGGATTTTATAATGATGACAGAATGGTGGTCCCCCATAGTCAAAACATTCCCATTTCCTTCTCCATCTGCTTTGATAGAAATGCAGGGAATCTTAGCTTTTCCTGATACCATTAAAGCGTGATTCAACATGGAGAAGAGCTCTGTTCATTCTCTCCCCTTCCTCATGAAAGAGGCGGCCATTTTGAGTTCAGGTGATGAACCCACCTGTGGGACTGTGAGGACAAGCCATGTAGCCTGATGTTTCAGAGTTCTGGAATCATAGAATTCCTGATGTGGCTGAGGTCCCTGATAGTGACCCAGCCTTTGGCCTGATACAGGGACCCATGGAGTCTCTGCCCAGGGGACCTGAAAGGACATGCCTGTGGTCTGGGGGACTGACCTTTGCTAAGGCCCACATGAGCTTCTCCTTTTCCAAGGAGGGGGGAGTGTTCTCAGAAGAGAGCTGGTAGGTTAATTGAAAATAGTTAATTAGAGGTATTGTACTGGGACAGTAGCTGTCCTCACTTGTGGAGAAAGCCCTGGAAAGGGGGCCTTTTCTTCTGAAGTTTCCTTATTCTCTTTTAATTACACAGATTGGTCCTCCTGGTCTGTCATCACAGCCTGGTCCCCCCATGTCACCTGCAGGCTCAGCTTAGTCTTTGGACTTGCGGCTTTTGGTGCTTGTGAAGCTCTGGGACTGTTATGCCCTGAACAATGAGGACATTTCATGGCCCATCTTCCTAACCCACTGTCAAGCTGACAGCAGGCCCAGTTACAGTGCTAGGTGGGCCACCCTTTTGTCCCCACCGAGAAAGGGAAAGAAAGAACAGCTTAAAGCTTCCCCTGGGTGTGTGTGTGTGTGCATGTGGTGGGGGAAGCACATTAGAAGAGGACTAAACTGCTTGTTCCATTAGTGTTTCTCTGGAGACCTGAATAAGCTCAGTGGCAGCAGGGCCTTGTTGCAGGAAAAATGGCTGTAGGCAGAGTCCAGACCCCCCTTCTGCTACACCCCCAAAGTTTCTGTAGGACTTTGGGCAACTCTCATACTCTGTTTTCTAATCTGTAAAATAAGGAGATTACTCTTGTTAATTTCCTTAGGGAAATTGTGAGGATAAAAATTAGGAAAGAGAATAAATTTAGGGACAGAGGGTGGTAATAGATTGAAGTAGGGTGGTGAGTCACTCCCTGAATATAGTAGTAGTTGTTATTAAAGATGATAAACTGCTAGTAAGGCCCCAGAGTGTTGGGAAGAAATTATTGATATCTGGAAACGAATAAAGTGTTGTTTCCATGAAGCAACCAGTGATCAGATGTGCACAGAGGATTCTCCAGGATAGACTATATGCTAGGCTATAAAAGAAGTCTCAGTAATTTTAAAAGGATTAAAATCATGCAAAGTATGTTCTCCGGCCACAGTGGAATGAAATTAGAAATCAACAACAGAAGGACATTTGGGAAATTCACAAATATATTTGTGAGAAATTAAACAACATACTCGTAAATAACCAGTGGGTCAAAGAAGAGTCCACAAGGAAAATTTTAAAATACTTCGAGGGACTTCCCTGGTGGTCCAGTAGTAAAGAATCTGCCTTACAATGCAGGGGACGCAGGTTCAATCCCTGGTGAGGGAACTAAGATCCCACATGCCATGGGACAGCTAAGCCCGCGTGCCACAACTACTGAGCTCACCTGCCTCAGCTAGAGCCTGCGTGCTGCAAAACTACAGAGCCCTCGCGCTCTGGAACCCACACACCACAACTAGAGAAGAGAAAACCTGCACGCCACAACTAGAGAGAAGCCCACGTGCCTCAGTGAAAGATCCTGCATGCCTCAACGAAGATCCTGCGTGCCGCAGCTAAGACCTGACGCAGCCTAAAATAAATAAATAATAAGTAAATCTTTTTAAAAAAAGGAAAAGAAAAAAATAAAATACTTTGAAATGAGTGAAAATGAAAACACAACATATGAAAATTTATTGAATGCAGCTAAAGCAATGCTTTGAGTGAAGTTTATAGCTGCAAATGCCTATATTCACAAAGAAAACAGATCTCAGATCAATAGCCTAACTTTTTTTTCCAGCTTTATTGAGATACAATTGACATACAACACTGTGTAATTTTAAGGTGTACAACATAATGGTTTGATATACATATATATTGTGAAATGATTATCATAATAAGGTTACTTAACACATCCTTTACCTCACATCGTTACTTTTTTTTTTTTTTTTGGTTGTGGTGGTGGTGAGAACGTGTAAGATTTGTCTTTCTGTGATTTATTTCACTTAGCCTAATGCCCTCAAGGTTGATTCACGTTGTCCTTATTTTTTACGGCTGAATACTATTCCTCTGTGTGTGTGCACGTATGTGCATGTGCGTGCGTGTGTTTGTATCATATTTTTAAAATCCATTCTTCCATCAATGTACACTTAGGTTGTTGTTTCTGTCGTGAATAATGCTGCAGTGAACATCAGGGTGCAGGTATCTCTTTGAAATAGTGATTTAATTTCCTTTGGATATATACTAGAAGTGGGATTGTCAATAGCCTAACTTTTTACCTTAAGAAATTAGAAAAAAGAAGGGCAAACTAAACTCAAAGCAAGCAGAAAGAAGGAAATAATAAAGATCAGCGTGGAAATAAATGAAATAGAGAATAGAAAAACAGTGTAAAAAATCACTGAAACCAGAAGTTTCAATTGGCTCTTTGAAATGGTCAATGAAACTGATAAAGTTTAGCTACACTGATCAAGAAAAAAGGAGAGAAGACTTAAACTACTAATACGAGGAACTAAAAAAGGGACATCACTATTTATCTTAGAGAAATTAAAAGAAATATGAGGGAATACTACGAATAACTTATACACTGCTGGTGGGAATGCAAAATGGTACCTCTGCTTTGGAAAACAGTGTAGCATTTCCTCAAAGTTTTAAGTATAGTTACCATATGACCCAGCATATCACACCCAAGAAGAATGAAAACATATGTCCACACACAAACGTGCACACAAATGTTCATAGCAACATTATCCCTAATAGCCAAAAAATGGAAACTACCCAGATGCCCATCAACTGATGAATGGATGAACAAAATGTGGTTTAATCCATACAATGGAATCTTATTTGGTGATAAAAAAGAATGAAGTACTGATACATATTACAACATGGACGGGCCTTGAAAACACTATGCTAAATGAAGGAAGATACAAAAGATCTCATATTATATGATTCCATTTATATGAATGTCCAGAATAGACAAATCCCTAGAGATGGAAAGTAGATTAATGTTTGCCCAGAGCTGGGTGTGGGGATGGAAAGTGACTGCTAATGGGCGTAAGGTTTCTTTTTGGGGTGACAGAAATGTTCTAAAATTAGATTGTTGTCGTGGTCGTAAAATTCTGTAAGAACATAAAAACCATTGAATTGTACACTTAAAATGGGTGACTTTTATGGTACATAAATTATATGTCAGTAAAGCAGTTTAAAAGAAAAAAGATTACCGCACAAATTAGTGTTAAAATGCAGCATCTGGTTGTGCCTGTCTGTCTGTCCATCTCTTTCTCTTTTCCGTCCTCTGCCATTACCCCCTCCCAGCTGAGGGACAAGATGTGTCATTCCATTTATTCAAGTCTTTACAAATTATATATTTCTCAGTGAAGCTTTATTTTTTCCTCATCCAATCAGTTGCCTAGGAGATGGTGAGTCTGAAGGATCAAAAAGACACTGTTTTGCTAGAGATGACCTAAATATTAGGTAATCGATTCGAGAAGGGTAGAGAACTGACAGTGGCATTCTGTTATTCATTTCTCAAGGAAAAAAAAGAAAAAGAGTTTCCTGTAAATCAAAAGCCAAACTTCTTATATTATAAGTTCTGTGCTTCATAGACAGCCTTTGCTGGAAAGGAAAGAATCCATTTATGGTTCCAGTTTTTCTTGCCGTTGTCAGTAACTCTGCGTTGGCCATTTTTGCTCCTAAATCTTTATCTGCAGCTCTGATGATTTCTTTAGCAAAGATTCTTAGATGTGGAATCACTGGACAAAAGCATGTATATATTTTCTGGGACTTTAAGTTGTTATCAAATCGATTTCTTGAAGGCTTACCGCACCACCAGAAGTGGGGAGAGTGCTTATTAGTGTTTTTAGCTGGAATTTCTTTGATTAATAGGGTGCTTGAACATTTTTTTCCCTCTGTTGTTCGTTGGTATTCTTGGCTCTTACATTGAGGTCTGGGTATTTTTCTTACTGATTAGTGTGTTATTCCTTTGTCATTCACGGCAGATTGTGCTTCCCAGTTTGTGGGCTTTTCATTTTATTTACAATTGCTTTTGATGTACAGAAATAGTACATTGTTATGCAGATTCGTATATTGATGTTTTCTTTGGAGATTTTCTCTGAATAAATTCTCACCTAATTTTTTGTCTGGCTTCATTTTTTACTTCCAATGTTTAATTGATATGGAATTTTGATATATAGTATGGGGTTAGTGTGCAAATTGATTTTTATTTTGCAGTAGCTACTTTTCCAGGACCATTTATTAAATATCCAGCCCCCCATTAATTTTTGATACATCGTTTATCATATAAACTCTTTTGGACTTTCAATTCTATACCATTAATTTGTCTAACCATTCTTGTATCAATATAGTTAACTATGGTGGCTTTATAATATGTTTTAATATATGGTACGGCTTTTTTTTTAGATAATCAAACTTCATCTATTTATTTGTTCATTAATTCAAAAATATTATTGAGTACCAGTTTGTGCTAACCATTATGTTAAGTGGTGTGATACAGTGGTGAGTAGAGCAATAGTAGACACCCTCCCTCCCCTCCTTCAATTCTTTTTTTTTTTTTTTGGAAGACCACAACAAAAGCAACAATGATTGCAATTACCAAACACGAAACACACTCATACTATGTCATAATATTGACATTCAGTCCAGTAATCCTCCACTGTACAGCTCCTTTACTTTGCAGTGAAAATTGATTTGTATACTTTTTGCCTCTGAGTCCTTGTGGGATTTTTTTTATTTATTCAAACAGAAAGTCACAAAAATTATAATCATCCTCATCAGTTCACTCAGTACCATGTAATTAATTTTCTTTTTCATCTTGATCTTTTGTTAGCACTTTTATGAATTTCATCAGTTTTCCATTAGAGTTCTGAAAATGCTTATTCATTCAGTTCAGCAGTATAGTCAGTTACCAGAAACCTGTACTTGTCAGAGTCTTTTCCGTGAATTCCTTGAAGATGAAACCCTTTTATAGGAACATTTTTGCAAAAGCATCAGAGTACACCCAGAACTGTCTGTAAATGACAAAAGACTAAAAATGACCACGGTTAAAGATTTGATGAAAGTTCATAATAATGCAATTGACAAGGAAATTTAGTTATTTCTGAGATATACATTTTAAAGTAATAACTAGAATCATGACTTATAACATTATACCAGAACATATAAGATTTTTAGAAATTTCATATAATGTCTGAAACAAATTTTTTTTTTGCGGTACGCAGGCCTCTCACTGTTGTGGCCTCTCCCGTTGCGGAGCACAGGCTCCAGATGCGCAGGCTCAGCGGCCATGGCTCACAGGCCCAGCCGCTCCGTGGCATGTGGGATCCTCCCGGACCGGGGCACGAACCCGTGTCCCCTGCATCGGCAGGCGGACTCTCAGCCACTGCGCCACCAGGGAAGCCCCTGAAACATTTATATTAACATATTTCCATACAAATAACCCAAAGAAATTTTAGTATTAGTTGTTTTTTCTGTTTGTTTGTTTGTTTATACTGCAGGTTCTTAATAGTCATCAGTTTTATACACATCAGTGTATACATGTCAATCCCAATCACCCAATTCAGCACACCACCATCCCCACCCCACCACGGTTTTCCCCCCTTGGTGTCCATACGTTTGTTCTCTACATCTGTGTCTCAACTTCTGCCCTGCAAACCGGTTCATCTGTACCATTTTTCTAGGTTCCACATACATGCGTTAATATACAATATTTGTTTTCCTCTTTCTGACTTACTTCACTCTGTATGACAGTCTCTAGATTCATCCATGTCTCAACAAATGACTCAATTTCGTTCCTTTTTATGGCTGAGTAATATTCCATTGTATATATGTACCACAACTTCTTTATCCATTTGTCTGTCGATGGGCATTTAGGTTGCTTCCATGACCTGGCTATTGTAAATAGTGCTGCAATGAACATTGGGGTGCATGTGTCTTTTTGAATTATGGTTTTCTCTGGGTATGTGCCGAGTAGTGGGATTGCTGGGTCATATGGTAATTCTATTTTTAGTTTTTTAAGGAACCTCCATACTTTTCTCCATAGTGGCTGTATCAATGTACATTCCCACCAACAGTGCAAGAGGGTTCCCTTTTCTCCACACCCTCTCCAGCATTTGTTGTTTGTAGATTTTCTGATGATGCCCATTCTAACTGGTGTGAGGTGATAGCTCATTATAGTTTTGATTTGCATTTCTCTAATAATTAGTGATGTTGAGCAGCCTTTCATCTGCTTCTTGGCCATCTGTATGTCTTCTTTGGAGAAATGTCTATTTAGGTCTTCTGCCCATTTTTGGATTGGGTTGTTTGTTTCTTTAATATTGAGCTGCGTGAGCTGTTTATATATTTTGGAGATTAATCCTTTGTCCGTTGACTTGTTTGCAAATATTTTCTCCCATTCGGAGGGTTGTCTTTTTGTCCTGTTTATGGTTTCCTTGGCTGTGCAAAAGCTTTGAAGTTTCATTAGGTCCCATTTGTTTATTTTTGTTTTTATTTCCATTACTCCAGGAGGTGGATCAAAAAAGATCTTGCTGTGATTTATGTCAAAGAGTGTTCTTCCTATGTTTTCCTCTAAGAGTTTTATAGTGTCTGGTTTTACATTTAGGTCTCTAAGCCATTTTGAGTTTATTTTTGTGTATGGTGTTAGGGAGTGTTCTAATTTCATTCTTTTACATGTAGCTGTCCAGTTTTCCCAGCACCACTAATTGAAGAGACTGTCTTTTCTCCATTGTATATCCTTGCCTCCTTTGTCGTAGATGAGTTGACCATAGGTGCGTGGGTTTATCTCTGGGCTTTCTATCTTGTTCCATTGATCTCTGTTTCTGTTTTTGTGCCAGTACCATATTGTCTTGATTACTGTAGCTTTGTAGTATAGTCTGAAGTCAGGGAGTCTGATTCCTCCAGCTCCGTTTTTTTCCCTCAAGACTGCTTTGGCTATTTGGAGTCTTTTGTGTCTCCATACAAAGTTTAAGATGATTTGTTCTAGTACTGTAAAAAATGCCATTGGTAATTTGATAGGGATTGCATTGAATCTGTAGATTGCTTTGGGTAGTATAGTCATTTTCACAATATTGATTCTTCCAATCCAAGAACATGGTATATCTCTCCATCTGTTGGTATCATCTTTAATTTCTTTCATCAGTGTCTTATAGTTTTCTGCATACAGGTCTTTTGTCTCCCTAGGTAGGTTTATTCCTAGGTATTTTATTCTGTTTGTTGCAATGGTAAATGAGAGTGTTTCCATCATTTCTCTTTCAGATTTTTCATCATTAGTGTATAGGAATGCAAGAGATTTCTGTGCATTAATTTTGTATCCTGCAACTTTACCAAATTCATTGATTAGCTCGAGTAGTTTTCTGGTGGCATCTTTAGGATTCTCTATGTATAGTATCATGTCATCTGCAGACAGTGACAGTTTTACTTCTTCTTTTCCAATTTGTATTCCTTTTATTTCTTTTCCTTCTCTGATTGCCGTGGCTAGGACTTCCAAAACAATGTTGAATAATAGTGGTGAGAGTGGACATCCTTGTCCTGTTCCTGATCTTGGAGGAAATGCTTTCAGTTTTTCACCATTGAGAATGATGTTTGCTGTGGGATTGTCGTATATGGCCTTTATTATGTTGAGGTAGGTTTCCTCTCTGCCCACTTTCTGGAGAGTTTGTATCATAAATGGGTGTTGAATTTTGTCACAAGCTTTTTCTGCATCTATTGAGATGATCATATGGTTTTTCTCCTTCAATTTGTTAATATGGTGTATCACATTGATTGATTCGCGTATATTGAAGAATCCTTGCATCCCTGGGATAAATCCCACTTGATCGTGGTGTATGATCCTTTTAACGTATTGTTGGATTCTGTTTGCTAGTATTTTATTGAGGATTTTTGCATCTGTATTCATCAGTGATATTTGGTCTGTAATTTTCTTTTTTTGTAGTATCTTTGTCTGGTTTTGGTATCAGGGTGTTGGTGGCCTCATAGAATGAGTTTGGGAGTGTTCCTTCCTCTGCAGTTTTTTGGAAGAGTTTGAGAAGGATAGGTGTTAGCTCTTCTCTAAATGTTTGATAGAATTCACCTGTGAAGCCATCTGGTCCTGGACTTTTGTTTGTTGGAAGATTTTTTTTTTTTTTTTGCAGTACGCGGGCCTCTCACTGTTGTGGCCTCTCCCGTTGCGGAGCACAGGCTCCAGATGTGCAGGCTCAGCGGCCATGACTCACGGGCCCAGCCGCTCTGCGGCATGTGGGATCCTCCCAGACCGGGGCACAAACCCGTGTCCCCTGCATTGGCAGGCGGACTCTCGACCACTGGGCCACCAGGGAAGCCCCTGTTGGAAGATTTTTAATCACAGTTTCCATTTCACTCCTTGTGATTGGTCTGTACATATTTTCTGTTTCTTCCTGATTCAGTCTTGGAAGGTTATACCTTTCTAAGAATTTGTCCATTTCTTCCAGGTTGTCCATTTTATTGGCATAGAGTTGCTTGTAGTAGTCTCTTAGGATGCTTTGTATTTCTGTGCTGTCTGTTGTAACTTCTTTTTCATTTCTAATTTTATTGATTTGAGTCCTCTCCCTCTTTTTCTTGATGAGTCTGGCTAATGGTTTATCAATTTTGTTTATCTTCTGAAAGAACCAGCTTTTAGTTTTATTGATCTTTGCTATTGTTTTCTTTGTTTCTATTTCATTTATTTCTGCTCTGATCTTTATGATTTCTTTCCTTCTGCTAACTTTGGGTTTTGTGTGTTCTTTCTCTAGTTCCTTTAGGTGTAAGGTTAGATTGTTTACTTGAGATTTTTCTTGTTTCGTGAGGTAGGCCTGTATAGCTATAAAGTTCCCTCTTAGAACTGCTTTTGCTGCATCCCATAGGTTTTGGATCATCGTGTTTTCATTGTCATTTGTCTCTAGGTATTTTTTAATTTCCTCTTTGATTTCTTCAGTGATCTCTTGGTTATTTAGTAACGTATTGTTTCACCTCCATGTGTTTGTGTTTTTTACATTTTTTCCCCTGTACTTGATTCCTAATCTCATAGAGTTGTGGTCAGAAAAGATACTTGATATGATTTATCTTAAATTTACTGAGGCTTGACTTGTGACCCAAGATGTGATCTATCCTGGAGAATGTTCCGTGCGCACTTGAGAAGAAAATGTAATCTGCTGTTTTTGGATGGAATGTCCTATAAATATCAATTAAATCTATCTGGTGTATTGTGTCATTTAAAGCTTCTGTTTCCTTATTTGTTTTCATTTTGGATGGTCTGTCCATTGGTGAAAGTGAGGTGTTAAAGTCCCCACTGTCATTGTGTTACTCTCGATTTCCTCTTTTATAGCTGTTAGCAGTTGCCTTATGTATTGAGGTGCCCCTATGTTGGGTGCATATATATTTATAATTGTTATATCTTCTTCTTGGATTGATCCCTTGATCATTATGTAGTATCCGTCCTTGTCTCTTGTAACATTCTTTATTTTAAAGTCTATTTTATCTGATATGAGTATTGCTATTCCAGCTTCCTTTTGATTTCCATTTGCATGGAATGTCTTTTTCCATCCCCTCACTTTTAGTCTGTATGTGTCCCTAGGTCTGAAATGGGTCTCTTGTAGACAGCATATATATGGGTCTTGTTTTTGTATCCATTCAGCAAGCTTGTGTCTTTTGGTTGGAGCATTTAATCCATTCATGTTTAAGGTAATTATGGCTATGTATGTTCCTATGACCATTTTCTTAATTGTTTTGGGTTTGTTTTTGTAGGTCCTTTTCTTCTCTTGTGTTTCCCACTTAGAGAAGTTCCTTTAGCATTTGTTGTAGAGCTTGTTTGGTGGTGCTGAATTCTCTTAGCTTTTGCTTGTCTGTAAAGCTTTTGATTTCTCCGTTGAATCTGAGTGAGATCCTTGCAGGCTAGAGTAGTCTTGGTTGTAGGTTCTTCCCTTTCATCACTTATGTATATCATGCCACTCCCTTCTGGCTTGTTAACCTTACGGGAGTTCCCTTGTATGTTATTTGTCGTTTTTCCCTTGCTGCTTTCAATAATTTTTCTTTGTCTTTAATTTTTGCCAATTTGATTACTATGTGTCTCAGCGTGTTTCTCCTTGGGTTTATCCTGTATGGGACTCTGTGAGCTTCCTGGACTTGGGTGGCTATTTCCTTTCCCATGTTAGGGAAGTTTTCGACTATAATCTCTTCAAATATTTTCTCGGGTCCTCTCTCTCTCTCTTCTCCTTCTGGGATCCCTATAATGCGAATGTTGTTGCATTTAATGTTGTCCCAGAGGTCTCTTAGGCTGTCTGCATTTCTTTTCATTCTTTTTTCTTTATTCTGTTCTGCAGCAGTGAATTCCACCATTCTGTCTTCCAGGTCACTTATCTGTTCTTCTGCCTCAGTTATTCTGCTATTGATTCCTTCTAGTGTAGTTTTCATTTCAGTTATTGTATTGTTCATCTCTGTTTGTTTGTTGTTTAATTCTTCTAGGTCTTTGTTAAACATTTCTTGCATCTTCTCGATCTTTGCCTCCATTCTTTTTCCGAGGTCCTGGATCATCTTCACTATCACTATTCTGAATTCTTTTTTGGAAGGTTGCCTATCTCCACTTCATTTAGTTGTTTTTCTGGGGTTTTGTCTTGTTCCTTCATCTGGTACATAGTCCTCTGCCTTTTCATCTTGTCTATCTTTCTGTGAATTTGGTTTTCGTTCCATAGGCTGCAGGATTGTAGTTCTTCTTGCTTCTGCTGTCTGCCCTCTGGCGGATGAGGCTATCTAAGAGGCTTGTGGAAGTTTCCTGATGGGAGGGACTGGTGGTGGGTAGAGCTGACTGTTGCTCTGGTGGGCAGAGCTCAGTAAAACTAATCTGCTTCCCTGTTGATGGGTGGGGCTGGGTTCCCTCCCTGTTGGTTGTTTGGCCTGAGGCAACCCAACACTGTAGCCTACCTGGGCTCTTTGGTGGGGTTAATGACTGACTCTGGGAGGGCTCACGCCAAGGAGTACTTCCCAGAACTTCTGCTGCCAGTGTCCTTGTCCCCACTGTGAAATAGAGCCACCCCCCGCCTCTGCAGGAGACTGTCCAACACTAGCAGGTAGATCTGGTTCAGTCTCCCCCGGGGTCACTGCTCCTTTCCCTGGGTCCCGATGCGCACACTACTTTGTGTGTGCCCTCCACGAGTGGAGTCTCTGTTTCCCCCAGTCCTGTCAAAGTCCTGCAATAAATTCCCACTAGGCTTGAAAGTCTGATTCTCTAGGAAGTCCTCCTCCTGTCGCTGGACCCCCAGGTTGGGAAGCCTGACGTGGGGCTCAGAACCTTCACTCCAGTAGGTGGACTTCTGTGGTATAAGTGTTCGCCAGTCTGTGAGTCACCCACCCAGCAGTTATGGGATTTGATTTTATTGTGATAGCACCCCTCCTACCATCTCATTGTGGCTTCTCCTTTGTCTTTGGATGTGGGGTATCTTTTTTGGTGAGTTCCAGTGTCTTCCTGTCAATGGTTGTCCAGCAGCTAGTTGTGATTCTGGTGTTCTCGCAAGAGGGAGTGAGTGCAAGTCCTTCTACTACACCATCTTGGTTCCTTCTCTGTGGTATGGCTTTTGTCCTTCCTGTTATCACTCTTCATTTTCAAAAATATTTTAGCTGCTCTCACTTGTTTATTCTGAAATCATGTTATCAAGTTAAAAATTCCATTGGTATTTTGTTTTGAATTGCATAAAAGTATGTCAGTTTAGAAAGAACTGACATTTTCCTGACTTTTTTTGTTTAAAAGTTTTGTATTGTGTCATATAAATTGTCTTTATGTATGGGTGCATAAGTGAAACTCTTTTCTCCCCTCACCCCTTTACCCCAAATGTCACAGGGGTCCAATTCTTGCAAATATATCACCACATTAAAACATATATCTACTTCTGAATTCTAAACAGCTGATTCTAGTGATTCACTGACATATAGGATATTACTGTTTAATCACGTTATGGTTTAATTTGTGCTGCCTTGCTTACTCCTTATAATCCTTTTCCTATATAGATTGTGGTTATTGTTGGCTTTTGTAAATAGGATCGTTTCCCCTTCATACTTTTTTCTTATTGCCAATCCACAGAAGAATTTAACTTTGGAATATTTCTGTCATAATAGCCATTTGCGGAATACTCTTGTTAATTAAAAAAATATTCCCTTTTGATATAGGAGAATTGCTAGTACTTATTAGAAGGTGGATGAGTAGAAATTACAAAAATTCTATATTTGAACAAATGACATTTTTCTCTTTCTTTTTTTTTTCTATTGGGGTGTAGCTGTTTTACAAAGTTGTGTTAGTTTCTACTGTACAGCGAAGTGGAGTTCCCAGTGCTATACAGCAGGCTCTTATTAGTTATCCATTTTATACATTAGTATATATATGTCAATCCCAATCTCCCAATTTATCCCACCACCACCCCCACTTTCCCCCCCTTGGTGTCCATACGTTTGTTCTCTACATCCGTGTCTCTATCTCTGCCTTGCGAACTGGTTCATCTGTACCATTTTTCTGGGTTCCACATATATGCGTTAATATACGATATTTGTTTTTCTCTTTCTGACTTAATTCACTCTGTATGACAGTCTAGGTCCATCCCCGTCTCTACGAATGACCTGATTTCGTTCCTTTTTATGACTGAGTAATATTCCATTGCATATATGTACCACATCTTCTTTATCCATTCGTCTGTCGATGGACAGAACAAATGACTTTTTTTTTTTTTTTTTTTTGCTGTACGTGGGCCTTTCACTGTTGTGGCCTCTCCCGTTGCGGAGCACAGGCTCCAGATGCGCAGGCTCAGCGGCCATGGCTCACGGGCCCAGCCGCTCCGCGGCATGTGGGATCTTCCCGGACCGGGGCACAAACCCGTGTCCCCTGCATCGGCAGGCGGACTCTCAACCACTGCTCCACCAGGGAAGCCCGCAGAAATGACATTTTATAAACAAAAATTCCTTGACTTCTTTTTTTCAGTAAGATTAATTTATTTGATTTCCTCTCATTAGTTTTATTTATTTTATTTTATTTTTTAAAATTTTATTGGAGTATAGTTGATTTAAAAATTCCTTGGCTTTCATAGAGCTTTACAGTTTACATAGAGAGAGAGACTGAATGACTCATTCACTTCTGAGAATTACCCTGTGAAGGGTGGTGAGAGAAGCATCATTATCAGTCCATTTTAAATATAAAGAAACTGAGGTGGGGAGAGGTGAGAACTGATTTTCCCAAGGCACCAACAGAGGCAGACACCGAAGGTCTCTTGCTGCCTTCATCTCACAGAAATATATGCAGTAATACAAGTAATAGTGTCAGAAAAGCCTTAGTGAGTGGCTGATCTTTAATGATTATTTTTGGGCACTTGTGACTGTTGACTGCATTTCATTCTATAGTACACTTATAGTCTTCTTTTTCCGTGTGTGTGTGTGTGTGTGTGTGTGTGTGTGTGTGTGTGTGTTTAGATTTTGATTTTCTTTCCTAGATTGTAAACTCCTTGAAGGAAGAAGCCACATTGTATTCATCTTGGAACCAACTTTAATTATTGGGTGAAAGCACACTTGACCCTTGAACAACGTGGGTTTGAACTGTGCGGTCCACATAATATACAGATATCTTTCAACAGTAAATACTGCAGTACCACATGGTCCATGGTTGGTTAAATCCATGGATGTGGATTAAATCCGCGGATATAGAAGACCGACTATAAATTATACTCAGATTAACCCACACGTCGTTCAAGGGTCAACTGTATGTAGTTCGCAAACACCCCAACCTTTTTGCAAAATAAAATACCAGAAGGAAAACTATCGGAGGGAGAACATGCTTATTAAGTTATATATTTAGGGAGAAACTGTTGAAATTCTGTGATTCAGAGAAATTGTCTTTGGTGACTGAGTACTGAGGAGAGAGGAGACTTACTAAGTATCTGGTTTGGAAAGTGGATTATGAGAATAAGGACTACATTTAGCTCTGGGCCTGATAATGGGCCATTAGTAGAGAGTGAGACAGCAAAATACATTTCCAGAGGAGGAAATTTGAACCAGATCTTGAGTAACAAGATTGAAAGTAGAATTAAGTTATAAGGGTAAGTGTGTTTGTGTGAAGGCTCCTAAATGTTTCATGTTTCCTAGTATAACATGAGATGAAATGTATCCGGGGTATGGGAAGGTTTAGATTTTATGTCATCCTTTTAATCTGTGTTTGATTTTACACCCTTCCCCAAGGTTTTCTAAATGCGACTATAGCGTTCAGTTTATTTTATGTCCAACAGTGTATCCACTCTTCCCTCCTTTCTGGACTCCTTCCTCTGATATTTGAGTGTTCAGCATCACCATCGACAGAGCTAGGGAGAGAAAGTGAAGATACTCATCAAAAGAGATGGTTGGATTATGTGTTAATTTTGCTTGTGTGGAATCCCATATTTATTATGCATTACCAGCGATTAGTATCATGTTTTCAGATTTCAGTTTAAGTAAAATCTGTCTGTGTAACCACCTCTTGTTGACTCGCTGAAGATGCCGGAACTTTGGAGCAGGGAGCCCTCTTCCCCACTCCCCCTTGGATGGGTTCTTCAGTATTGTCATTGCTTGCAAAGGAAAATCAGATTTCCCAAGGTTTTGTTATTGAGTTTTCCCCTTATTTCTTTTAACCCTTTTTTCTAGATCCTGGTATTTGACAGAGTAAAGTGCGCGCACGCGCGCGCGCACACACACACACACACACACACACAAGAACTGTTGTGAATAGTTCTCTTTTTAAAAAAATGTTGTTTAGGGAAAAAAATGATACCAGTTGTTTTAAGTTTAACTTTTAAAAAGCTTTAAAGCAGCTCTTTGATAATATCATTGGGAGTAGTTTGTTTCTTTTGAAGAAATTAGCTTCCTTTGTAATTTACTTTTGTCTAAATCATTAAGATAAAAAGTAAGACACTTGAAGTTATATAGGAAGAGAAAAAGTAACTAAGTTGCCAATGTGTCTGACACTAGCAAACCCAGATGAGCCAGGAATGGAAATTCTGATTCTATTTTGTACTTATATGTACACTTCAAAACATACTTCACCGGCTTCCCTGGTGGTGCAGTGGTTGAGAGTCCGCCTGCCGATGCCGGGGACACGGGTTCGTGCCCTGGTCCGGGAAGATCCCACATGCCGCGGAGCGGCTGGGCCCGTGGGCCATGGCCGCTGAGCCTGCGCGTCCGGAGCCTGTGCTCAGCAACGGGAGAGGCCACAACAGTGAGAGGCCCGCATACCGAAAAAAACGAACAAACAAACAAACAAAAAACAAAACATACTTCACACTTGCCTCCTAAGCTTGGGCTCTGTAGCCCTGACCTTCTTGCACAGAATTTGTGTGCAATTCACAGTTGTGCTTAAGAGCCTCCTTCCCGCCTTCTCTCTTTCCTTTCTTCCTTCCCTGTCCCCCTGGCTCCCTCTCCATCCTCCCTCTGTGATGTCTTACTCTTTAAGCGCCATCTCATTCTGGAACTAGGTCCTGGGGTGTGCATATATCTGCGTATGTTAAATGTGTGTCACCAGCTCTTATTTACATTTGTGGAGGCTTGACTGGAATAACATGGATCATTGAAATCCACGTTAGACCCGCAGACACCCTTTTGCAGTTTATTAGAAAGGCTTATGTAGGATGCTATTTCACTTTTCTCATTCCTTGCTGATCATCTCAGGTGGAGGTGTTAATAAATTTAAAAATCACCAACCTAAGCAGCAAGAAGGAAGAGAGGAAGAGAGGCAAGCCTCAGTTGGGTGGTTCCGCAGGATCAATCTCTCCCTCTGCCTACATCTTCATAAATTATGAACTGTATCGATCTGTTCATATTGACGTATGGACTCATTCTATCAAAAGCCCAAGTTGAAGTGGAAAATGGAAAGTGATCATTTATTAGAGCTGAGGAGTGTCAGCTTTGTATTGAAACCAAACCAAACCAGACCGACTCTCGGACGGCCTCCCTTTCAACCTTTAGATTGCATATTGCCAGAGGCAGGTGGGGCCTGGGTAACCAGCAAGACTTGATAACAGTTGACAAATATCCTATCCATTTTCGGGGGCTTAGAACTTGACTGTGAGTTCACTGAGGCTGGAAAACCATTTGTGTGCCTTTTTCTCCCTTATACTTCTGCCCAGGATGAGTCAGAGACCTTCATTCGAGGACTTATGAGACATTCAGATAGTTCACAGCTCTCACAGCCATTAGCAATCTTGGGAAGGTCATTTCACCTTTGAAGCATCAGTTTCTTCCTCTGCAGATTGGAAGGTTGATTGAGAAGTTTTCAGTATTTTTTAAGTCTGGGGACTCTTTCTAAAAGTTTTTGACTCTTTGGATGACAAATTTCCTTATCTGCGTTAGCACATAACTAGGTCTTCAGATTAGGGTCATGGTACCGTTTATATATAGTCCTGTGAAACATTTTAACCTGTGTGCCCTCATTTTGGCTATTAAGCCCTTTGGAATGTTAAAAAGCTAAAGGATCCCACTCTTCTCTTTGCAAACGCTATCCAGGGTCCCCAGGAAGGAATATTGGGATCCATTCTACATATTCTCCACAGCCCATTCGAGCTCCTGTGGCCAACAAATGTTTGTTGGATGAATCAGGTTCCCACATGCCCTGTCAGAAAT
Source organism: Globicephala melas (assembly GCF_963455315.2). Classification (NCBI taxonomy): domain Eukaryota; kingdom Metazoa; phylum Chordata; class Mammalia; order Artiodactyla; family Delphinidae; genus Globicephala; species Globicephala melas. Next base: position 110,004,558 of record NC_083335.1, read on the forward strand.
TTCTGCAGAGCTTTAGAGGATTTTGGTTCTTTGCTGAGAGAGCCCCATGGTGGTTTTATTGGGTAATGAATTTAAAACAGCGTTTCTGCCTTTGGTAAGCCACTTGTTCTTGCCCACTGTACGGCAGTGCAGGTTCTTTACTCAGCTTGATTGTGCAGGGTTGAATGGGTGGTGAGATGTGTATTCATTTTGCGTTCACATTAGCATGTTTCAGAATCCTACCTCCCCCAAAAGGCTTTTTTCTATTATCTCCATTTTTATATCAGTAGGTGTAGGATAAAATCATCCATGGCAAATTGGGTTAACTTGCAAACTGTGGGTACCAATTCCATTCCCCCAACTTGGTTAGATGATGCGTGAAGACTGCTAGCTAAGTGATGTAGGTCTTTTAGCCTGTTTCATATTTCAAAATAAGGTTTTAATAAAGATATGTAAAATCAGCTCAAGAAGGGACTTGAACAGGTCCCTATACACCTATGTTCGTAGCAGCATTATTCACTATAGGCAAAAGGTGGGAGCAACCCAAGTGTCTATCAATGGATGAATGGATAAACAAAAGTGCTCTATCCATGCAATGGAATACTATTCAGCTCTAAAAAGGAAGAAATTCTGATATGTGCTACAACATGGATGAATCTTGAGAACATTATGCCAAGTAAAAGAAGCCAGTCATAAAAGGACAAATACTGTATGATCCCACTTGAATGAGGTCCCTAGAGTAGTCAAATTCATAGAGACAGAAAGTAGAGTGGTGGTTACCAGTGGCTGGAGGGAGTGGGGAGATGGGCAGTTCTGTTTAATGGATATGGAATTTTAGTTTGGGAAGATGAAAGAAGCTCTGGAGATGACTAGTGGTGATGGTTGGACAATAATGTGAATGTGCTGAATGCCAGTGAACTGTACCCTTAACAGTGATTAGAGTGGTAAATTTTATGTTATGTATGTTTTACCACAATTTTAAAAAAGAATCAAGAATGATATGGCAAATACTCAACATCCTTCTACCTACCATCAGCTAAGAAATTTTTAAAATTAATAATTACCATTGAAATGTCGTATATGTTACCCTACCTCAATTGAATTGTGTGTTTTTTGAGGAGTAAAGGATGACTTGGGTGATAGAATTCTGGGACAGGAAAACTTTCCTTCTGCTTTGTTTTCCGCTTGCATTTGTTAGCTAAAGACAAACATACTAAACAAGTAGGAAATTAGTAACCTTTTCCTGGCCTTTAAAATTAGTGTTTCTAGAAACTTCTAAAAAGCACTCTTTCTAGAAACTTCTTTTACCCTTTGGGGCTGGATGAATATGGAGAAACAGTCAAGGGAAATGACACTTAACTTACCAGGATAGAAGAATGATAGTGTATTTGCAGCCTTTATCTTTCCTGAGTGTGTGTGTGTGTGTGTGTGTGTGTGTGGGGGTGGTGTTTTTTTAATTAGAAAATGAATTTATTAAATATAAGGCCAGAGGTTGAAGCCACTGACAGATAATATGCAACATCACTGTGGGGAAAGGGGCTTCTTTAGTGAAAAGACCTCTGCCACCACTGACACTCAGAACTAGATGTCAGAAATTCCATTCCTGCCCCCTCCGAGGAGTGCAGTGATGGTGACATGGGAGATGAAGGTGAGGATGCAGTGAGGAAAGAGGCAGGGTTCTGCTGAGGAGGGTAGGTTTGAGAAGGGAGCAGAGGAGGAGGCTCAAATCTTTCAGAAGCAACCACAGCCCAGCCCTGTGGGGGCCCTCCTAGGACTTTAGCATCTCAGGGGAGCACAGTTGCCCAGCTCTCCTGGAGCCTGTTGCAGCCATTGCAGGTGCTGATGCAGTCCTCCTTATCCAGGAAGTTGTTCTGCTTCCTTCTGCATCTGCCGTAAGCAAAGGTCTTGCAGAGCCTGGAGCTGGCGTTGTAGAAGTACCTGAATAACAGGGCCTTGCAGGGACCCATGTAGGGAGGCTCCGGGCAGAAGGTAGGCTGCGGGGCTTGGGCAGGGGTGCTGGTTTCATCCCTCTGGGTGCCAGCCGCCAGGGTGCCCAGGAGGACAAGAAGGGATGCAGAGAGGCAGAGCCGGCTCATCTTCATGGCCTTGCAGGAGGGCTTCTGAGTGTGTGCATTTTAAACATTTTTTGAGGACCTGTTCTGTGCCAGGCATTGTTGTATCAGTTATCTCTTGCCACAGTAATGCTGCATAACAAATAACCATAAAACCTCAGTGGCAAACAACAGTAAGCGTTTATGGCTTCTGAATCTGGGGTCAACTGGAAGCTAGCTGGGTAGTCTTTACGGTTTTGACTGGGCTTCCTCATGTGTCTGGAGGGCCGCTAGCGTTTGGTTCGGCTTCAGCTGCAGGCCTTCGGCACCTCAGCCCTGCTCTGTGTGTCTTGCATGCTCCAGCAGGCTAGCTTGAGCACATTAATATGGCAGTGGTGGAGGTGCAACAGAGCAAGTTCCCTTGAGGCCTGGGCTCCAAACTGGCACATTGCTACCTCCAGTTCACTTTGTTTTCTAAAACAAGTCACATCGGGTGGGGAAATGTACTCTGTCTTTAAGACTCCTTCCTCCATGCTGCCCTGCCTGACTCCACAGCACCTTAGATTGCTGCCTCTTTCTGAAAGCACTTGTTTTGCCTTCTGTGTCTTTATGCCTCGCACCCCTGCTCTACCTCTTTCTCTGTTATATTTTGCCAACTCCTCAAGTGTAAGCTATTTTTATGGTTCTGTCTTCGGCATCTTCGATTCTGTCTAATTCCTGGGCTCAACCACTGCCACAAAGCACACGAGCCCCCAAACCTCACCTCTGGGCCGGACCTCCCTCCTTGCTTCCCTCACCCTCACCTCCACTCTCAGCCACCCTGTGCTGGTTAGTGGTCTCGTGGCTGCAAGTCACAGACACCCTGGTTTCACCTGGCGTAGGTTGTAAGGAAATGTCTGTCTTGTACAACAGGAAGTCCAGAGGCAGAGCAGACTCCTTGGGGCCCAGGTTTCTTGTCCCTCCACCCTGCTTCCCGTTGAGTTGGCTTTGTGTTGTGGCCAGCAAATAGGGCAGTGGGCGTCCCTGGTTATACCTAGTGGGGGGAGGACAGGGGCTTCTCTTCTTTGAGATGCCCAGGGCAGACCCATCTCTGTCTCTCACTGTGCCACCCTGGCTTAGGGCTGCCCACCCATCCCTGCACCCATCCCTGGCTGGACCTAGCCCGGGGTTCGGTTGTCTGCCGTGGAATCCCCAGCTGTCCCCACGTGGCCGAGCCTCAGATTCTCCTGCCTGTCAGACTCCCACTTCTGCTTGCTTCTGTATTTTCATTGGCAGCATCATGCCAGCCTTCAGTTCTTCCCATCAACACTTCATTTTGTTTTTGAGATTATTACTAAAGGCTTGTTCAGGGCTGGGCTCTGGGCTAACCTCTCATAATCTACAAGGCGGCCAGCTCAGCTGCTGCTCACAGGAGTCGAGGATTTGAGAATCCAAGAGTCCCGGGCAGCAGGGGCAGTGGGGGCAGTGGGATCAGGGTGAAGAGAGCATTGTGCTCTGGGTGCCGTGCTGTCCCATGATGGTGGTGATGGGGGCGCTTAGCCCTGCCTCAGAGGTCGTCAGGGAAGGCGACTGAGAGGGGCTTGCTTCTAAGCTGACAATGCAAACTTAGCAATGTTTCTTGCTCTTCCTTAAAAGAAAAATCATCCCTGGTCCCTGGTTTGGACCCTGACCTCGCCTTTCTGTAGACCAGAGGTTGGCAAATCCCAGCCCATGGGCCACATCTGGTGCTACCTATTTTGGGAAATAAAGTTTTATCGGCACATGGCCATGCCCTTTCATTTACATACGGTCTGTGGCTGCTTTTGTGCTACAGCCACAGAGTTAATTGGTTGCCACAGAGACTGTGTGGCCTGCAAAGCCGAAAATATTTCCTCTGGCCCTTTACAGAACAAGTTTGCCAAGCCCTGCTGTAGACGGATAGGAAAACTCAATTCCTGCCCTCCAGGAAGTTTCGTCTTGCAAAAGGAGACTTACTTAGGTATAGTATATAGAAAACTTGATCATGAAGCCTGTTGACGTAAAGATATTTAAGTGCTGGGCTTCCCTGGTGGCACAGTGGTTAGGAATCCGCCTGCCAGTGCAGGGGACACGGGTTCGAGCCCTGGTCCAGGAAGATCCCACATGCCGCGGAGCAACTAAGCCCGTGCGCCACAGCTACTGAGCCCGCGAGCCACAACTACTGAAGCCCGCGCGCCTAGAGCCCGTGCTCCACAGCAAGAGAAGCCACCGCAAGGAGAAGCCTGCGCACCGCAATGAAGAGTAGCCCCGCTCGTCACACTAGAGAAAGCCCGCGCGCAGCAACGAAGACCCAACAGAGCCAAAAATAAGTAAATAATTAAATTTATTAAAAAAAAAGATGTTTAAGTGCTGAGGCAAGCGGTGCAGGCAAAAATCAGCATTGTTGGAGGAATCCATGTGCACTTATTTCTCTCTACTTCTCTCCCTCTGCTCTTCCTTTCTCTATTCCACGAATGAATCTACATTCATTTTATTGCCTCCAAATTTCTAGATTAACACCTTCTAGATTTACAGTTTCAAAATTTATACTTTTCATGGCACTCAGTTCCCTCCAGGGGGAGAGGAAAGGTGCAGATCGGTGTGGAAAATGAAAAGTCCAAGCGTGAGATACCATTTTTTAAAATGTACCTTTGCTACTCTCCCGCATTTCCAAGGAAAGTAGGACTTGCTTCAGTAAAGGAGAAAAACCTTTATTTGCCTTGAACAAAGAGATAACTATGTGTATCAGTAAACTGTTTGTTTAGGGGAAAAAATTATCTTTAAAAACCTTTGCTTACAGGTAGCCCAGTCCCTTTATCTGCACTGCTCATTTGCCTAGAAACCCATCCTTTTCTGAATGACACTCCTCCAGAGGGTCCTTGGCAACAAAACTCTTTGTAGCCCCTAGAGGAAGCCCACAGTAACGGGTTTTGTTCTGATCGCAACAAAATCACCTGCTCTGATGTAGAGAATGGACTTGAGGACACAGGGAGTGGGAAGGGTAAGCTGGGATGAAGTGAGAGAGTGGCATGGACATATATACACTACCAAATGTAAAATAGATAGCTAGTGGGAAGCAGCCACATAGCACAGGGAGATCAGCTCGGTGCTTTGTGACCACCTAGAGGGGTGGGATAGGGAGGGTGGGAGGGAGGGAGACGCAAGAGGGAGGGGATATGGGGATATCTGTATACATATAGCTGATTCACTTTGTGATACAGCAGCAACTAACACAACAATGTAAAGCAATTATACTCCAATAAAGATGTTAAAAAAAAAATTGCCTGCTCTGTAAGGCAGCTTTTGTGCTATAGTGTTGTATAGACCTCACTGCTCTTTTCTTAAAATTTAAGTTGTACATTTTATTTTAGATTCACCCTAAGTTTTCTTTGTTAGACTTATTATAAAAATAATACATACTCAGTGTGAAAAATTAGTAAAGGAATGTCATGGTAACAAAAGTCAAAAAGTAACTTAAAATCCCTTTCCTCGTTCATATTCCCCAGAGGAGACCTGGCTCGTGGTCAACTCCTCAGAAGATCTCCACCCATGTCTATTGCGATGAACCATAAGAAATTGCAGAGATTTGACCACAGAAGTGTCAATTTCACATGGTACGACCTAATCTAAGCACATAGTGATACAGGCATATTGGTGTTTTAAAAAAAATACAGATAGCATCGTGCTGTTTATAGTGTATTGCAATTCGTGATGTTAGGTTGAAGAGAATCTTGGAACTCTTGGCATAACGGTCGTTTAGAGCAGTGCCACTGTTTAATAGTCCACCTGTAGATACACCGTGACTTGACTAACTAGTCCCCTAACTGAAGGACGTTTAGGATGATTCTGGTTTTTCACTCTTCTGAACAGTGTAGCACTGAGCATTATGCATATATCTTTGTACATTTCATGTAAGTTATCTGGAGCATAGCTTTGTAAAAGTGGAATTGCTCTTTTCTGGATTTTAATTTTTTTTTTTTTTAAGAACTGGTCAGATGCCTCTGGTCTCAGTTGGACTTGCTGACCTTAGGGTCCTTCATCCTCCAGTGATACCACAAAGATGGGACCTCGGTGGAAGCCAGGCAACGCATCCAAGCAAATCCTGTGCAGTTATAAACATTGGCACAAACTTCCCTCCCTTCATGGAACATTCGTGCACTGACTGCCCAGCCGGCACTGGGTACATGCACGCAGAGAAGACAGTGCAGCTGACTCGGGCTGGGAGGAAGAGGTGTATCTGGAGCTCTGTGGGTGCACGGAAGCCCAAGTGACCTCTTTATCCTGGGGTGGCAGGGGGACCTTGTGATGCTTTCCATAACTTTACTGGTTTGAAAAAGGAGAGAAACGCAGGGCTTGGTTGGAGGGGGGACATTGAGGCGGTGGCAGGTGGCAGTCTGCAAATTAGCTGTGCTGGCCTTCGTGGAAGGGAGCAATGGGCGTTGAGCTCAGCTGAGCCAAGGTGCCAGATGACAGAGCAGGGCTCTCGCCAGCCACTGACCCGGGTAATAAGAGGGCACTTGGCCAGCAGCCTCCTGAACACTGTGCCGCACGGCTGTTCGTGGATCAGGACCTGTCAAGTTGCCCAATGTGGTTCTTCTTCTTTTTTTTAATGTATTTATTTTTATTATTTATTTTATTTTTGGTCACGTTGGGTCTTTGTTGCTGCACATGGGCTTTCTCTAGTTGCGGTGAGCGGGGGCTACTCTTCGTTGCAGTGCACGGGCTTCTCATTGCGGTGGCTTCTCTTGTTGCGGAGCACAGGCTCTAGGCGCGTGGGCTCCAGTAGTTGTGGCTCGTGGGCTCTAGAGCTCAGGCTCAGTAGTTGTGGCACATGGGCTTAGCTGCTCCACGGCATGTGGGATCTTCCTAGACCAGGGCTCGAACCTGTGTCCCCTGCATTGGCAGGCGGATTCTTAACCACTGCGCCACCAGGGAAGCCCACCCAATGTGGTTCTTCTGTCATGATGTGCTGCTCCAAAGCCTGTGAAACATTATGGCAGACAGGGTCCAAATGTCATGTTTACTGCTTTATTTTATGTGTGTGTGTGTGTGTGTGTGTGTGTATAATTCCCCCTTGCACCTTTGAGTTTCCTTGCAAACCATAATCTTGAGAGCAGGGATTAGAAGTTCTTAACTTTTTAAAAAATTGCTTGGGAACCTGTTTGCCAGTCTGGTGAAGCCTGTGGACCCCTTCTCAGAATAAAGTTTGTAAATGAATAAAATAAAATACATAGGATTACAAATGAATACAGTTATACTGAAGTACAGGTATCAAAATATTGCAAAAGCTTGGGCTTCCCTGGTGGCGCAGTGGTTGAGAGTCCGCCTGCCGATGCAGGGGACACGGGTTCGTGCCCCGGTCCAGGAAGATCCCACATGCCGCTGAGCGGCTGGGCCCATGAGCCATGGCCGCTGAGCCTGCGCGTCCAGAGCCTGTGCTCCGCGACGGGAGAGGCCACAACAGTGAGACGCCTGCATACCGCAAAAAAAAAAAAAAAAAAATTGCAAAAACTTAAGCAATACATATTCCTTTACTCATGCATTAAATAGCAAGATCCAGCAGTGAGTCTAGAAGCGATCATAATTTTGAAGTCGGGATGAGGGTAAATGATATTTCAAGGTAGCTACAATGACCATGATGTGAACTGAAAATATCTCTCCACATAATAGGGAATAAATAAAATCCACAGGTGCTGCTAATCCCAGTGTGGCTTGTTGTCTATATGCAGAGTGGAAAGAAAGACCAGGTTTTGCATAGAGGGTAGTGACAATAAAGATGTAATTTTCTTCCCATCTGTGTTGAGACCCGCTGAAATCTATCCACAAACCTCAGTTAAGAATCTCTGCTTTTAGATACAGAAGAAGGAATTGGGATGCAAACCCCCATTTGCATCAAGAAAATTTATAAAAACTTACACTTCCCCCCTCTTTATTCTGATAGGGATGAGAAAGGAAACTATATTAAAAATGAGTCATACCCCAATAAAGATGTTAAAAAAAAATGAGTCAGAATTTAGCAAACATTTTGATTACCTGCAATAAAGATCTTTCCCCTACTTCCGAAAGAGAAAGATATGTGGAATTTTCTGTCATTCTCTAAATCTCCCAGGGCCATTTTTTGGTACTGATTTTGAGAACTGGGATACTCCAGATTTGTTTATGGTGGGTATTTTCCCCTGAGAATTCTCTAGGCAAGAGAGGTGGACCCCAGATGAGGGTTTCTGGGATTTCCTAGACCTTTGTTTCTGTTCTTAATGTGCACGTGCACGTGAGTGCTACCCATCACTCACTCTCCCCTCATCTTGTTCCCTCTGCCTCCCGCTTCACTGTAAAAGTTAGGGATCTCATAGGTCCATTTGTCAGCAACAAAGTTTGAGAAGGCCTTTAAAAATAGAGATGGTAGAAGGAGTGTGTTGGACAGAAAGGAGAAATCTTGTATATGCTCAACAAATCACTTATATTTAGAATTTTCCTTCAGTTTTCCCTTTGAAATTCTGTATTCTTATTTCACTTGAATGACTCTGCATGGAGCATTTAAAAGGAGATCAAACAAAACTCTATAAATAATGTTGAATTCTTTTGGGCATTTTGCCCAAATCAGCCTTGCTAAAGCAGAGAAAAGCAGTGTGCTTTTGTATCAGATTTTCTCCTCTGAACATGCAGACTCCCTCCCCCAGAGAGATGGCGGCCTGGGCTGGGGGAATCGAGCCAGGGATGCTTTGGAGAAGTGTCCCCCAGTGTGGTCTGCTGTGGGCCTGGTCATTTGGATTAAGGACTGTGCTGAAAGAGCAAACCAAACCCTGGGACCAGCCTAAGGAGAGGGGAAAACCAGGAGGATGTTTAGAGGTGCCACTGAGTTTGTTTTCCAGTGTGATTCCTTTACCTCACGCTATTGGGAAGGGAAGGTTGGCAAAAAGAAAATTGGTTGAACTGGTATAAATAATGAACAAGGCTGCCTTTTAGCATATTCGTTCATGTAAAGACAAGTGGAAAAAAGGGCAGGAGTCAGGTGGCAGCAAGCCCTTCTGTAAAGTAGGTCTGCCCTCATCATTCTAATCTTATACATGAGAAAAACTGAGGTTGAGAGCTCAAGTGGGCTGCACGGTGTGGTCGCAGTGCTGGGGCCACTGGGTTATCTGTCTTTTCGGTGTTGTGAGGCCCAGGATTCTCTTTATGTGCCTTAATGCTATCGTTATGAACCACGTGTCCATGAGCCGGAAAATCAGAGTTCGTGTTTCCTTTCAGACAGCTAATTCACACCAGTTTTATGAGTCAGTTTGAGGTGGAGGCCATTGTGTTTGAAGGAGTTCTTTGTGCCCCTGGCGCCCATATTATATTATGTGGCTTCTATGGAAATATCAGGTGACAACGTTAACATTGAAAATATCCATGTGTAGCTCCTCTTAGCAGAAACTCGGCTTGTTAAATGGATGGCCCCTTTCTGTATTTCGCTTGCAATAGAAACTTGATTTTTTTTTTTTTTGGTCGTGTGTTAATTGGCTGGTTTTAAGACTGCTCTCAGTGGCTTCTTTAAACAAGGCATTAGACTCTGAAGTTTCTAGGACTGAGGGAAGATCAGGGGTTTGCATCCCTCCCTCAGTTTCTAGATACCTGGCACCTGGGCTCACAGATTGATGGCGAGTGGGCATTCGTGATGAGACAGCATCCTCAGAACCCTCGTGAGGCACATGTGGGTGTTGGTAAATGAGTTGCATTTGTTGAAAAAGGTGTGCATGAAAGCGCTGAGAGGTGTCAGAGCTGAAGGAGTGGAGAAAAACATACACTGACACTCAGAGATATTTCAAATACAGTGGGATGCAGGCGGTGCTAGAGAAAAGCAATGGTTGTTAGAGGAACCCAGAGAAGGGGCCCCAATGGCAGAGAGTGTATGTGTGTGTGTGCCCTTCCATACCATCTTCTGTGCCTACACAAGTGTGTTCGTGCACACACACTCTCCTTCTCTCATTCATTTAATTGTATTAGGTCCTAACATATCACTTGAATGTTGAATGAATCCATTTATTCATTAATAAGCATTTGTTGAATGCATACTCTTGATAGGTTCTGGATAATAGGAGTAAATAAAAGAGTCCCTGGTGGGAGCTAAGGAGGGAGGGAGGTGGGGTGTGTGTGTGTGTGTGTGTGTGTGTGTGCGCGCGCGCGCGCGCGCGCGCGTGCGCGCACACGCAAGCGTGCATGCGTTTGCAATGTGGGGATCATATACATATTATGTGATTTGGTCTTTTAACTTAATGTACGATGGGCACCTTTTACACATCAGTACACACAGAGCTGCTTGCCCGGTTTAATTGGCTGCTGAGTTGCCCATGGCCTGGATAAACCATGATTCATGGAGCCATTCCTTCGCAGTGGACCTTCAGGATGTTTCCTGTGTGGGTCTCTGTGTGTGTATGCATTTGCTATTAGAAGAAATGCTGCCCTGAACATGCTTACACATATATTTCTTCCTACTTGAAACAAGTATTTTCTGTCTTAAAGAGGACTAAATTTAAAATCAAATATACATCATTTCTTGTTGGGATCTAGCCCTGCTCTACTGTTACGTAAAATTGACAGTGGACCATAAATTTGGAAGAAGAGAGCAGTTAGGAGTATCTCAGGCACTGTTTAGTATCACCGATGCATCGGGCTACAGTGTTAGTGGAGAACGAGACACCTTCAGCACAGTGGCAAGACTACAGGGGCCACCATCTTCCCATCCCCGCAGTAGGTCAGGGTGGCATTGTCTTTTTTTTTAGTTGGTGAAATGCACATAACATAAAATACAGCATCTTAACCATTTTGGCATTGGCCTTTAATGGGCACCCTGCTTAACATCGAGTTGAGGCTTTAACTCTTTTCCTCCACCCTTCTGGTCCTTCTTCAGTGCTCCTTTGGGAATTTGTGTTCACAAAATCAGGGATTCACAGTCCACAGAATGTGGACTAGGTGCTCATTAGTTCATTCATCCATCCATTTAGCAAGAATGGATCACATGTCTGCTCTAACAGACACTGAGCTAGGTACTGGGATCAAAGACAAGTAAGGAAGGGTCATTGGCCCCCAGTATCACCTGATGATGATACTGTGTATCTGCCTTTCCTTCCCTGCGTATCTCATTCCTCCCACCATGTTTTTCAGGCTTTCTCTTTCACTGTCCTCTGTTGGGCCCTCTGCCTGCTTCTAGGCTCCCGCCCCCGAGCTGTTCTGCATACCCCTTCGCATCAGCCACTTCTCCCTAGGTCACTGTCCTCCTCACATCTTCCTGTCACTTCTCTGCCCAGAAACCTCCTCTGGGCAGGATCTCATAAAATTAAGTCCTCATCCTTCGCTTGGTATCCAAAGTCCCCCGGAAACACACTCCCGCTCTGTCTTCCTGGTATTATCTTGGGTTGGTGGAAGAAGAGGGCTGCAGACCACAACTTATTTTACTCATGGGCCTCGTACAAGTTATCCAGGCTTTCTGGGCCCATCCATCAAGATGGGGCCAGCACCCCTAACCTCACAGTGCTGGTGTGAGGACTCGAGGGGACGCACACGACATGCCTAGCACGGTTCTTGGCACATAGCAGACACCTAGTCAATGTTCATTTCCTTCATCTCCAAGATTCAGTTGATTTTCCTTATGTGACTTTTGACTTCACCCACCTCCCTCCCTGTCCCCTGTGACTCAGAGGCCCTACTAAATGGTTCCCTCTTGGGTCTACATTTTCCTCCTGTATTCTGGTGGGACTTGGGAGCAAATGAGCACTGGCATAGCTGTAACCTCTTTTCAGATGAACTTTGCCTTTGAAGGAGAAGGCAAATGGATTTACTGTTTTCTGCCATGCAAAGATGTTGACGATACACATCCCTTGGAGAATCGAGCAGGCGCGTCTCCAGGGACCAGACAGTGCTGGTTAATTAAATACTGTACATTTCCACTGCAACAGTCCAGCCACAGCCGAGAGAGGTCTGTAAGGAAAGACCATGAGTTCCTTTTTTCCTGGCATGCCATCAGCCTCTGAAGTGGCCTCCTCTTCGTCTGAGTTACATTACATTGGAAACAGGGTGATGCAAGGGAATTTTTCCAGGAAAAGGTATGATGCTGGGTCCACAAAGTCAGTGATTCAGCTTTCTCTTCCCGTGCACCCAGAATGTACTGGATATCCTGAGTAAAATGGGTGATTCTCCACTTTTATTTAGTTCGCTTTGTATTGTTTTTCCATCCTGAAATAGGAAACCTGGCCCCTTGCATAAATTGATGTTTCCGACTCAAAAAACAGCTTCTTCAAGAATCCGGAATGCTGCTCAGTAACTTGGGGGGTTGCTGCACCCCTGGCAGTGTTTGCTACTTAATGATAGCAGAGACTACCATCTTTTCCATCCCCCGGCCCCAGGAACACATTTCCAGAGCTAGAGACTGCTTAGTACAACTGTCCCAAAGGCCTGTGAAATAAAAATCCCAGCATAGCAACATTCACCTGGGTTATGTATTAGGATAACATGGACAAATAAGTATGATTTTTTCCCCCCTTTGGGGAGAAGCCAAATATAGGGCCTGTATAGCATGGTCTGGAAGAGTCCCATTTATTTTTTGGCAACTGACCTGTCTAGATGTCTCTCAACCCTGGCTCTATGCTAGAATCACCTGGGGAGTTCCTAAAATTCAGATGCCCAGGCTGCACCCCAGATCGGTGACTTCAGAGAATCTAGGGTGGGGCCCAGGCATCTGTTTTTTTTCCTTTTCCCCCTAAATATTTTATTTAGAAAAATTTCAAATGTACAGGAAAGTTGTAACAATAGTACAATGGACACCCATCTAGATTCACCCATTGTTAACATTTTGCCACATTTGCTTTCTCTCTCTCTCTTTCTCTCGCTGTATGTATATGTGTATACATATGTGTCTGTATGTATGTGTACACACACACACACACACACACACACACATTCTTTTTGTTTTTTCCTTAAACAACTTGAAAGTACATTAAAGATATCAAGACACTTCATCCCTAAATACTTCAGAACAAGGACATTCTCCTATGTAACTGCAATAGAATTTTTTTTGCAATAGAATTAACATACTCAGGAAATGTAACATTAATATAATGCTATTATCTAGTATTAGTCCATATCCAAATTCCCCCATTTCTTCCAATATTGTCCTTTATAACCTTTACAAGAAACCCTGAATCCAGTTAAGGATTGCATTATATTTAGTTGTTAAATCTCTTTACTGGTTTAAGATCTAGAACAGTCGCCTAACCTTTAAAAAATCTTATGCGATATTGATTTTAAAAAGATTTTTTTTAAACCAGGTCAGTTTTTCTCAACTGTCCCTCATTTTGGATTTGCGTGATCTGGATTTGCATGTTTCTTCACGGTCAGATTTCAGTTAAACAGTTTGGGCGGGAGCGTTCTGTAGGTGATGTTAAGCCCTTCTCAGTGCATCACATAAGGAGGCACCCGATATTAATTTGTCCCATCATTGATGACATGAACTTTGAGGCTGTGTCTGCCAGGTTTCTCCATACTCAGGGGACCATTTCCTTTTGTAATCAATGAATAATCTGTGGGGAGATACTTTGAGACTCTCTAAATATCCTAATCCCCAACTGGATTTCACCCAGTGGTTTTAGCAACCATTGATTCTTGCCAGAAACAGTTGTTGCCATGATGGTTATAAAATGGTGATTATGTGTTTCTATCATTTCTACATGCATTAGTTGACATTCTTTTGTAAAGAAGAGCTTTCCCGTCTTGGCCCATAAACCTATCTAATCTTATCCATCCATCTAGCTAGCTCTCAACCTAGCTACCTAGTGAATGTATCATTATGGGCTCATGAATTTTTTTTGAAATGAATAAATCCTTTAGTACATGCTGTTGTTGTCCCAGATTTGGCCAGTGGAAGCCCTACCAAGCTGAGCCTTTTGTCCTTTACAAATTACCCCTCAAGCCTTAGAGTGCGTCGTTAATTTTGTCATAACCACATATTCCAGTCTCACTTTGTATTTTCTTTGCCCCAGCCCTGGAAGAAGCCATTTTTCTATGGAGACCTTGTTCCTTAGGGGCTGCTGTTCGGACATTATGGGGAGTTTTATGAAAGCTCCCCAGGTGCTTTCAGGGTACAGCCAAGATTGAGAACCACTGGTTAGTGTCCTCCAAAGGGAGACCACTTGTTCCCAACAAGGTATTTTCCTGTTCTCACCTGTAATTAGTGGCTCTGATTCATTGTTGAGGTTTAGATTTTTGTGGGCAGTGTCACTTGCAGAGTCAGGTTTAAATGCAGGCCCCTGGCCTCAACCTCAGAGAGTGCAGTTCCGTAGGTCTGCCTTGCAGGTCAGCATTCTGACCCAGGTGGACCCCAGGCCATGTCTGGAGAAAATGCCAGAAGTAACCCTGAGAATTAGGGGCTTCTTCTGATGTTCCTCTTTGATTTTATAAATGTTTTCTCTTTTGTAAAATGACATCAGGATACTGCTGTGTTTCCTAGGCATGTGGTGAGGCTCCATTTGATTAATTTAGTGAGTTTCTTGGAAATATCAACCCTCTTAGTTATACTCTTGTTCTGTCAAGGAGGATGTGGGATGAAAAAAAAAATAGTCTGTATGAGTGTTGAAACTTTTCAGTGTACCCAAAGGTTTTTCTCAAGCACTGCACTATTGTTATATTTTTGTGGTCATTGAATGAATTGACCTAGTAAAGTTTTCACATGTTGTAAGACCCGGAAGCCTCTAAAATATAGATGTATGTGCTGTTTCTGAGGCTGGGTCATGGCATCCTTTGCAGTTTCTGCTATTTCATTTTTAGAGAATGTGAATATACGACATTTCTTCCCCATCCAGCCAGCTTTATTTCATTAAAATATGGGCCCCAGTTGCTAGCAGCTGTAAGGAAACGCTCCTGATTTGTGGTTTGTCACTTCCTGGTTTCACAACTTAACCATGTCCCATGTTAGCCCAGCTAGTCCCTTCTGTAGTCTCAAGACTCATAGCCGAGGATTCTTCTTAAGAACAGTCAGACAGGGGAGGCAGTCTCTGGAGTTGCATCTCCTGACTTGAAATCCCTGACCCTTCTAGCACTTTCTAGCTGTAAGACCTCTGGTAAAATACTCAGTCTCTTTGTGCCTCCTCCGTCTCCTTGTCTGTAAAAGGGAGGGTCCAAGATCTACCCTCGACGTTCAATGTGAGAATTAAATGCACTAATACATATAAAGTCCTTAGTAGTCTCTGGCACACAGTAGGTGCTCAGTAAATGTTAGCTGTTACTATTTTATTAAACAAAGCTGGTCATGAATGGAAGGTGGTTATGAGATCTAATGAGGGAGTTGAGGGTGCCTGCCTTGTCACCTGTGTTTGCCTGTGTTCCTCTTTATGAATGCATGTTCATGCATGTGTATTTTGTGGCCGTCATACAATATGGCAGTAGAGAGATGTGTCAAGTGTGCCTTATGAAGTCTGCCTCAGTCATACTTTTTTTTGGTAAGCCATGTGCATGTGCCCATATACATTTGCTTGTATGTCCATAAAATTCGTGTCCGTTACTTCTTTCAGTTATGTGTAAGGAGTTAAGTGGTCCTGCCTAAAAAACACACACAGTGGCAAAAAGAAAAAAGCCCGATGAAATGTATTAAAACTTGAGTTCATGTGGACGGGGCTCTGGGCGTGAGGGTGGTAGCTTAAACGAAAGGATTCTGAACCACAGCCTTGGGCAAGTCATGCATTTTTTTCCTGCAGTTTATACCAGCTACTGAAAGGAGATGACATTGTTGTCTACATACCTCTTCAAGGAAGGTCAAGACCAACTAGTAAACATCAGTGAAATACCAAGAAAGGAAAAAATGGCAAATGACATCCTTAAATTCCCTTAAATTTAAGATGGACAGAAGCCACTGAAATGCAGTGTCTCCTAACATCAAATATCCCCCCCGAACTGGGTCTTACATTGGGTGGAACTGGCAAACAAGATTGAAACAGTAATTTGCAGAAGTCGAGGACTGGAAAGCAGCAGTGCAGGAGTTTGGAAGTTATCTGTAATGTGAAAGCCGTGGAGAAGCCCTAAGGCTGTGTTATGCAGTGTTGTGGGAAGCAGCTAAGTACAGATTGCAGAGAACTTGGGATGAGGTGTGAGCTAAATTAGTTCATCCAGCATTGGAGTGAGAGCTCTGAACTCAGGCCAAGGACATACTGCCACTTACTAGCTTGGTGACCTCGGGTAAGTCACTGAGCCCTACTTGCCTCATTTGTAAAATGTTTGCTCATTCTGGCTCTTTTCTTTTTAACTCATGTGGTTGGCAAGATAAGTTAGGGTGATGGGTATCAGGTGTGCTTTAGAAAAGATCACAAACTATCCCAGTGTCGGAGGGAATAATTGTTTCAGCTTGGGGTCATGTCAGGTGACCTTTTCCACCAGTGACCTCTGGATACCTCCCTGTCGGGCTCACTTTTCTTGGTCTTGTACGTTGACAGTGTGCTTTATAGGTCTTTGTGCCACCAGCTGAATAACCTTAGAGGTAGTTAAGAAATACTGACTTGTTTGTGCCCCGGTCCAGGAAGATCCCACATGCCGCGGAGTGGCTGGGCCCGTGAGCCATGGCCGCTGAGCCTGTGCGTCCGGAGCCTGTGCTCCGCAACGGGAGAGGCCACAACAGTGAGAGGCCCGCGTACCGCAAAAAAATAATAATAATAATAAAATAAAAGGGGAGATACTGACTAGCCTGGCAGAGAGAGATTAGTAAGTGTGCTGTTCTTTCTGATTCCAGACAGGGCGTTATAGAATTCTGATGGAAAGATTTGGTTCGAGAGAAATATTATTCTGTTCTAGGCCCTGACTCTGCTGGGTTAGTCTTTTCTCGAAGGATATATCACCTCTCCTTCACCCTTTGTGTACTGTTGGGTTAGATACTACTTTTTACAGAGGGTTCTGTGACGATACGAACTTACATTTAACTAAGTTTAATGACTTCAGCTAACAGTAGATCTTTAGATGTTATTTTTAAGTCACTTTGGTCAGGACTTTGGTGACCTCTGCGGTTATGAGTGTGGAGTTTCAGACATTTGTCATGTTTACTTGTTTCGTGTTCAGATTGTATCTGCAGAGTTTGTTTTGAACGTAACATATAACAAGTAAAGCTCTTAAAGATTTATACAGCTTCATCTTAAGAGGTGTGTATGAGGGCAGGGGAGTCACAGGGGGTGGGAGACAGGTGCGGAGATCACCTCGTCATCGAGGCTTTCTTGGCTAGAATGAGCGATCTGTATCCTTTATGATAGAGGGCTTGATTTCCCTTCCTTTGTGTTGGAAGCCAGGGAATAGCGGTGGAGTTCTTTACCCTGGAGACCGTTCTTCCTGACTTCCCGCCTGGGAAGAGCTATTTGGGGTGAGCCCTCTGTCCCTGGAAGAGCCCTGGGCTGCCCTACTCTGCCCGCTGCAGTTAGCGCCTGGGAACTGGCCTGAGAGCTCTGCATTTGTTCTCATCGAGACCAGCCAGCTCGTGATTTCGCACAAAGAGGTAGAGCGTATTCACGTTGTCACCAAAGATGTGATTAGACGAGATATTGATTCTGAACTTCTGCCCTCTTCCCTCTGTTCAACTCTGTTCTTTCTTAGTGAGGTTCAGGCAGAAAAAAATGGAACAGAGAGAACTAGGCCACTGGCTTTTGATAAATATTGATCAGTGAGCACGTCAGATGTAGCAAAGGCCTGCCCCTTTGTATGATGTCACCCTGCATGGGGGTCTCAGTGTGGCCTGTGATCACTCCTGCGGGGACTTGCTTTCTCAGGGAAAGGTTAGAAAAGGAAAAGAATCCCTGTAGGCAGCATCCAAAAATAATGTAAGCATTTCTAAGTGTGTTTCCTTGAAGTCGTTGATCCCTTTGGTTTTCAAGGCCATGCGGTGGCAGGAAGGGATGAGGTGAAGTGGTCAGCCTTGAATGACAGACTTCTGAGCACCGCTCGTCTCGGTTCCTCTGTCTTATCCACTTCTTCCCAGCTTTGGCCTCCACTGCCGTCTGTCTGTCTCTGCCCCGCCGTTCCCCGAGCCCCGTCACACGCACACCATATGCGTGTTCTTTCCCCCCATAGTGCATGTCTGTGGCGTGGACAGTTGCATCTGTACTTGAACTGCTCTAAGCCAGGACCTCCCTGTTGGGCCACACTGGGTGAGTGAGATGCTGTGACCTTGAGGGTCCTTCAGTCAAGTGAAGTGTGGCCCTGTTTTTTATCTTGACGTGCCTGGGTTGGTTCTGTGTAAGCAGCCAGCGATCCTGTTAATGGATCCCCTGGGACAGAGGGAAGAGGACAAAAGTGGATTTGCTGAACTCCTGTGGGACATTTGAAATGGTACCAAGAGGAGGCTGAAATGTAAATCAGCCCTTGCTTATCAGCCTGAGTTCCAGCATGTTAAAAGGGTGATGATTAGTAAGAAGAAGGCCAGGATACTTTATCTTTTCCTTTGCACGTTTGGGAAAAATTTCCTCTGCCCTGCTAGCATTAGAAGCAGACCATTCTTTTTCCTCTACCATATCACATCAGCTTTCATTAAAAGTCACCAGCAGCAAATACAAAGCCCTATCCACGGAAAACCGTTTAAGGCAACACTGTGCCCCAGCGCTTCAGGGGTGGGGTTTTGCCTTCTGCACAATGGATCGGTTTCTCATATCCATGCCTTTCGGACCCAGCAGCTTTTAAAAGACCAAGAAGCATTGCTCTGCTTTCTCCTGCCTCTCTCAGAGACCAGAGCTGCCATGCCTCTAGCCATGTCCCAGAGAGCATATGTGAAACAAGTCAGCTTAATTTGCCTGCATGCCTAGGACGCCTCTCTTTAAAATCTAATTTTGAGACAAGAGCTGTGTCTGAATATTTTGCTTTTCCCATGCAGGCGAGCGACGGAGGCGCCGGTGCCAGGTGGCGTTCAGCTACCTGCCCCAGAACGATGATGAGCTTGAGCTGAAAGTTGGCGACATCATAGAGGTGGTAGGAGAGGTACGTGTGCCAGGCGGGTGGGCGCGGTGGGCTCACATGGGCTGTCAGAACCCACCCCTGGCTGGTTGGCCTTGCTGTGGGGGGCGTTAGAACTCAAGAGACCTTGGACATCACCTGGTTGAGTCTCTTCCAGAGGAAATTCCTCCAGAGAGGCCTGCCACCCAGCAGGGAAGGAAAAAGAAGTGGCATTTATTGAAGACCTAGTATGTGACAGGAGTGACGAGGTTCTTTACGCATGGGCCCATTGACTCATCGTAACCACTTTATTTTGTAGAAAAAGAAAGAGGCTCAAGAGACCCTAGAAGAGGCAGGGCTGAGGGTTGAAGCCAGGTCCACCTGGCTAGAGGCCCTTGTTCTTTCCACTGCACTACATAACCTTGTTCCTGTGTGGTCCTGGCTGCTCAGAGCCAGCCCTGCTGGTGAAGTGTCCCACCAGACACTGGCACGGGCTTTTCAGGCTCCACTCCCTCAGGCCTGGGGGATCCTGGGCTTCGAACTTAGCATCTGATCATTCATTCTGATTCGACCCATGTATCTGTATATAGAAGTACAGTTTTCCAATTGCTTTGGTTTCCTGAATACCATTCAACCTTACAGAAACCCACGATTCCCCCCCCCCCACCGCCCCGCAAAAAAGGGAAGCCAGAAGTCAAGGAGGAGGTTAAGGGTTAAATGAACTATGATGTGGGTAGAAGTGGCAGGGCTGATGCTGGCAGCCAGGTTTCTTGACTCTCATATAAACATGAAGTGAGCATGCATCAAAGCTTTACGTAACTCACTAATGAGGGCACCTGCAAGATTCTTGGTAAGGCTGGCTCAAAGAGAACGGCGAAAGAGCAAAGTATTCATAATGACTGAAAGAGAAAAAAACTTGATTAAGATTGCTAAGTTAGATGCACAACTACACAGCGTCCTGCAGGGCAGTGAAACTGTAACCTCTGAGGTTATCTTTTCTAGGGGATGAATCTCTTGCATCTCTGCTGGTCAAAGTTTATTTTCATGGTTATCTGACAAGACTCATTTGTTTTGCTTTTGGTTTTCTACTGGTTAACATCTACACTAACAGAGTTGTAAACTATCTCATAAATAGTAAATAGTGTGTCAAGCAGATACCTGTCCCTAGAGGATCAGTTAATGGGGCTCCCGGCGTGATACTGGGAGGACATGCAGTGGCCCCTTTTGCCTATTTCCCAGCTTTGGATAATTTGTATTAGTATGTCATTCATTCACCATTTTTTTATTCCTGGTGCCAAGCAGGGCACATAGGAGACATTTGTTGAAAGCTGAATGAGTTAAAAATGAATGCACAGCAGAGTAGAACATTTGTGCCAATGGTGGAAGGGCACAGTTCATGAGACTGACACCATGGAAGAAATTCCAGAGGAAAAAATAAACAGTTGTGACTAAAAATAAAAGAGAGTTAAAATTTTGGTATGATTTGAAGAAAGTTTAGCTAAACAAAGAGGACAACAAACAGGAAAAAAATTTGCAATAAATTAAGATGAAAAGTTATTATATATGTAACATATGAAAATATTTTAGAAAGCTACTATAATAATGATAAAGTATAGATAGATCTGCTATAAACACACATCCCACAAGGGGAAATAAAAATCTTAACCATGAGAAAATGTTCTGCCCTGCTATTAATTAATCAAATTAAGACAATAATGGGTACCTCCTTTTGAAAATCCTAAAACAGATTTAGTGGTAAGACTTGGCAATGCTTAGAAGAACTGGTGACTTTGTATATCTTTATGATCCTTGTATGAAGCTACTTAACAAGCACATCAATAGCTATAAAAATCTGAATTAATACCCTTTGACTCAGTAATCTTACTCCTAGGAATTTATCCATGGAAATGGTCAACAGAAAAAAATATGTGAAACATGTTAATTGCAGCAATGCTTGTGATAATGAAAAGTCATCAAGAAAGGGAATAGTTGTGTGAATTAAGTCATATTATCCAGCTAGAAGACGTGAAGCCATTAATATGGTAAAGAGGCCTTTAAATCTGTATTTATTACAATACTGTGCGTTGTAATTATGTTACATTCCACTAACCTGAGAGCTTTTCAACAGTAGGGATCTGGTTTTTATCTATCTTTATATTCATAGTACCTGGAATAGTGCCTGAAACCTAACATATACTTTAATAAATGCTTATTGAATAAGTAAATGAATAAATGGAAGTATGAAAAGTTTTTTTTCCAAAATAAATGAATATATCAGCCACAGATTTGCATACAGTAGGATACAGTCATCTGAAATCTATCTTTGTGCATGTGATCAAAAATGGAAAGGGACCCAGAATTGAAAATGGTTCTGTCATAGAGATGATATTTCCTTTAATGTTGTAATAATATTTTAAGAAATACAAATTAAGGTGAGGAAAATTATTAATAAATTTCTGGGAAATATTGCCCATTCTCAACTGCCTGTTGGCTCCAGGGAAACCGAACGAGGGTCGCTAAAGGAGAGGAATGATTGCAGGGCTGTTATTCTCCTTGCTTGGGAGAAGAGCTTCACCACCATCTACGGTCCCCGCCTCCTTTCCATCCCTGCCAGCTCTGTGCTAGGCTTCATTTGGGCTTGCTTCAAGCAGGAAAAAGGAAAATTAACTGTGTAGCCTATGCTATTTGTGTAAAACAAAACATAAAGGTTTACCTTTTAATCCATATTTTTTAAATTATATCATCAAAAATTAATTTCCCTATTGTTGAAATTTACTTGTCATATTGCAGATCCTGGGCCATTGTCACTGTATAATATAAAATCTGCCCTTTTCTCTTATAATGGGTGTTATATAAATGCCATTGAGTAGCTATTGTCTAATTCCACAGAAGACGAAAAACAAAATAAACGAAAATCCCAAATAAACAAAAACCCTTAAATCACAGGAGCAGGTTGAGATAAGACCATAGTAATAGCTTTGCAATACTATAGAATCAATCTATTGGTCAATAAAAATATAACGTATTGTATTGTGTAGGTGTGTGTATATATTTTTATTGATTAATTAATAGATTAATTCTGCAGTATTCCAAAGCTATACACACACAAATGCCCATACTCCCTCCCACCCCAAGAGACAATTCCTAGGAAGGCTTTGAATGTATGGACCGGTTTTTTAGAACAGTTGAATGAAGTAGAGAATCCTAAAAAATGATATACATATATCTTAACATGTAATCTTAGCTTAAAATATAAAAATGTGTATTTGTCTGCCATTTGTCAACACAGCCTCATAGAGCCAGGGCATCTCCCTTAACTATGGGTTTGCTGGTTTGAGTTCTATCCTCTCTGCATCCGTGATGCATCCTCTGCTAGTCCCACTGGTTTCTTTAAAGTGGATTGAGGACAACATAAGTGAAACAATCAGGGTTAATAATTCTTCTAAAATTCTACACTCCCTCACCCCTAATCTCTTTTAGTTGTCTTTTTCTACACCTGTTTTGGCACCGTTTTTTTTAAACCTTCAAATTATTATCCTATTCCTTCTCACCACTAGCTTTTTCTCTTCAAACCTACATATTTTGTACTCTTTAACCAAATGGTGTGCTAGCAGGACGAGCAATGGACGGAAACAGGTTTGGGTGCACACGGCCCTGACCCTTGGTAGGGTGAACAGCCCTTCTGGCAGAAGTTAGCAGCTCAGCTTGGATGGGTCTCTGCAGCGTGGCTAGAGGAGAAATGGAGAGTGTGGGGCGGTCCAGGGATGAGTGGGGTGAGCAAAGTGAAGGTCGCTCAGGAAGTGCTCACCACACTTCTGCCTCCTGGCTGGTCTGCAGGGAGAAAAAAAAAGTCACTGTGCACTTAATGGGACTGGGCTGCCAATCCAAAAGGAAACCTAACAGGCTAAATCCCCGGTAGGCATTTTTAAGGAAATCATTGTAAATACACACTTGTGACATTTTTGTCCAGCGTGGGGAGGAATGATCAATGCAGGCGAAGTTCTAATGATAAGAACAGAGATGGCACGTGGACAGGGTTACGAGGAGAAGTGGCATTTGAGGGCCGCTGAAGTTTTGAAACTGGCTTGCTGGCCTATTTTTGGGGTTTGGTTTTTGTTTTAAAGTGCTTTGAAACCTCTTCGTTTTCCTATCTATGTTGTCTAGAGCCTGGGAAAGGCGCTGCATTTCCTCTTGTGCTAGATGAGCTTGGTCTCATCCAGTCTCTCCTCGTGGTGGCCCAAGGGGTATTCAGAGATTCTGGCTGTTATTTGTTCTTTGTGGTTAGTTTTTGAGGTATTTCCCAGTGGTCCCCAGTCAGGCTGGCTAGATACTGAAGGCTTCACTTTCTGACTTAGAGCTTAACATGGCCTTGTCGTTTGCAAAGAAAGGTCACTTGCATTTCCTAGAAACTTAGGCATCTTACTTCTTGTGCCATGGAGAGAGATTTGGTTCTCTCAGCAGGAGTTAAAGAGGCCCTTGAAATTCTTCAGAACTTTTAACTCAATCAGACAACCTCTGTGTGTGTGGATGGGCAATTTATCCTCATTTCATTTTTGGTGTAAGAACTCTGAGAACTCGCATGTGCAAAAGGAGGCCTTTTTGTTTTGTGCTTGCCCAAAACTTGACGGGGAAGTCAAGTTCCTTTAAAAGCTGATTAATTAATAGGTGATCAAAGCATACCTGAATTCTTACCCATTAAGGCACCCTTTGCTTTAGAAGGGTTTGTATCCTTTTTCAAAAAAAGATAACATTAATGTAAGATTTTTTAAATTGTAATTTGATAATCTAAAGAGCCCAGGCTGCTCTACAATTATTTTTCCAAATAACTTTGGGGTGTACATCTCTGATTCCCTAATGCACAGAGATGGTAGAACGTTCATATTAAGGAGGGGGAAGCCACGTTTAGAAGCAACGATGATTAGATTAGAATCATTGGCATACAAAACAGGCGACAACCACATAAAAGTAACATCTTTGCAAGTTTAAATGTATTTATAATAGATTGGCATAGCTATGGGAATTATCAAATATTTGAGTGCTTACTTGGTAAGAGAAACTGTGCTTATAGAGATCCAAAGATTTATTGAACAGAACTCTGCTTTGAAACATGCTTGGTATAGTCGGGGAGGGTAAGATATACTCAACTAAGAAGGTGACTAATAACCCGAGATACTGTTAGAGTGGCAAATAATGGCATTGACAAATGAGAGAGGAATTTGAAAACAAAGGTACTCAGTGAGAGGGAAGAAGATGCTTCCTAGAATAGGTGACATTTCAACTGGACATGTGGAAGGTGAGGAGTATTTGGATTCATTCAGCAAGCACAGCTGTATTGTGTAAGGCGCTGGGCTAGTCCCGAGGAAGGAGGGCAGGACGTTAGTACAGCTTTGCTCTGAGGTTGGGGATGACCTGTGAAGCTTTGGGCGCAGGTGTGGAGTACAGGAAGCAGGAGCTGGCAGATGCAATCAGATGGGGTGGAGGGAAAAATGACACTGCTGCCCACACTGAACTTTTATTTTTTAACATCTTTATTGGAGTATAATTGCTTTGCAATGTTGTGTTAGTTTCTGCTGTATAACGAAGTGAATCAGCTATACATATACATATATCCCCATATCCCCTCCCTCTTGCATCTCCATCCCACCCTCCCTATCCCACCCCTCTACGTGGTCACAAAGCCCTGAGCTGATCTCCCTGTGCTATGCAGCAGCTTCCCACTAGCATCTGTTTTACATTTGGTCGTGTATATATGTTAATGTTACTCTCTCACTTCATCCCAGTTTCCCCTTCCCCCTCCCTGTGTCCTCAAGTCCATTCTCTACGTCTGCACACTGAACTTTTAAAGGAACACCCCCTTCAAAGTTTCCTTACGTGTGGCTGTTCTAAGGTGAACGCGTCCCCATAGACAATTCACTCACCAGGGAATAGTTACAGGATAAAGCTTCAGGATCTTGATTCATCAGAAAGGTTATCTTTCTGGCTTGATTTATTATTTGCTCATATTTTCAAGCTGGAATGGTAGTAAGGGTAGCCTAGAGTCATTAGGAATCTGGGGACCTGTAGACTAGCCCATAGGTGTATTGAAGGACAGGACTTTCAAGCATTGCTGAAGAATGTCTGTAAGAGCCCTACCAGAAACCCTTGCCACTGTCAGGAAAATTGTGGATGTTGCTCTGTCTCATTGGACAGAGCTTGCTTAGGTCCTAAATAAAATCGTATATATATTTTCTTAAGTCATTTCCCTCTGTATGACCCTACAGATTTCTCTTTTGAGGGACCCCCCTCATGTGGAATAGGCTTATTCTCAAAAGAATAAGGGGAGGGGATAAAAATCAACTTCCTGTGTGTATGGAATGTTCTGGCCCTGCCTGGAAGAGGTAATTAGACAATGAAGGACATAGGAATTGGGGGGAAATATTGGCTCAGGCATTTAGAAGCAAGGTAACACTTGTTTATAGTTGGCATGACTAGCTTTCCATGTCCCCAGATCAACAGGGATGGTTATTTAAACCAATAAAAATAGAAAATAATGTAGGTATTTATGACTTCAGGAAGTGGTTCCCTCAAAAATATTTTCTCCCACTAATTCCACAAGTAGAAAAGGATGTTTTCTGAAAACGAATTGTATTTTTTTCGGCAATATTCAAAAGGTAAAACTATGTCTTAACACATTTACATGAAGTTCTAAAAGAGGCAAAACCAATCATAGGTGATAGAAATCAGATTAGCGGTTGCTTGGAGGTAGATTGACGGGGGAGGAACACTAGGAAGTTTTCTGGAATGATGGAAATGCTCTGTATGCTGGTAGAACTATGAGTTACACGAGTGTATGCATTTGTCAAAACTGTTCGACTTGTACCATTAAGATCTGTACCTTTAAATGAATTATATCTCAATTTTAAAAACTTTAAAAAACTATCTTGATATTTTTCTAGTTTAAAACATTTTCCAAAGTGCTTTCCCCTACCTCTCACAGGTAGGAAAAAGGACTGGTATTGAAATTCTCATTTAACTATTTCTGAATACATTTTTCAAATTGAGAGATAATTAACATATAACATTGTATTCCTTTTAGGTGTACAACAAAATGATTTGATATATGTATACATTGCAAAATGATCACTACAGTGAGTTTAGTTAACATCCATTACCACACATAGTTACAATTTTTTTCCTTGTGATGAAAATGTTTAAGATCTACTCTCCTAGCAACTTTCAAATATACAGTATAGTATTGGTAATTATTTACATTACATCCTCTGGATTTATTTATCTTATAACTGGAAATTTGTTTTGACCCCCTTCACCCATTTTGCTCACCTTCCCCACCCCCTGCTTCTGCCAACCACCAATCTGTTCTCTATATCTATGAGTCTGTGTCTTATGTGTTTGTTTTTGTTTTTTTTTAAGATTCCACATATAAGTGAGATCATACAGTATTTGTCTTTCTCTGTCTGACTTATTTCACTTAGCATAATGCCTTCAAGGAACTAGAAAAAGCATAAACTAAGCCCAAAGTTAGTAGAAGGAAGGAAATAACAAAGATCAGCAGAAATAAATGCAATAGAGACTAAAAAGACAATAGAAAAGATCAGTGAAACCAAGAGCTGGTTTTTTGGAAAGATAAAACAGACAACTCTTTAGCTAGACTCACTCAGAAAGAAAGAGAGAGAGAACTCAAATAAATAAATCAGAAATGAAAGAGGAGAGGTTACAACTGATATCACAGAAATATAGATGATCATAAGGGACTATTACGAACAATTATATGCCAACAAATTGGCCAACCTAGAATAAATGGATACATTCCCAGAAACATAAAACTTACCAAGTATGAATAAATTTTGAGGAAAATTTTAGTGATGTTGAGGTGTGGGCCTCTCCTTAGAGCTTGATTTGTCCATTGTTCTTTTTGGAAAGAATGGTAAAACAGCTCTTGAAACAATGAAGCTGACTCCATTTGCCTGTGTGCCTCTCCCTCCCCCATGTTCCCTCCTCCCTCACACCCGCCTCTCCAGTGTGCTTCTGACTGAGGTTTGGGTAACAAAGGGCAATTGGATGTAAAAAGCTATAGCAACCCTTAAATGGATTTTTCTGTCTTGCTGCTTGTACCCTGAAGTAGACTTTAGACTTGATGAATCTTGTTCCTCTTCCTGGTACAGTTGACAGGTAAAACTTCAACAGTGGAAAGTAGGAACTACAGGCATATCTCAGAGATATTGCGGGCTGGGTTCTAGACCACTGAAATAAAGCAAATATTGCCATAAAGTGAGTCACACAAAGTTTTTGGTCTCCTAGTGTGTATAAAAGCTATATTTACACTATCCTGTAGTCTGTTAAGTGTGCAATAGCATTATGTCTAAAATAATGTACATATCTTCACTAAAAATTACTTAATTGCTAAAAAATGCTCACTGTCATCTGAGCTTTCAAGTCATTGTAGTAACATCAAAGATCATTGATCACAGATCAGCGTAACAAATAAAATAATAATGGAAAAGTTTGAAATATTTGAGAATTACCAAAATGTCACACAGAGACACGAAGTGAGCAAATGCTGTTGGGAAAGTGGCGTCGATAGACTTGATAGATGCAGGGCGGCCACACACCTTCCATTTGTTAAAAAAAAAAAAAAAAAAAGCAACATCTGTGAGGCACTGTGAAGCAAAGTGCAATAAAATAGGTGTGCCTGTATTCTGGGTAGTTAGGTACCCCAGACAGCAAGGTCATCTTTGTATTCACAGGCATCCTGTTCAGTGCCTTACAGATGTAGATAATGTTTGTAAGATTGGGTGGAGGTGGAGATGTTGAAATTCACCCAGCCTCTTCCCCAACTTGCAACAGGGCTAAGAACTAGAAACTACTTCCTTGGGCCCTGAACCACTTAGAGGCTGGTGATTGTGAAGACTTAAGAATTGCAGGGCACACAGACACAAACTGTTTAAGTGGTTTTACTGCATCTTTCTTTCTCAAACACTACCATGTAAAGCTGCCGTGCTCCCAGCTCTGGGCTGAAGGTGGGGTTCTCTCCTGGAACACAGCCATGGGCTCCAGAGCTGGCTGGGTTGCTCTCTGAGGAACACAGGGGTTTGTTCTCAACCTAGAGCCAAGGCCTGCAGAAGCCTGTTGATGAGTATGTGTTGGTGGGGAGAAGGTAGGTGTCTGTCCCCTTTAAATGCTTTCCTTGGGAAAGAAATCATAAGCCCTTGGTAACATCCATAATCCTCACTTTATTACAAAGGGATGCATTTCTCTCTTTAAATATAGAAACATAAACATAAGCAACTTGATTTCTAAGCAGGTAGTGTGCAGACTCTGTATGTTCCACTCTTGTAGAAGCTGTTCAAGGATGGGGTCTTTATCTGTTTTGTTCACCAGTGAATCTGTCCCGAAGTCCTAGGGCAGTGCGGAATATGTGCTCATTAAATATTGGTGGAATCGGGAGGGTCACACAGACCTGAGTGTGGTGTTACCTAATTAAGAACAGTGTGCAATATAGTCAGGGTCTCCTGGTCCCTTTTGCTCCTCACAGGAAGGAAAATTCCTTTTGTGGGGGAATCAGGGCTTCATAGGCCCCTATGGAGGATTTCCCCCAATTGATTTCCCTGCCATGCATTCATTCATCCATCCATCCATTCATGAGTGAATGTAATCACTATGGGCTGCAGTGTCATCATCTTTATGCAGGAAGTTGAACTAGAATTTCGCTGAAGAGGGATAGTGTGGGGCTGGGGATCATTTGTCTCATATCACCAGCCTGAATCTTGCAACCAGAGCAGCAGTCTTTAGGAAGAAATAGCACCGAACAGCTCTCTCTGCTACTGGGGACAGACGCCCGCCCGCTCCGTGGTGCCTGTAATGGGAAGTGTACCCCCCAGGCGATGAGCAGTGGTTTGATTGTCTGCCCCTCTGCGCCCCGTGAGGCTAAGGATAGACGTCTGCTGGTTCCCTGTTGGCCATTCCTCTCAGACTGTGCTGTGACAGGGATGCGGGCATGTGGGGACGTGGCGAGGTGAAGACACCCCTGTTTTCCCAGCAGGCAGCCTGCCGATCCCACACATCAGGAGCACTTCCTTCAGGGATCTCGGGCTGGAGCCACTCATTACTGGGAACAGGAGCGTTTTAGATACTGTCAAACTGAATCAAATGGAATCGGCCCAGCTGCCCTGCGCTGTCAGGGATTACGCCAGGGACTGCTCATTTGTGGTGCGAGCCCTTGGTCTTTCCCTCCTGACTTGTGATTTCTGGGAGAAAGAAGGTCATTTTATGGTTCCTTATTCAAGACAAGCACAAAGGACCCCATGCTACAAATCCTGTGACTGTTTATATTCAGGCTTATGGTGCATCTTCCTAACCATTCTAATCCTATAAAAAGCTCCTTGAAAGGATAATACGTAACGGTTGAGTTGACATAGACACATGGAATGATTTCAACAGAAACGTTGTGAAATGCCGTGATTTGGTATTGAATAAGGATAGTCATGCACGGGTGCCATTGTCTGGATTCTTTCCCGAAGATTCTGTGATCACACAGATATGATGGCCACTCTGTGAGTCTGTACCCCCATGAGCTCCCTAAATCGTGCTCTAAAATGCCATTCTGGTTGTCTCCATTCTGAGGCTGTGTCAGCACCTCCTGAATGTCTCTCACACACCCTCCCCTACTTATATCTGGCATTTCTGCTCTTCAAGGCCAACCTTAACTTTGATTCCTTTTTTTCTCCAAGCCTTCCCTTAGCATCCCAGATCTCGGTGAGCTCAACTTTGTGTAACACATTTGGTTTGTGCTAAGGCGTGGTGTTTTCTTTTCTATTTACCTTGCATTGCTAGGTTTTGGTCATGCCCACCTTCCACCATCTTTAAACCATGTGTCCTTTCTACCTTGGTAGATTGTCCACTTCTTGAGGGGGAAAAAAGGGGTATGTCCTGTACAGTCCTGTGTCCCTAGCCCCTAGTGTAGAATCATAATACATCTATTTCTAACACTGATCAAGTGTACTAATTATCCCACTGTACAGATGGGAAAGCCAGGGTTGAGTTAGTAGGACATTCGACGAGTCACAAGATACGATTTGAACTGGGCTTTTGACTCTAATTTTCTTTTCATTTTAATTATTTAAGCTTTTAAATTGTATTTGTTGATTTGAAGAAGTAATACATGTACATGGCCAAAAAAAATTCGAAAAAGTTTCTAGGTTTCTTTCTATTATACTACACCATACTGGTAACTAAGTGCTTCCTTGTTCTCAAAATGCCCTGTTATTTTCCTCCGAGAAGCCAGTTCACTATTCTCACTTCTGCTGTTCTGTTAGTGGCTCCATCACAAAGTTTGGGGATGACTTTTTTTTTTTACACTTCCCTCATCTCAGCTAATTGGTTGCTGAAGACCAGCTTATCCCTCACAGATTCTCAAATCCGCACCTGCCTTGTTCATTCTCACCCCTCCCCAGATGCCGCCTTCAACTCCCCCACCCAGATGACTGCAGTCTGGCTGCCCTCCCTACCTCCCTTCATCCCATATCAGTTCATCTCAGGGTAATCTAGAACATTCAAGAAAGCTACAGGGAGTCCTTCTACCTTCTGGTTGAGTTTTTATTCCACAGATTCTTAACTGTTTTTGTTAGGCTATCAAGTTAGGTTTGGTAATCTGGGAAAGCCATTCTCAGTTTTTAAATAATGGTTTTATATGCATAAAATAAAACACATAAGGTTACAAAAGGAACCATTTATATTAAAGTAGCTATCAAGCTATTTTAAAAACAAATTTTGGTATACTAATCTATGTGCACTTCTTTATTATAAATAATAAATAATTCCTTATTAATACATTAAATAACAGGGTCTCCCAGCAGGTGTGATAACTACCACCACTTAAAGGTAGCAAAGAGTGCAAACGATATCTTGAAATACCCACAGTATCTATGATGTGATGTAAAAATACGATTTGGTTGGTGTCACGTCACAGGTCCTTCTATTACTCTGGTGTGTTACGTATATTCCTAATCAAAGGAAATGCCAAATTTCAGTTGGATGTTAGTGGAAATGAAGTGTTAATTCTTTTCCACTTGCGTTTATGGTCCCTAGGTTAAACCCCACTTCCTGAGTCTGAATCTCGAGACCCTGTGAAGTCTGCTTTCTCATTCCCTGTTAACCTGTAAGCTTTGGGTCCTGCAGCTCTCCCTGTGTGGGCTGTGCACTCGGCACTGTACAGATGGGAGAGAAAACTGGCAAGTACCACATCTAACCTGAACCCTGCCTCTGTTCTTCTGTTCACATCTGTGCAGGTAGAAGAAGGATGGTGGGAAGGTGTTCTCAATGGAAAGACTGGAATGTTTCCTTCCAACTTCATCAAGGAGCTGTCAGGGGAGTCGGACGACCTCGGCATTTCCCAGGATGAGCAGCTCTCCAAGTCAAGTAAGGAAGGAAGTCCTCCCACCATGCAGGACAGGGGTGGGGGCACCCACGGGTGCCGCTCCAGCCTCCCCTTGGTTCCACTGCCTGTGCTAAGCGATTGTGACAGAAGCTCATGAATATTTTCTTGGTTATGCTGCCTTAACCCACCGTGGTTTAGTAGGTTTATCATTGTAAAGGTGTGAGGTGCATACCTTTCCCCCCAGTGCACAGATGCACACTGTGAACATCTCTGGATAGGTGACTGTCGGCCTTCATAGTCCCCCATGGATGGCCCATGTTGCTGTGCTTCCATATACTTCTAAAATGTCACTCACTGCAAGTTGATAATTATTTTTAAAATGAACCAAATGAGATTGTTAATATTTCTCAGCATCTCTTGAGGAACTTGGAGAAAATGGCACACACACCCCCCCACACACACACACCCCACACACAAATCATTGGTGGGAAGAAAGGCAATGTTCAGGACGCGTGTGTGCCAGCTCCCTTGAAAGTCTGCCAAGCCAGCTGAGGGCCCAGCCCCACCTCGGGTGAGCATGCGTGTCCGTCTGTGATGGTGAGAACGAACTCCAGGTCTTTCTCTCTCCAGGGCCTGAAGCTCTCCTCCCTCCAGCTTCTCTGCTGCCTTTTCCAGCTCATGGAGCAAAAGGTCAGGACCGGGAAACTTTGTTCTCCCAGTCGCTAACCCAACTTCCTACGTGGACGTCTGTGTATCTCTTGTGCCGTCTTGAGCCAAGGTCATGGGTGTGAATGTCGTAGAGGCTCGACTGTGTCTTAGCGGTTCGGCACTACCTGGGGCTGCAGACTTTCCTTTCTAACAAGAAGACAGCTCAGTCCTGTCAAAATAATTCTTAAACAGCTTTCTTTTCCATTTGGAAAAATCTGACTTGAGTGGTATTTTCAAGTTAGTTGTGTCTCTTTAACCAGTAGCATGATTGGGCAAATCCCCAATTTGGAGGTAAAGCCATTTCTGGAGTCGTGCTCAGGCCACCTCCCTCACTTGGTGTTCAGTGGCGCTGGCCAATTGGCTCAGTGGTTTCCAAAGTCTGGGGCTCCCCATCCCTGAACCTCATTCCATCCTGGGGTCTGTGATAGGAAAGACAGGAGGTGATTTGGGGGCAGAGGAAGCATCTTGAAGCTCCTGCTGCCTTCTCTGGTATGGGGCAAGGAGGTTCTCTGCTAACATGGGCCAACTGGTGGGTGTGGCCGGGAGGGGAGAAGGTGTCCTTGACCCCATGACAGTGGGACTTCTATGGCTTCCAACTTGCACATTAGAATTCTAACTGCCATAGTGTCTCCTTTCATACACTGGAGTAGTATTGTACCTGGTAATTGGGTCCCATAATAAGAATACTATATCTTAGGGATATGGTGGATTAAATGGGCTTTCTTGGAGGGAGGACCAGATCGGGTCATTTTACCATTATTTCTGTGGAAGTGTGTTATGAGTTCCAATAGCAATAATGTATATAAACCACCTCACCTATAGAAGACCCTCTATTAAGTGGTCACTTTCATTGTTAATCATGATGAATTCTTGGGACACAGCCAGCTAGTAAGTTGAGGCTGCTTGCACACTGGTTAGTACTGTGCTCACTGAAGCATTGTCTCTGCATTTGGAAATTACTTTGGGATTCCTGTACTCAGGCAGAAAAGGAGATCTGGAGAGGTATTGGACCACATCTTTGGGAGAACCTTGACCTCTTGTTATCCTGCCATGTTAGGTATGCTTTCAGAGCTGGAGCTCAGAGAAGTCATACCTCTTGTGTTTTTGGAACTGTTGAAATAAACTGTCTCCTCTTACTCCAAGTCAATAATGTGGACATTTGACCCTGCTTGACCCCTTAGCTCAAAGCACACAGTGCTGGAATTCCTGGGACAGGAGGTTAGGAGGCGGAGTGGAATGGTCTTCCCAATCACTTCGCCTTCTGTCACATGCTCTGAAGGGGCTGTTTCTCTCATGGAGACTGCTGTCCCCAACGCTCATTCAATTAAAACCTGCCATTTCAGAGCTAGGAGAGCCTAGTAATTCCGGCAGCCATGTTTAGTTACCACAGGAACTGTCCCTTGTCAAGGGGGTTTCTGAGGTCTCTGGAGAGGCATGTTCTCCTAACAAGGATGGATGCTTGTGAAATAAGTACATGGCTTTTGTAATCTTCCTGTATGTGCAATTAAGGAGAAGAGGGCCCATCTATTGATCTTTCTACCTGTCTGTCCATATCCATCCATCCTTCCTGCTTTCCTTCTTTTTTCTATTCTTCATTCATTCAGCTTTTACTTGGCCCCTGTTGTTACTAAGATGCTGTACAAGGTACTGAAGATATACAGAGACAAATCAGATAGGGTCCCTGTCTTCAGTCAGTTCGCACTGTGGAAAGGGGGTGCACAAGTCAGCGACAGTTCAGGAAAGCACCACACGTGCTCTGCTAGCCGGGTATCTGAGGAAAAGTGGGATACACAGGCAGAGAGAGGCCGGTCCCATGGGGATGTAGGGACAGCGGTGGTCACAAAGGGCTTCATAGGAAAGCAGATGTGATTATAATGTCCCTAGGGCTTGCTAAATTGAAATAATCCCCTGAAAGAGAAATACCATCTCTCAGTGTTCTCACAGGCTGTTCAGTAACTGTTTACACTCTGATGGTAAAATATATATAATTAGATCAGATCACATGCAGAAATTATGTATACTGTTAGGATTTGTCTACGAGGAACCTTTGGTTTTAGAGTGAATCTGCTCATTCCCTATCCCCAGAGAATGGCGTTAGTAGTTTCAGTGTACTTTACTTTACAAAAGAAACACGTTTTTGTTTTGAAATAATTATAGGGTCACAGAAAGTTGCCAAAAAACAAAACAAAACCAAAAAAAAAAAAAAAACAAACAATGTACAGGGTGGTCCCATGAACCCTTCATGCAGTTTCCCCCAGGGATAACATCTAGTATAACTATAGTAAATGCGTATTTACTTTTATCATAGAACTGAGAAAGACAAATGTAGTTAGTGCACAAAAGATATCTAGGTTTTTACTCTGGTATGAGCCGAACTATAGTTAATAAAGGTCTTTGTTAGACCAGCCCACTTAATACCCTTCATAAATTACAGTTTTCACAGAGGGTGCTTAATTAATACATGGCTATGGGGCTTCCTTGGTGGCGCAGTGGTTAAGAATCCGCCTGCCAATGCAGGGGACACGGGTTCGAGCCCTGATCCCACATGCCGTGGAGAAACTAAGCTTGTGCACCACAACTACTGAGCCTGTGCTCTAGAGCCTGCGAGCCACAACTACACACCCCGCGTGCCACAACTACTGAAGCCCATGTGCCTAGAGCCCGTGCTCTGCAACAAGAGAAGCCACCGCAATGAGAAGCCCGTGCACCACAACGAAGAGTAGTCCCTGCTCGCCGCAACTAGAGAATGCCCACGCGCAGCAACGAAGACCCGCTGCAGTCAAAAATAAATAAATTAAATTAATTAATTAATGTTAAAAAAATACATGGATCTGGGAGTAAGTCAAACTCCTAATGTTTACACCATTTTGTTAATTTTTAGAGATCCTAGTGACATCATATAAAAATCCTCTCAATTTAAATGCTAGTAGACATTGGGGGAGGTTTTTTTTAAAGACAGATAAAATCTATATCCTGGTACATATGAAGAAAACTTTGTGTACAGTGTATCCTCATACATCTCTTTGTTATACACACACACACCTACCTCTGTGCACACACTTCTTTGATATTTGTAGTCTTCACATTGCTACTTCCAGAAGGTTTTTGAGGATACTTATTCATTTGAGTTTTGTTAACCAATGGATGAATGCAATTGAAGAAACACTGCATTTTATTTATAAGGAAGTGTGCCACGACAGCTTGACACATGGTAGGTGTTCAGTAAATGCTTGCTGAATCCTTCTTACTCTGAGGAGGCATTTTTAGCTTTGAATGAAAGGTCTAAATTGCTTGAACTTGCTTTTCTTTTACCCTGATGTATTTTTATATGTGGTAGTTGGTTATGAAAATCTCTAAACTTTAGATCTTTGTTCAGGGTAATCTAATCTATCAAGGAAAGAGTTACAGCAGTTCTGTTGGTTGATATGTTGATTTAGACATTTTATTTCAAACAAGAAAATTCATTGTCAGGTAGTGGCAGAAACTTTTTGCTGTATATTTAAATTTGAAAGCATCTTTACCTTTCATAGCATTTATGGAACTTTAAAGGTGCTTTTTCAAAAAGATTTTTGTCAACTTTTTATTATAGAAATTTTCTAACGTATGCAAATCGAGAGAATAGTATGATGAACCCCTGTGTACCTGTTACACAGCTTCAGCAGTTAGCAACCTGTGGCCAATTCATTGTAATTATACCACTACACAATCCTCCCCTATATTATTTTGAAGCAAACCCCAGATATCCTATAATTTCATCCATAAATATTTCAATATGTGTCAATAAAAGAGTATCTTAAATACTGTTATCACTCCGAATTGTAATAATAATAATAATAATTGCAATTCCTCAAAGTAATTACCTATATGGTCAGTGTTCACTTTCCCCTAATAGTCTTCTATTTTTTAATGCAATTTGTTAGTTTGAATCTGCACCCAAAGAAGGTACATACCCTGTGATTGGTTGATATGTCTCAACTCTCTCTGAATCTCTAGATTCTTCTTCCATGTTGCCTTTTTTCGTAGCTACTTTTTGCTGAAGAAACTGAGGTCCTTTGTGCGTTACTTTCCCACAGCCTGCCTTTTGCTGATTTCATCTCTGCTGTGTCGTTTACTCTATATTCCTATAAATTGATAATTGGATCCAGGGCCTTGGTTAAATTCAGGTTTGAGAGAGAGATTTTTTGGGGTGGGGGGACAGAACTGCTTCATAGGTGGTGATGGATAGTCTATCTGGAGGCTCATATGTCTGGCTATCTTTGGTTTTGAATATTAGCAGCCACTGATGATTATCACCCAGATCTATGCACTCATTAGGGCTTGCAAAATGGTACCCAAACAGGGAATTTTTTTAAAAAAGAGTGAAATGGGCTCCCATGTAGCAGATCAATAGTGAAAAAAAATGTTGAGTAAATTAGGTTTTTAAAAAACAAAACATCCAAGGGTTTGCAATAATTGTGCGGGCAGGATCTTATGTTAGGGATGGAAAGGAATTGAGAGCTCATCTAGCCTGGTGTCAGATGAGAACACTAAAGCCCAGTGAGATGAAGTCCTGGGTGTGGCCTCGCTTCTGAGTGATGAAGCCAACATTACATGCAGGCCTTCCTGCATATAATTTGCACATACTTTGGTATTGCTCCCATTACGGCTTGTAGTTTACCCTTTCACGGAGCATCTGACAAATTTCAAATCTGAGTACAGTTTAACTTATTTCTTCTTATGATCACAGATTATGATGAATTAATTACTTTTTCAGTTATAATTTTGCACATGCGAGTATTGACTAAATGGTGTGAAATAGAACTAATTACAAATTATATTGATATTATTGCATTAAATTATAATCAGAAAATATCTTGATCTCTAAGATTTATTTGGATGTAGAGGCAAAGAAATCCAGATATGACTACTACCCAGTTTCAATTTCATACATACTTTGCTTCACATTTAAGATATAAATGTGACTTTCCTGTTTCCAACATCCTTTTTATATTATTTAATTTCTTAGATTATAAAATAATTCTTGTAAAACTAAAAAGTATTCCTGTTTTCTTGTTTTAAAGAAAAACATCTTTTAGCTGCAGAAACATTTTAAGCTATTTCCCATAGTTTTCAGTGGGAGAAGGTTTGCAGTTTCTTTCTATAACCATTAATAACCATGCTATTTAAGTTTGAATTGACTTTATTTTCCTAATTCCTTATGTTTGAATTTTAGGTTCAGATACTTTAGTGACTCGTCAAGTGAAGGCAAAGATGGAGATGGCCTTTTAAAACTTAGGGCAAACCACTCCCATGATATGGAAACATTTTATTTCATTAGCTGTAAGAAATGGATTGCTTGTGCCCCTTGCCTATAAGAGCTAAAGCCAGGCTGGCACCCCCCACCCACGCTTTGGTGTCTCTATACTTTTTAATATTAAATGTTATTTGTTTTGTGTATGAGGTTCTGTTGGCAGTGAAGAGCAATTAGCAAATTGATGAAATAGCGTTTCAGGCAAAATTAGATGCTAGCATAAGCATATGATTTTGTGTTGAAATTTTAAAATGCTTCCCTTTTACAGTGTTTGCTGCCTTCAAGTACTAATATTTAATAGTGACAGTAGAATATTCCTCCCCCCCCAAAAAAATAAACAGCACTCATATTCATGGACTTTCCAGTTGCCCATCTCTTCTGTTCTCTAGATGGAACGTGTGTGTCCTCACTCACCCCCAGCCCAGGCTCCATTTCCAGTCCTCTTGCTGCCAGTGGACGGGGCGGGGGGTGGGTATTTTGCAGAAATGCTTGGCCTTTCAGAGACAGCAGGGCCATGTCTACCTCAGTGATGCTCAGACTTGATCCTGGGGAAGAAGAAAGGGAGGTTCTCTTGTACTTGGAGGAACTTTATTGAAATACTGATTCCTTTTTCTTCCTTTTTTCTGACATGAAAAGGACTGCTGCCATTCAGTTCTGGGGGGCCTGGCTCACAAAACAGCTGTATTCCTTGGGAGTAATGTTACCTTAGTGATGGAAGTTAGGCAGAATAAAAATTCACCCAAATAAAAACTAGCCACTGTTACTTGCTCCACTTTGCCATCAAAGTCCTCAAGAGCTACAAGTCTAAGGAGAACATGTGAAACACTTGTTTCTTTGGATTATCCTTATGTAGCCAGTGATTTGAATATCTAAGTTTTTGCTTTAACTGGACAGAGCACATCTGTCAAAAAGGGCAGATTTCAAAGCAGTGGTGTACCACCATGTCTGCAGGACACAGAAATTGGCAATACCTGATTCCATTTAATTTGTTGATCTGATCATTTACAATCCCTTTCATGTTATTAGGAGTGACATGGCCCAGAAGTTTACACGATGGTCCCTAATGGAATTTCCCATTTTCCTGAAGAATGTTTCTAAAAAGTTAGACAAGTTGCTCTCTCTCACTCAGTTCCACTCTCTGTCTCTCTGTAAATGTAGCCTACCTTTTCATCCCTCAGACTTATTATGAGGGAGCTATGTAACTGGCCTCCAGTTCGATATTCAGCTCACAGCCGTAATAGGACCTATTTTTTGCATAACTTAGAGTAATGCATATATTAATTGAGCTTGTCTTTACCAAACCATTTTACCTGCTGATGGTACTCTCTGTAGGGTGTGTGTGTGTGTGTGTGTGTGTGTGTGTGTGTGTGTGTGTGTTCACCCTCAAACTGGGGCAGAGTGTGTGTAGTCTATGTACTTACTCGTGGTTCCAGAGAGATTTGGGCTTTAGCCATGTGTCCAGTCTTATGCTATTGATAACCTCTACTTGTAACAACAAAAAAGAAGATAATTTGCATTTGACACTGGGTGAGTCCTATGTCCTCATGCTTAAGTACAGTCTCATGACTGATATGGCAAAACCTCAATTAAGATGTTTCAGGAAATAGGGTTTTCTGGTGTCTTTGCTGCTAAGCAGAAAACCCCTTACATTGACATGGAAGCCACGATTGGTTTCAAACCTCATTGGTGAAAACCCCCCTCTAGAATACTTATACATTTTC
Source organism: Globicephala melas (assembly GCF_963455315.2). Classification (NCBI taxonomy): domain Eukaryota; kingdom Metazoa; phylum Chordata; class Mammalia; order Artiodactyla; family Delphinidae; genus Globicephala; species Globicephala melas. The sequence continues at coordinate 110,043,600 of NC_083335.1, forward strand.
TTGCTTCAAGATACTAAGAACGAAAAATCTTTTAAAAGGGATTTTGTGCCTTGTTTAGACTCTTGGGGTCATGAATATCAGTTTGTATCATACTGGGCTCTAGGGGTAGAAGATAAAGGCTAATGGACCAAAATCTATAGTATGTTCGGGTCACACTCTCCAAAGAGAAGAATGAGTTAACTAAGGAATCCGATTGATTGGATTTCCTCTGGTTGAGGTTTTCCTACTCTTGAGGTATAATGTTGAAGTGGCTTCCAGGTTTAAATTGGGCATAATCCACATGCCAGGCATTTGCAGAGGTGAGCCCTAATGCCAGTGCTCATTGCCATCATGGTTGCATGGGGACTTTGGGCTCATTCTGTAACATTCTTAAGTTCTGCCTAATGGTTTCTAATTAATTTTGTGGATGAAGCTCTTGCAGTGGATTCATTGAAGACAAGTTCAGTTAAAGACTCTCCCTCTTCCTTCTTTTGCCATCATTTGCTCCCCTTCCCTCTCTCTTGTTTTTCTCTCCCCTTCTCTTCTCTCATTCACTGTCAGGAAAGACTACCTTTGAAGGGACAATTCTGTACCGAGCTGCACCGGGAAAGACGGAGGGCCACAGACGCTATTACAGTGAGTGACCTTAACAGCAGGAGGCAATTGTAAAGATAAGATCTGGGTTCTTGTGTTTTTTGATGCAGCTGCACTTTCCTGAGCTGCTCATGCTTCTGCCAAGTGTCTGTGAATTTCTGATCCAAGGACATGGACTTATTTGCCTGCGATAAGTGCCGTCTCCTTGGTGTGTGCTGCGGGAGCATTCCCATCACCAGCCCCTGGCGCTGTCTTGTTTGCTTTGTGCCTCTGTCATGTGTGTGACATGCGTGCATGAACCATGCGTGCAGAGAAAGGATCAGTAACATTGGTCATGGCATATGTGTTTGTACCAGTATCTCTGCGCCTCTGGGGTGGTGTAAGGTGGCTTCCTGTGGAGATGTCAGCCTCTCGTGGTTATTGCTTTTACTGAGTGGGTCATTGGAAACCAATAAGTCATTTCCTCATTGCGGGGTTCAAAGAAGTAAGATTTTGGTAAGAAAAGTCCGTGCCAGAAGTGGTATTTTGCTTTGCGCATTCAGCCAATCACCACACGGCAGACTTCTTTTGGCAGGACCAGTGTGTAGCCTTTTGTGCTGTGAAAGAAAGCTGCCAAAAGTTGAGGGGAAGGAGATGAATGAGGTTAATGAATGAATCTCGTGAAGTTCGTAGAACAGTCCTGCCACACAGTAAGCACTACACGTGTGAGTGTAAACTTGAAAATAAACAAAAATGGCTCACGGCCTGGAATATTAAGGAAATTACTGGCAATGACTTTTGTGTAATTTGGCCAGTTATATGAGCGGCCAAAGCAAACTTGAGGAAGCTTTGTTCTTTTTTCACTGCGAAGGAAAAGCATCCACCTTAGTGTGCACGTACACACATGTGTACATAGAGACGTACACACAGTGATGAAGGAGAAGGTTCACGCGTGAACACCGGAGCCACACGTCTCAAACTGTCTGCAGTGAAGTGTATTTTTATTTCCATTCCCCTGCGGACAGACATCGGGTACTGCTGGCTTGCCTTCACTGCGCATGCGCTGCACCACCCGCCCCTCCCAGCAGGAGCAGGCAGACAGATGTTGGTCTGTGCCCTGTTCACCCAGACGCGTCTGTTGGCCGCACGTCCGGAAGTAGCACCAGCGCACACTGCTATAAGCATTTCCAGACACGGACACTTTCTGTGCTTGTCTCTCTGTGTACCGGGAACGAGCCCTTCATGATCTTGGCTCCAGTCCACAGACCTCACTTTGGGTTGCACTGCCCTCGAGTGTCACCTGGCATTCCGAGCACGACACAGGGATAGTTTACATAATAGTGTGTGTTATGAGCACCAGTGGCTAAAAGATACAGCACCAAAAAATGAAAAGCCACCTTTCTTTTCCTCTGAAGGGAAGGAACTAGATTTTGAGTTATTTCGTCAACCCAGATATTCAGACATTTAATTTCATAGTACTTAAGAGTGATAGAAGCAACCTACCAGAATATCCAGAAGAAAAATCTGCCATGTGTTTCCTTCCCAGCCCATGCTTGTGTGGTTGAATGACCGTGCAACCTTTCCCTGTGTAACATAAAGAGTATTTCTCACAGTGATTAATATGATATTATTAAGATGAGCCCGGAAGGTGGCAAATCCCTAAAACCAGAAGCTCAGTGAAATCAGGATGGCAGTGGTTGAAAATATTGTGTTTCTAGCTAATGAGGTATGATAAAAGAATCCTTCAAATTCTTCTCTTTGAAGAACTAAAACAGACTTGCCCAAATCCATTTGCCCTGCTGCCTTCTGCTTGTGGTGCTGGTGGTGGTGGTGGCGGGGAAGGGGAGCAGTGATGTTTTCTCTTCACTAACCATTTCTTTATTCCGCCCTCAAATGCTTCTTTCCAAACCAGAAAAGAATATACAAGCCATTTATCACACAGAAAAAATCCATACGGCAAAATGAGAACATGTTAAAGGGGAAATGACACAATATTTAGACTCCAAAATTATATCTCCAGCAGGGGTATTTCCAAAAACAATGAACAGATAAACACACGAATGGATAGCTAATCCAGGGAGGTTCTCCATGTTTGCACACTCGCATCCAGTCCTGTAAACTGGAGCCGACCCCCTTGTTGTGGGCTGTTCCTCATTGTTCTGCCCTCTGTTCTTGCTCATAAATGCTGTTCTTTAGTTAATTAAAATGTACACCAGGCATCTTCCTCCCCACCCCCTCCTTTTTGGCTTACAAATACCATTTTATTGAAAACAGCAGCAACGACAAACACAGCCATTGTTTAAAGGATTTGATTTTGAAACTTGTTAGCAATTTATAATGACCTTTCTATATTTTTCTGTTTTCATTTAACAGTTTCTTCCTGCACTGAGACTTCTTTATTTGAATGACTTCAACATTTTGTGACATTTTATGTGAGCAATTATTTGATGTATCATTCTTATGTACTAAGAGGCCACCTTACATGTAGGAAGATAATGCACAGTGTGGCTAATAGAGAACAAAATTTGATGGTATACTTTCATCCCAAGGGCATCATTGTCATCAGGAGACACATAGTCAACGTTCAGGAGCTATTCTACACATCTAGAGGCTTTTAGAGACAGGCTTAATGGCACTTTCCATAAGATATCCTTTTAATCCTGCCCTTTGATGGCATGACTAATGTACTGACCATCAAAGTAAGAATGTACACCCAGAAATTAACTAGAAACAGGCTCTTCCTTTTAGGAACATGATTGTGGGCAGAGCCTGGGGAAAAAAAGAATCTGGGGAGGTAAGTGTCCGTGTTGTCTTGCTGATATCTATTTGATGACTTCCAACTCATGCCACCAGAGGTCAAAGGAAAGGTGTCATGTCCCCAGTGTTCTTCTTTGGAAAGGAGTTCAGCTCTGGGGAGACGTTGGTGTCAGAGGAGGGAGGAAGAACTGTAGGCTTGGGGGATTCTGGCCTCCTGGAGGGCAGCTTCCTTTCCCTCTTTAACAAATATAATCATCTTGCCAGTGAAAGTGTTTCAATGTCAAGTTTGGTTTAATGCTTTCCTCGAGAAACACGTCTGCGTGCATTTATTCCTTGTGAAGCCATCCAAAGAGATTTAATTCTTTGGCAGTCATAATTTTGTGTGGTTTCTTTAATTGCTAATTTGTTTAAATGGCTTTTAGCTTTACAGTTTCCCTTTAGGAAATGTTACTTTCATTGCTAATTGCTAACTGACGTGAGTCATAGAAATGGGAGGTACAGTATGTGGTACTGACTAGGTGGGGAGGCGAGGAGGGGGCGGGAAGAGTTGTTATTGCACAGACTGCAGCAAAACAAATTTGGCTGAGAACCAGGCTCTGGCTGAAAAGAGGTGAAATGTCACATTTACGAAGAGATCTGCTTTGAAATTAGATTTCCTGAAAAGTTTTGATTCACTTCTTAAAATTAAAAGCTGGGCACGGAGGGTGGGAGGGAGACACAAGAGGGAGGAGATATGGGGATCTAGGTATATGTATAGCAGATTCACTTTGTTATACAGCAGAAACTAACACACCATTGTAAAGCAATTATACTCCAATAAAGATGTTAAAAAAAAAAAGCTGGGGGTGGGGAGATGGAACAAAACTCAGAGCCGCCCCCATGCAACATATTCACACGCTAAACGAAAAACCGCAGTGCAAGTTATCCCATACCCAGTGACACTTGTAGCAGTGGTTCCTGGCTGGCTATGAAGTGCTTCACGGCTATGGCTGATTTCTGAGCTCTTTCTTTCCCCGTCCCCGCTCTTGACAGGTTTAAGGGAAACCACAGGCTCCGAGAGTGATGGGGGTGACTCGAGCAGTACCAAATCCGAGGGTGCCAACGGGACAGTCGCAACGGCCGCAATCCAGCCGAAGAAAGTTAAGGGAGTGGGCTTTGGAGATATTTTCAAAGACAAGCCAATAAAGCTAAGACCAAGGTCGATTGAAGTAGAAAATGACTTTCTGCCTGTGGAAAAGGTATGTTCGACAGTTTCTGTTTTATTTCAACGTGATGTTGTGTATCCAAAAGTACCTTGTAGGGCTTGGCATCTACGGCTTCCTATGCCTCTTCTGAGGTTTCATTGTCCTCGTGTGCAGCTCTCCTTCTATATAGGAGCAGCTTTCCTCGAAAGGCTCATGCTCTAGTTTGCTGTTGCTTTTCTTACTGATCTCTCGATGGAACGTTTCTCAGGATGACTTTTCAAATAGACCGGCCCTTCTGTATTTCCTCCTCAGAAAAGCCACTCCTGCCTGGACCCAGCTAAACACATAACCTTGGTACTTTTCAACCTCTCTTCTATCCTGGTAGGTTTCTCTTGTGATTTGTGCTTGGGTGTGTTGACTGGTTCTGCAGTAGAGAGAGGGGTTGTGTTTTTTTTTTTCTCAAGGTATTTGGTGGAAAATGATTTCATACTACTGAAAGGAAGTCTCCTGCATGTGTGAGTGACAGAGATGGCCCTCGCTGTGAATCCCTGAGTTGTTACCATCAGGAAGCTGGCTGTTTTCTCCTGCCCCTGGTTCTGGGTTGGCGAGAGGCGGACAGCGTGTTGCTGCTGAGTACACGGTTGCCAGAGCAACACACCCAGAGCCATTGTGCTTGTGGCTGTCAGTGACGTCTACTGTGGTACACTTTTAAGCATCATAGCCTTGCTTAGGATTTGATAAATACTGTGGAGTTTTCCAGATTGTAATAAGCTACACTCGTGCTGTGCTTAAAGAATGTTTGTTAATTTGATTTAGTGCTGAAATTTTTGCTTTGACGTTTGTGCCAGCAGGCTTGGGGGATGGGGGATGGGGCATGGGCAAAATCTCTACTGCAGGTTTATCGACGGCTTTTAAATGTTTTTCATTTCTCTGTCAGATGAATTTTTAAAAGTTGCATCATCTTCTGCAGCTGTAGAACTTCCACCCACCTCCCTCCCGCCATCCAGCAGCAACCTTGCCCAGTGTCATCATGCATTAGAAACAGAATCGGGAAAGGAAACTTTTTGGACCCTTAACACCCTTAGAGATGAATAAGGCAGAAAGGGCAGATACTTAAAAAGGAAGGACTGTTTCACTTAAACTCTTCTTTTGTGGAAGCTTCTCTAGTCGATTTGCTATTTCTCAAGATCTGAAAACTATCTAGTTACTGTCCCAGCTTGTGAGTTCATTTCTGCTTCACATGGTCACTTTCAGAGTCCCATAAATGTTTACAAAAGAGCAAGTTCCCATCTTAGAAAGGAACGATGAATACAGTTTTTCTTCATTTTATTCAAGTGGTTGAAATGAACATGACCATTGACTCAGTCAGCAAACAGTTTATTCCTTTTGTTCGTTTTATGATTCTCAGTCTTATTCTTCTCTGTGTAAAAGGACGTTGTGTGTGTATAAGTTTCATTATTGCTATTAATAATTGTCTTAACCGCTAATAATAAATTGGGTTGTTACTAAGAGAAATATCAGCGACAAATATAATACTCCCAAGTTTGTACCTCAGCACACTTCTCCTCTGAGCTCCACAGCCACGTGTCCAACTGCCGTCTTGAACATCTCCACTCGGAGGTCCTAAATTCTTAGCAGCTTGTCCAGACCTGAACTCATCCTCGTCCCCCGGAAACCACTCTGCCCACAGCCTTCCCCATCTCAGGTGAAGGCAGTACCACTCCCCCTCCCATGACTCAGAAGAAAAGCCCTGGGGTTGTCCCTGACTCCCCTCTTTCTCTTACATCCCATGGCTGATCCATCAGGCAACCCCATCAGCGCAGCCTCCGAAGTGTGCCCAGCACCTGCCATGGCTCATCACCTCTGCTCTCCCCCTGCTCTCGCCATCGCTGCAGTGGCCTCCTAATTGGTCTTCTTGCTTCTCCCCTTCCTCCTACGGTCTAGTGTCAGTACCAAAGCCAGGAGGGTGATCCTTTGAAACCCGAAGTCAGGTCATGCCACTCCTCCGCTCGCACACCTGTAGAGGCTTCCCTGTGAACCAAAGTGAAAATCCACCCTGAGTCCCAGGAGCTGGGATGACCTGCCTCCCATTGCCGCTTGGACCTCCTCCCTCACTGTTCTCTCCCTGCTTGCTCCATCCTGGCCCCCTCGCTCCTCCTCAAACATGCCACGCACGCTCCCACTTGGGGGCCTTTGCCACGGTGGTGTCCTCTGCCTGGACACTCTGTTTCCACCTGCCCACTGTGGCTGCCTGCCTCTCCTCCCTGACGCCTGCTCATTCTGAAACCTGCCCCCTTGGCCCATCCTGCTTACTTGCACTGCATTTTTTGTTTGCCCTAGCATGTGCCCCCTTCTAACATGTTTATTTTTTATTATGTTTATTCTTTGTTTTGTTCACTGATGTATGCTATGTGCTTAGAACAGTGTGTGGCATATAGTAGGTGCTCAGTAAGTGTTAGTTAAAGGAATGATATTCAAACTATATTAATATAACACTTTAGAGATTACAGACATCTATAAAATGAGGGAACCGGGTGGGATAACAGTTATATAGTTGGAAATATAGTAGTTGTACGGTTCACTGCACCTCTGTGAAACAGAAGATTTATTGCATTGGTCTTAGAGACAAGAAATGTTAACTTCATCAGAGTAATATATTTATGTATGGCATGTGTATGCATCTTGATTCATGATTTGTTTGCAGAATGAAACCATGGGCTGGCAGCTCCCTTAACCTGCTTCTCATTGTGAAGCCTCTGGGGAAAACTTAAACTTCCCAGCCTGCTTTACTGGCTGCGGACAATTTTTATAGCATCTAAGAGGATTCAAAACTCTCTCCACCCCCTGTTGTTGGCGCCATGGATAGTTACGTAGATTTATGGATCCATTATGCTATTGCACAACCTGGCATGGGAGCTGATGAGTGTGATAATGTTTTACTTGTGTACAACCTGGTTCTCATCGCTTTTGAGATGGTTTTGTGTCTAAGATTTATGTTTAAGGAAGGAAGTTTCCTATGAGAGTTGAGCTCGCTGTTTCGATTTTGCAGAAGCACAAACTGGATCTCATGTGGCGGCATCTGTGTTAGGTGAAGCCGAAGCAGGTCTTCCACTCAGGCTGGGGCAGTTGACCTGTTCACATGACTGGTTTGATAACTCGCATGAGGGAAAAAAGGTCTATGATCATTATTAACAGCTGCAAGCATCCTAGTGTACTTTCCGTTCAAGTTTGCGAAGTTTTGAGATCCACTTTTCTGAGTCAGTTGAAACTTTTGTGCTTCCTTTCCCTGTGCTTTAATCCATATCGCCCTACCCAGAGTGGTTGAATGCTGATGGTTATACACCAGGAGAGATACTGGTGTATCTGTAACACTCCCCCGACCAACAAGGAAATAATTAGTATTCTTGCTTCTCTTACTGAGCTCTAAGGAAGGACCCCATTTATGAGTCTTTTTAATGCTACCAACCTGATATGCCTGTGAATGATGTGTTTAATGTACCATTTAACTGAAAGATTTATAGGTGAAATGATTTAACGTCTGGGATTTTGCTTCCAGTAATTTGGAAGGTGGAAGAGTAGGTGGGGCACAGAGGAAACCAGGTTGGTCATGAGTTGATAATTGTTGAAACTATGTGGTGCATACATGGGGTTCAGTACACTGTACTCTATTTTTGTATATGTTGGAAACTTCCCTTGACAAAGGTTAAAGAAAAAAGAAAAGAACCTTGGAGAAAAATGTACCATTTAAACTAAGCCCAGAGGTACGTATGTGTTATATCAAAACAGTGGAAAATACGTTGTGGCTAAAGATGAACCAAGTTAAATATCATAAGATTTTAGAAGGGCATGGTACCATTGTCCTAGCTGATTGACCTTGACAAAGTCACTTAGCCTCAATTGAACCATCTGTAAAATGGGAATACTCTTTATGCCTATCCTACCTCATAGGACTTTTTTAAAATGCTACATAGCTGAAAATACTTGGAAATTGTAAATGTAACTCATTTCAGCTAGTATTTGTTCAGTACTCACTATATGCTCGGCACTGAGGATACAGTGGTAAACAAGACCAGGTCACTGCCCCTCAGGGAGCTGCAGAAAAGTAAACAAGCAATAATAATACAGTGTGGGGAATGCCGTGGCCAGGCTGAGAACACAGTACTGTGCGGTAGGAGCCCTTGGGCATGGCAGGAAGTAGCGAGTTGTTAGGGAGGCTGGAGAGTGTGTATTCATGTGTGTGTACCTACTTCCCACAGGAAGTGGTGTTTAGACCTGTAAGAAGTGATGTTTTTAGACCTACAGGAAGTGATGTTTAGGCTGAGAACCATGGGTCCAGTACACATTCATCAAGCAAAGGAGCATAGAGTTGTCAAGGTGGGAAGAGCAACATGTATAAATGCCTCGAAGGGAAAAGGAAATAGCACAGAGCATGTGTCGGGGCTCCAGCAGGAAGTGGGGAAAGATGAGAATGGAGAAGAAAGCAGGGCCCACATCAGGAAGGGCCTGGTGAGACTTGTTAAGGAGTTTGGACTTGACTTTGAGGGCAATGGGGAGCCATCAATGGGGAGCAATTCTCAGTGAGAGAGTGACATGATCACATAGGTGGTTTAGAGAAAGTATTCCTAGCTGCAGTGGGAGGAGTGGATTACAGAAGACAGGATAACTAGAGTTCAGGGGAGAAGTTAACAGAAACTTGTATTAGCTCTACCAGTAAATCCCCGTCCTCAATGTAGATTCTAAACCAGTTAATGAGTCAGTGGATGGAGAATCAAAATATTATTTTTGTTCACTTTTTCAGTATGGATATCCAGTTGACTCAGCACTGTTTATCAGAAGGATCATCCTTTCTGCAGATCACCTGTTTATCAAAAAGGTCACCTTTGTCATAATTTAAGTGCTTGTGTATGTGTGGGTCCATTTCCAGACTCTCTGTTCTGTTGGTTGGTTTGTCCCTGTGGTCATTCTGTACTACCTTAATTACTGTAGCTTTGTAGTCGGTCTTGACATCTGGTAGTGTAAGTCCACAGTCTTTATTCCTCTTCTTCAAGATTTCCTGTGTTGTTGTATTTTCATATAAATTTTAGAATCAGCTTGTCAATCCCTACTTTCTTACCCCCACCCCCGCAAAAAAACCTCCTGGATTTCGAATGGGAGTACGTTAACTATAGATACTTTTGGGGGAGAAATGACACCTTTCCGATCTATGAGCATGGTATATCTATTTATGTAAGTCTTATTTTACTTTGTAAAAATTTCTCAAGTTACATATTTATGATTTGTACACCTTTCTCTACCTATGTTATATTACAGTGTTGTTATTGATGAAGGCGAAGTTGGAAGATATAGATTAGTGTGAGAGCCAAATGGGCTTAGCAGTTGATCTCCAGAATTAGACAGACTCACCCACCCAGTCTCAGCAATGCTGGACTCGGGCAGACCCATGTGAGGTAGAAGGGCCAGCTCCTTGGGGAACAGCAGAGAAGGCCAACTTCCAAGAGGAGGAAAGAGAAGAGCTGAGCTAAGCATGCCCAGTTTATTTTTCCTAAATTCACGTATCAGAGAAGTCATTTCACTCTCCCAGGAGAAAGTGAATAGGGAGATAGAGAGTTCCAAGAGTGTTCAGTTCTGCCCAGAGGCCAAGTGTGTCCAGAGAGTGTCCATTTGGTCTCCCTTTTTTTACATGGAAGGAAATATCAAGATAAGACAAACAGCTTTTCTAACAGCTTTGAATTATTATCATAAATGTTTGGGGGAAATATTTTAGAGATAGAATCAAGAAGTTTGATAGTATGTGGGAGATAAAGGAGAGGAAAGACTTGAAGAGGATGCCTTGGGTCCTTATCGGTTAGAGAACACTGGAGGAGAAAGATATCTGGGGAGGAAGGTCATGGGTTCAGTCTTAGACTAGCTGGATTTTGAGGTCCTTGTGGAACCATCAGGTGGAGGCATCCAGCAAGCAGTTGGATAAATAAGTCTGGTGATGGGGAGAGAACTGTAGATGTAGGTATTGGAGTCATCCACCTAGAGATTGGGTTGGGAGACTGTAAGAAGGCAACCCAGACAGGACCTTATTCTCATGAATATGGCTTATACCTTGTCTCCCAGCTGTGGACCTGAGAGAGAACTTCCTCATCAGGCTGCTTCCCTGCAATCCCAGCCTGGCCTCACCCTTTTTCTGAACTCCTTCCCTTTTCATGAGTCACTCAGATGATCACTCCTGGCCAAATACTCCGGGAAAGGAGTGTCAGGTATTACACGTGGGTGGGTAAATTCCAGATGCTCAGGTGAGTCCCAGGACCTACCTAAGCTAATATGTCTTTATGTAGAATAATCCTGGCTTTCGGGCACCAGCTTATTCCGTGCTTAAGTGCCCTAGGCACAGCTAATCTTGGCCCCCTTAATTATTGAGAAAAGCAGTCTTTTTGGCCTGGGCTCTTCAAACAGCCGTATTGGAAAAGATATTTTTCCAGATTGGTTGTTTGCTCTATTGGAGTCCCTACAAAGAAATCCTTCAAGAAGTTCCATGATCTTCCTGTCTTAGTTGATTTCCATTAGTGACTTCTGATCTCTGTCTCTTGAAATGATTCTGTTTTCTTTCTCTGTTTTCTACTATGTTCCACAACTAGACATTGTGTTTGTGACAGTTGCTTTTTCAGCTCTCATCATCTTGAATCTCAGTTATAGAACCACAGTCATCCAAATTAATGCCTTTATGATATCAACATTGTAGCTTTTACTTGTAACAGAGAATTCAAATTAAAATCATATATAAATGAGCTACTAATCAATTTTTTTAATCAGCCAAATTGCAGCAAGAGAAATTCTAATATCTTCATATGTACCTCAGGCAGTCTTTTTATCCATACTAGTAAAAATTCGTCAAGCTGTATACTGATGTAAAATTAAAACATGTAAACATTGAAAGTGATGATCTTAGTTCCTTAAAAATGAGAGATTTATGTCTCTAATCCTTTGAAGACTAGAAATAAGCTCTGGGGAATCCCAGAAGCTAATGATACATACTTTGACTAATGAAACACAACTGGATCGAACCTTGACATGATTATCTGAGACCTATAGTATTGGATGTCTCTCATAGTGGTTGAAAGATAAGATTTTGTGACATCTCTTGAGCAGTTGAAAGACCCGTGATTTTTAAAGAGCAGGTGGTGTTGAGATGCCCACTGGTCACCTGGGCTGAATGAGGTGTCTGGGATTTTCAGACTTGGGTTTATGTGTTATCTTTCCTTATCTAGGAGAAGTGAGGAGAGGGCCGGTGGTAGGAAAAGGGAACCAGAAATAGTATACAGGGTTACTGTTTGACCTATTAGGTACTGTTTACTGTTTTATGTATGTTTGATATATACCTTCTAAAACAATCAGCATAGTGTATTTTATTTTATTTTATTTTTTTGTGGTATGCGGGCCTCTCACTGTTGTGGCCTCTCCCGTTGCGGAGCACTGGCTCCGGACGCGCAGGCCCAGCGGCCATGGCTCACGGGCCCAGCCGCTCCGCGGCATGTGGGATCTTCCCGGACCAGGGCACGAACCCATGTCCCCTGCATCGGCAGGCAGACTCTCAACCACTGCGCCACCAGGGAAGCCCTGTTTTCTTTTTCTTTTTAAAATCAATTTATTTATTTATTTATTTTTGGCTGCGTTGGGTCTTCGTTGCTGCGCGGGGGCTTCCTGTAGCTGCAGCGAGCGGGGCTACTCTTCGTCGCAGTGCGCGGGCTTCTCACTGCGGTGGCTTCTCTTGTTGCAGAGCACGGGCTCTAGGTGCGTGGGCTTCAGTAGTTGCTGCACACGGGCTCAGTAGTTGTGGCTCGTGGGCTCTAGGGCGCAGGCTCAGTAGTTATGGCACACGGGCTTAGTTGCTCCGCGGCATGTGGGATCTTCCCGGACCAGGGCTCGAACCCGTGTCCCCTGCATTGGCAGGTGGATTCTTAACCACTGCGCCACCAGGGAAGTTCCAGCAGCATAGTGTATATTCTATGAAATGTTTAATTGCAGCCAGATGGTCACCAAGAATCACATTCCCAGGAGGCCTTAAAATTGTGTTTTTAGGAATATAGTTATTAAGCATGCTGGATAGACTGCCCAGGTTCACATCCCAACTCTGCCTCTTCCTGGGACAAATTACTTAAGCACTCAATGCTTTAGATTTCCCATCTGTAGAATCAGAATAACAAGAGAACCTGGCCCATATGGTTGTTAGGAGGATTAAGTAACTCAAAAAATGGGTAAAAGTGCCTCGTGTAGAATAATCACTAGATTAACGTTAGTAGTTATTACTGTTGCCCTTCTGGTTATGAGAACAGAAGGAGTGTCTATAAATAGCAGTGCAGTCTCCGGGATCATTTCTTTAACTTTTTATTATGGAAATTTTAAAACTCAGAGAAGGAGAAATGCATTTTGCTCCGTCTGTGGTGGCTGTTTGTTTGACATCACCAAGTCTTCAGTATTGGCCATTGGGGAGCAAGTGCCATGCAGAGGATTTTAGGGCAGTGAAAATACTCTGTGTGTATTCTGTATGATACCATAATGATAGATACATATCATTATACATTTATCCAGACTCATACAATGTACAACGTAGGAGTGAACCCTAAGGTAAACTACAGACCGTGGGTGATAAGGAGTCAATGTAGGTTCATCAGCTGTAGCAAACGTACCATTCTTTTTTTTTTTTTTTTTTTTTTTTGGCGGTACGCGGGCCTCTCACTGTTGTGGCCTCTCCCGTTGCGGAGCACAGGCTCCGGACGCGCAGGCTCAGCGGCCATGGCTCACGGGCCCAGCCGCTCCGCGGCATGTGGGATCTTCCCGGACCGGGGCACGAACCCGTGTCCCCTGCATCGGCAGGTGGACTCTCAACCACTGCGCCAACAGGGAAGCCCCGTGCCACTCTTATGTTGACAGCGGGGGAGGCTGAGCATGCAAGGAGGCACAGGGTATCTGGGAAATCTCTGTACCTTCTTTTTCTTTTTCTGTGAACCTAAGACTGCTCTAAAAATAAAGTCTTAAAGAAAAAAAAAAGAAAGTAAGTGCCATGATTTTTGAGCTTGTCTTTGTTAGTCACCATTGTATTTACAGTTCCTTGGAAATCATTAAAAACTATAGTTGGCCTTCAATAAATATTTTGTGACTGGATGCATAAATATGTTTTGTCCTAATCCAATCACAATCATAAAGGAAGACTCATTCTGTTTGGGGTCTGCTTGTAGTCTGGCTATAGATTTCCTCTTCCATTTGTTCATTAATTGGCTCGTTCCTTCATTCACTGAAGCTTTATTGAATGTATTTTATGGACCAGCAGTGGCAGCTCTGGAATTTCTAGATAAATGAGCTAAGGAATGGCAATCCATTTGGAAAGGGATTAGCTAGGTAGCATGTTTGGAGGCTGTATTAGCATAATGTGTGCACATTTTTCGCCTGGCAGGTTATTTGTTTGCGGGGGGTCTGGTGTAGTTAATTGGAATGGAGTTAACACCTCCACTCCCACATCACACCTTGGATCAGCTGTCACATACAGACCTCTCATTTAGCGCTTCAGATTGTCCCTGCATGGGAGAGAAGTGGGTACGTATTAAAAGTGATTATGATGCAGGGGGAAAGGACCAGCAGAGCTCTGTCCAAAGCATCAAGGAGGATAGGGAGGAAGGAGCTGCTCACTTTTCCTGGAGGTCTAGAAGGAGGGGATGGCTTATCAGGAAGAACTTTTCAAGGAAAGTGTTATTTGAGCAAAGTGTTAAAAGATAACTGGGGATTCATGGTACTGGCAGTATGCACATGGGCAAGGGGAGAGTGTGGTGATGGATGAGGGCTGGGTTTGGCTGGCCTGCAGGGGACTTGGGGGCAGGGAGTTGGAGGGGAGCCTGACCCTCTTCCCTTAGGTCTCTGCCAGCCCACTCACTAGCTGCACTTCTGGGTGGGCTGGCACGTTGGTGGAGGGGTTCCAACGGGCAGTGTCATGATCAGATTGGCACTTTAGAGAGAGAACTGGGGAGGTGCCAGGCAGTGTGGACTAGAGATGGGAGAGGAAGTAGCTGGGAGAGTTGCCAGTCCCGGGGCTCTGTGGTTGATGACTAATTGGCTTGGAGCTCTTGTAGCTAGTAGCTCTTGGAAAGGGGCAGATGGGCCCACCTCATGCACACTCTTTGAGTTGGGCCGCCGTAGCCTGGGTTGGCAGCAGAACTGACAGAAGAGCCAAGTTTCCTTTCAAAGAAAACTCTTTTGTGTATTATGGAAAGCAAAAAGCCAGGAGTCAGCATTCAACTATCTGTGTTCATAGCTAGGCTAAGGATAAAGAGATTAAAAAAATTAAGCTGGGAGGGCATTGTTAAATACATATATATTTATACACACTCATGAACATCATCATGTGTGTCTATAAATCACATAAGGTATATTTATTTATGCATATATACATTCAGCAGGCTCATCTTCCTAATTTGTTTTCTAATAAACTTTTAACTTTAGAATAGTTTTAGATTTATAGAAAAGTTGTGAAAATAATACAGAGTTCCCACATACCCCACAGCCAGTCTCCTCTGTTGTTAATATCTTACATGAATATGGTACATTTGTCACAATTAGCCAATATTGCTTACACGATTATTAACCAAGATCCATCCTTTACTCAGATGTCCTTAGTTTTTACCTGAAGTCCTTTTTCTTATCCAGGATCCCATCCAGGAGACCACAGTACATTTGCTCGCCCTGTCTCCCTAGGCTTCTCTTGGCTGTGACAGTTTCTCAGACTTGCCATGTTTTTGATAACCTTGGCGATTTTGAGGAGTTTTGTAGGATGTCCTTAAGTTGACATTGGTCTGATGTTTTTCTCATGATTAAGACTGAAGTGATGGGTTTGGGGGGAACCACAGAGGTAAAGTGCCGTTCTCATCCCATCAGATCAAGGGTACATGATCTGAACATGACTTCTCACTGTTGCTGTTGACCTTGGTCACCTGGCTGAGGTCTCTCCACTGTAAAGCTGGTCTGTTTTTTCCCCTCTTCTACATCAACTCTTTGGGAAGAAGTCACTATACACGCCTCACTCTTAAGGAGTGGGGAGTTAAGCTCACCTCCTTTAGGGCAGAGTATCTATGTTCGTTGTTTGGAATTCTTCTGCACAGATGATTGTCTCATCCCTCCCATCCTAATTAGGTTTTGATAAGGTGATTTCTTATCTGTCCTCTAAATTCAAAATGCTAATTCTCTGGCACTTGGATCACACTTGCCATTTTCAGCCAAGTGACATTTCCCACATTTGTTTTCTTGTGTGACACATAAACAGATCTATGTGTTATTTATCCAAGCAGATTGCAAATTTCTTGAGGACTGGGACAGCATCTTATTCAAAGCCCCTTACACGCTGCAGGTGGCTAATAAGTATTGAATAAATGGTTTTTAAATTAGCTTAATTTAAAAACTAACCATAGTTAATAACTAAAACTGGTTATCAGAGTCTCTGTACATGAGAACTGTGGTAAGGTGAGGATACTGTTGACGTGGCATCCTGCTTTGTGAAGTGGTCCTGAATTTGTAATAGTAGCTCATAGGCTGCTTCCTGTGTGCCAAGCACTTTTATAAACACTTTACATATATTACTTATTTAATCTTCCAGACAACCCTGTATCTTGGTGCTATTATCCCCATTTTCTAGATAAGGAAACTGAGGTGAACAGAGTCCAAGTAAGTTGCTTAAGATCACTCAACTAGGAAGTGGGCCAGCTGGGATTTTGATCTCAGACACCCTGCGTATAGAGTTTTGAACTCTTAACCACTGGGCTCTGAATTCATTACAATGGTAATTAAAATGGTATCTCATGTGGGTGAAAAGCAAGATTGCTATTCAAACACTTTATTCCGATCTGTTAGGTTACTACCAATGACATGGCTGGCAGCAATCTTGCTGTTTTTTTCCTAGGGGAAGTGTTTCTATAAAGGCATGGCTGCTTTTCCTTCTTCAGTTTTTTTCTTTTTTTAGTGAGTAATTTTTGTGTGGTACAACTAATTTTATTTCTTTAAAATACAGGCACTTTCACGATGGGCTTTTCGTATACAAACCATATTTTAGACATCTCTTGCTTCCCATCACAGTATCTATTGAAAGATAGGGGGCTTTTTATTTTCTCTCTGACGTTTTTAACCAGAAGTGCTTGCTGGGTCCTGCCAAATAAACGCTCCTTGAGTGTGTTCCTTGTGCGAGCGGTCACACCTGTGGGTCCGAGGAGGCAGCCTAGATTCCTGTGGCGACGTAGGCGAGGAAGGAAGACTTTTCTCGAAGCCACCCAAGCCATGAATCGGCCCTGGCTTCCTGAGCCATAAACAAATGCGAGCTTTGTTCTGCCCGTTGCTCATTTGGTCCCAAGTATGACTCAGGGTTAGGCTGGGTCCTTCAGGCTCCATGCCTTTGGCTGTTGGAAGGAAGTGGGAGGCTTCCAGAGTAGTTCTGGGACCTTTTCAAACTGAAGAGAGGAGGCTGCCTGCATGATGGGAGAAGAGGTATTTCTTTTTCTTTTTTCTTCTTTTTTTTTTCTTTTAGAGATGGAATAAATTCTCTTAACTTGTATCTTATCTATACTGTTCTGTTAACAAGATTTGTGATGGGTTTGCATTGGTAGGTTACAATGAAGGGGTTACCAGCGGGGACCCCCCACAGAGGGGGGCTGTGGATAGGCTAAGGAGCAACCTATAACGTGGAGGATTATTTTCTCAAGTCAAATGTTGCGCTGGAACTATTTAGCTGTTTTAACCAGCCCCCCACTTTGGTTAATCCGGCCATTAATTTTTACAGATGTTTCCAATTTCTCTGTGTCTTGGGTTTTCATGTGCTCATACTGCAGAGAGTAATTTGGATGGGCAGTTTGCACAAGCAGTAACTGTTACCCCATGTCACTGAGATGTTTAGCAATTACAGATGTTTGTGCAGTAAACAAATCCAGCTTGCTCTTCAGGTTAGCTTAGGAGAGAACACGTCCATGCAGAGCGCGCCAGCTGTGGGGCATTTCACTCTTGGGGGGCATGGACGTTGGAGTTTTCCTTGCGAATGGAGAAGCTGTGAGTAGTGATTTCTGGGTGCTGTTGAAGTGCTTTTTTATTGAGTTAAAGATATTTGGCTAATTTTGCAGTCCTGGACATTTGTATTCGTTTGCTCATATACAGAGTAAAATAGAGACACTAAATTATTTGATTCTCTAAAAGCTTGCTAGTAATAGGTGCTCTGCTTTCTCTCTGTGAGTTGTTCATATTTGTCTACCTAAAAGCAGAAGTCTGTCATTTTCCAAACACAAAATAAAATTCCCTAAATAAACCACAGGGTAAGTAAAGCTTACAATGCGTCATATGTCTTCCACATTCCTGTTTCTTGTTGCAAAAAAAATTTTAAGGGGAGAGTTGATGGTATCTGTAAAATATATCTATGTCTTTTTCTGTTGCCTTTAACTTATAATATTTTCAAATTTTCAAAAAAAGGAAAATAGCATGACAGAAAGGAAACACATTGTTTTAACACATTATTTTAAGAGTAGGAGGACTTCTTGAAAGTTTTTTGAATGGTGTCTGTTGCTTGCCTAGAAGGGAGCAGTTGGCTAAAATAAAAATATATTCCTCTGAAGTGGCTTGAGAGAATTTTCCTATTGAAAGATATCTGAAACTTGCTGATTGTTATTATTGCTGGGTGTCACTGACCTGAGTTCTGAAAAGTAAAACACAGAATTAGGTCCTTATATGCACAATTCAGATGGTGACTCTTCATTTGGGAAATGAGTGAAGGCTTGATGGAGTGTAACTTGTGAAACGTGGGAGTCTTGGTAATGGCCTCTCTGGCTCCATCAGACTAGGGCCTGGAAATGGGGCAGGAAGGGTGGCCCCTGCAACCCTTAAAGTTAGTGACCTGTAAACTACACGTTGTACTGCTGAGTGCCCCCCAAACCCTTTGCTTGTTTGTTTCTCAAAGTGGAAATAACTCTGTTACTTCTGACTACAGGAGCTCTTTGCAAAAATTATTATAATAATAAAAACTCAAAGTTAAAGAATATGAAGAAATAAATAGAAATTGCCCTTTTTTAAAACATCTTTATTGGAGTATAATTGCTTTACAGTGGTGTGTCAGTTTCTGCTGTATAACAAAGTGAATCAGCCATATGTATACATATATCCCCATATCCCCTCCCTCTTGCGTCTCCCTCCCTCCCACCCTCCCTATCCCACCCCTCTAGGTGGTCACAAAGCACCGAGCTGATCTCCCTGTGCTATGCGGCTGCTTCCCACTAGCTAGCTATTTTACATTTGGTGGTGTATATATGTCCATGCCACTCTCTCACTTTGTCCCAGCTTACCTTTCCCCCTCCCTGTGTCCTCAAGTCCATTCTCTGCATCTGCGTCTTTATTCCTGTCCTGATCCAGGAATAATCGTAGTCAACATTTTCTATGTATCCTTCCAGACTTTCATCTGAGCCTGAACGTGCATGCAGTACACACCTCACTCCTCATACAATAATGAGGTCGTGTTCAATGTCACCTGTTTTTAAAACTTAACATATTATGGGTCCCCCTTTTCTGTCAGAGAGGTGTATGATCATTCATTGTCAAGATGCACCACCATTTATTGAACCAATCCCTGTGTGGTAACTATTTATGTTGCTTCCACAATTTTACTATTAAAAACAACATTCTTGGGGCTTCCCTGGTGGCGCAGTGGTTGAGAGTCCGCCTGCCGTTGCAGGGGACGCAGGTTCGTGCCCCGGTCTGGGAAGATCCCACATGCCGCGGAGCGGCTGGGCCCGTGAGCCATGGCCACTGAGCCTGCACGTCCAGAGCCTGTGCTCCGCAACGGGAGAGGTCACGACAGTGAGAGGACCGCGTACCGCAAAAAAATAAATAAATAAATTCTTATATATACATTATTGTACCTTCCCTGATTATTTCCTCTGGCTGAATTTTCAAATTAGGAGCTTCCAGGTTATAAGCTGACTTAATTCTGGTTGGTTTTGTTTTTAATGAAACTAACCCAAGTATATGATAAAAGATTCCAGCAGAACAAAGCTAAGGCTTTCTCAGTCCCACACTCAGCTTTACTTCCCAGTGGAAATCCCCATAAAAGCTTTCTGTCTACTCTTGTAGAAATATAGAATCTTTTTATTGTGGTAAAATATATATAATATGATACCATTTTATTCCTTTTTCAATGTACAGTTCAGTGGCATTAAATACATTCTCATCGTTATACAGCCATCATCACCATCCATCTCCAAAACTTTTCCGTCTTCCCAAACTGAAACTTTGTACTCATTAAATACTAACTCCCAGTTCCCCCTCACCTTAGCAATTACCATTGTACTTTCTGTCTCTCCAAATTTGAATACTCATGAGAGTAGGGTCATAAAATATTTGTCCTTTTGTGGTTTATTTCATTTAGCATAATGTCTTCAAGGTTCATCCATGTTGTAGCATGTGTCACAATTTCCTTCCTTTTAAAGGCTGAATAGCACTCCATTGTATGGATATATCACAATTTTTAAAATCATCCCTCCATTGATAGACATTTAGGTTGTTTCCACCTTTTGACTACTGTGAATAATGCTACAATGAACACTGGCATACCAACACCTGCTTTCAGTTTTTTGGGGTATACCCCCAGGAGTGGAATCACTGGGTCATCTGGTAATTCTCTTTAATTTTGGGGGGAACCGCCATACTGTTTTCCACAGAGGCTGCACCATTTTACATTCCCCCCAGCAATGCACAAGAGTTCCAATTTCTCCACATGCTTGCCAACACTTGAGATTTTCTGTTTTGGGGGGGGGTTTAATTAATTATTTATTTATTTATTTGCCTGAGCCAGGTCTTAGTTGCGGCACGTGGGATCTTCGTTGCCGTGTATGGGTTCTTTAGCTGTGGCATGCGAACTCTTAGTTGTGATGTGGGATCTAGTTCCCTGACCAGGGATCAAACCCGGGACCCCTGCACTGGGAGCATGGAGTCTTAGCCACTGGGCCACCAGGGAAGTCCCTTTTTTCTTTTTTTAATAATAGCCATCCTAATGGGTGTGAAGTGGTGTCTCATTGTGGTTGGAATTGGTGTTTAACGTGTGTTCGTGTTGCCTATCACTAATAGGAAAGGATATTATTCTTCCCATCTTAGAATGAGGAGTTGAGGAAGAGGTCTTCTGTCTGAGAACCCCCATGAACTAGCAGATCAGTTACACGATCCCAAGAGATTGCAAATTGTTTCAAGGAAGGACTAGTTCCCCCTGTTCCTGCAGCTCCTGGAGAAAAGATGAGCGGAGAGCCTTGGTGTTGCTTGGCTTCAGAGGTTTAAGGGTGACAGGACTGCGGCGTCTCACTTAGCCCCTCACAGGTTTATGGAGAACGGATTCAAAACCATTGTTTTGAGAAAAGGTGAATTTCTCTTTTGCGCTATTTCAATTCTAAATGATAGTACTCGTTTCATCTTACGTTGTGGGGAAAGCCAGTTTTATGATTGATTTGCTCTCCTCACTTCTGCTCTGGAATTCCTTGGGGACAGGAAATGAAAGTCCTTCTTTTTGTACATTGTTTGCCAACATGTTCATTTGCTTCAGTTGACGTTCTTCAGTGGGGTGGGCTGAGGTATCTGTACGTATTTCATTGTGGCCCTCTTTTGTTCATGTATTAACAATTATTTCATAATATTTATAATCCTAGAGTTTGCAGATGCTTTTGACTCCTGAAATTTAAGGGTTTAAAATTTTCTGTGTGGCCGTTAAAATCATCATGCTTCAGCACCTAGCTTGTCTTTTTCTCTCAGAGATTCTCACTGGTTGTAAAATGATGTTCTATGCAACTAGAACAATGGGATGGATTAAGTTTAATGCTCTATGAAAGCTGGCAACTTTAAAACAAGCTATCCAGCTTACTTTGCATGGTGATCTGTCTTTGCTTCCGTTGAAAGAATTTAGATCACAGAGATCGTTCAGTTAGTCAGCAACCTGTTTTGTATTTTTCTGTGGCATCTGAGGCCATTTAAAAATTATGACATGACAGCCTTATTCTCAGCTCAGGCTCTTGATGTTGGAGGCCAGATCCTAAATAAATGTATACCCATAAATGCTCTAGAAACACCTGGAAGCATAAGTACAATAACCCCTACCGACACCTCTAATAGAGATTTCTCTCTCTCTCAACTTGGGCTATAAAATGAACAGTTTACAAATTAAGAGTTTTCCAGAATTGCCTTACAAGCCACTTCTTCATCAAAAGGCTATCGTTAAGCCATTTCACAGATGGCCTGTGACTCAGGAGTGTCACCCCAATTAAACTCATCCTTGAACTTTTAGGAATAAAATAGGCAATGTTTGGAAAATTGAAGGCAGATACTTGGAGTCTCTATCATTCAGAAGCTATATTTCTGTTTTGCTCATTTAAGATGAAGAAGTTAGAAGTGGTAAAGATGGATTTACTGCCTCATTTTCTTTTTCTTCTTTCACTTGCTAAGCATTTTCACCTACCAGTGATTTTAATATGTTTTGGTCCATTTGTTTTGGTAGCATCTGCTCAGTCTGTTCTTTTTATTTTGATTTCTTAGTTGCGTTTCTCATTTTTTCCTTCACTAGAGGCAGCTTTTCTGAAACTTCTTGGGTACCTTTTCTTGACAATTAACAAAACTGATAATAAGAGAAGTAGTGATGTAAAATGTCAAGACTTTAAGACCCTAGAGTTGTCCAGATTCGTCCTCTTGGTACAGTGCTTAGCAGTTACTGCATTGGGAGAGCTGGACACGTTTTCTGTCTTATATGTCTCAATTTTAGATTTAGTTTCTTTTGCTTCAAACCCCAGTATCCCCTCTGCATTCAGGTGTTGTTAGAAGCAGAGAAAGTAGACTTGTTCATAATTTAGAATCCTGTTTTTTCAAGTGACGTGAATACAGATACTGCTATTTTTGACTCAGAAGAGGCTGAAACATTACAAAGCTGGTAACTCTATGCCCATGCATGGAAGTAATCTGCCTAAGCGATGCATGTCACATTGTCGATTTGCAGTATAGCGGTGAGCAGAGTGTAATTGATGGGTGACCTTACTGTGCTTACAGTCAAGGGTTATAGCATCTCTGACATTTTGGTGTAATTTTTGTATTCATTGCCCAAGAGCTCAAACAACTCCAGGTTTTTCTGGCTAGAGCCTTCAGTCATAGGTCGTTAGGCAGGAGAGGAGAAAAGCAGTTCAGATAAGAGATGACAAAAGGTCTTGAGAAACCAAAAGAGATATAGCCAGGTCAGGAAGGCATCATAGTTTCCAAGTACTAAAAGTGGTTTTATGGGGCCAGAGAGCAGTATGTTCGTGGGTAGCCCAACCCTGACATTAGTCTAGAAATTCTATGTGAAACGAAGATCTAACATGGGTTGATCGTCTTGTCATGAAACTGAATGACTAGAAAGAGGCAGGGGTACTCTAAGAGGCGATGACAGAGGCAATGAATGAAGATGGTCAAGAAACTAGAACTCAGGTAATTGGTCGGGAGTGTGGAACAGTGATGGTCACCGTGGCAAAGAGAGAAGGCTAAACAGAGTTGAGGAGGAGGTGAAGAATTATGTTGGGGGTGATGGTTGACCGTTCTCTGGTCCCATTGATGGCTGAAAAAAGGGGAGCCCCCTTTAATTTGAGACATGGTGCCAGCCTGGGAATAAGGGAGAAGTAGCCAATAGTGAGCACTGATAAATTCTTCCTTGTCCTGTGATGGGAAGGGTGTGGAAATCTTTCCCTGAAAGCCCCTGTAGATGGCCATCTGAAACCCACCTGTCTGAAATAGATTAAGTATAATAACTCAGGAGTAGGGAATGGGTTATAAACTCCAGAAGTACCATCACTGGTCTCTGTCCTCCTTCGTCACCATCTTCCGTGAATCTGTATTGTTTTCCCTGTGCTGAGTCTATAGCGCATCTTTGTGGAAGGCACGAAGAGGAATTGCTGCTCTCAGGAACTCAAACGTGGAGAGCACTGAAATGAACGTTCTCCATTGTAATAGAAAAGGGCAAGGAATTTCTCAAGACCAGAAAATGCATCAATTGGGATATTTTCTGGCATATTGTCTTCCCCACGCCCCCATAAAAAACCAAAATATGCCTTTAGAAAATAGCATATAACCACAAAAAGTGCCATTTAAGGAAGCACATGATTAAAATAGGTGATTTCGTGATTTTTGTTGTTGTTGTTTTGTTTTGTTTTTTTTGTGGTACGCGGGCCTCTCACTGTTGTGGCCTCCCCCGTTGCGGAGCACAGGCTCCGGACGCGCAGGCTCAGTGGCCATGGCCCACGGGCCCAGCCGCTCAGCGGCATGTGGGATCTTCCCGGACCGGGGCACGAACCCACGTCCGCTGCATCGGCAGGCGGACTCTCAACCACTGCACCACCAGGGAAGCCCGTGTTTTGTTTTTTAAATGAGGGTTTTCTTCCCCTCTATTTTGTGTGGTTTGGAGTCTTTGTATATGTTATAGAGAAAGACAAAGAGAATGGGGGAATATTTCAGTACAGGAAAGAGAGATCATGCCAAGTGAGTAGTGAAAGACATACCATTTGTTCATACGGTGAAGATGTGCTTTGCCTAAAACTCATCAGGCATCGTAAAGAGAATTTATAGCCTTAAGAGAACTCTTTTTCCTCCAGACACTTGCTATGAAACTAAAGTTAGAATAAATGAATGAATGAATATAACTGGCAGCCAAGCACAGACTGAACTGAATTTTTGCTCCAACGGACCAGAAGTTATTCTACAAAAAGGTTCCTCTTAAAAGTGCACTTATTCAATCTGTCCACACCCCAAACTTGAATCCCATTAAAAAATTTTTTAAAAATTTTATTTATTTATGTATGTATGTCTGTGTTGGGTTTTTGTTGCTGTTGCGGGCTTTCTCTTAGTTGCGGTGAGCGAGGGCCACTCCTCGTTGCGGTGCACAGGCTTCTCACTGCGGTGGCTTCTCTTGTTGCAGAACACGGGCTCTAGGTGCGTGGGCTTCAGTAGTTGTGACACACGGGCTCAGTAGTTGTGGTGAGTGGGCTCTAGAGCGCAGGCTCAGTAGTTGTGGAGAGCAGGCTTAGTTGCTCTGTGGCATGTGGGATATTCCCGGACCTGGGCTCAAACCCATGTCCCCTACATTGGCAGGCGGATCCTTAACCACTGTGCCACCAGGGAAGCCTTTGAATCCCATTTAAAAAAAAGGAGACGTAAGAGGGAAGAGATGTGGGAACATATGTATATGTATAACTGATTCACTTTGTTATAAAGCAGAAACTAACACACCATTGTAAAGCAATTATACTCCAATAAGATGTTAAAAAAAAACCCACATCACAAAGGGGATGAGAAAAAAAAAATGTCAGGCTTGATTTTTGAAAGTATGTTCACATTAAGTGGGCTCACAATTTGGGGGGCCTGGTTCTCATCACACTTGGTTTTTCTCACATTTGAGAAACTGTAATAAATTCCTTTGGTTTGTGTTTATACGAGTTTTTGCTTGTGAAGAACTAGAGAACTGGTAGAAAACTGAGAACAGTTAAGCTGTGGACCCTGCACAGATAGGTCACACCTCTTAAACCAGTACTTCTTCAAATACTGGGAAATGAGGGCTCACATAAAAACAGTTACAAAGTAAATTCAACTCTTTTTTCAGTCCCCTTCACATGTATGAATAGGAATTCATAGGTTTAATTAGAAGAGCAGGAAATATATATTTTTGACTTTGAAAACATTTGATAAAATGACTCAATACTTTCTTTGGAACAACATTAATTGAAAATGACTTTATATCATCCACTTAATCACTGAGGATGTGAACTGATGAATAACTGTAAGTAAAGTGTGATGATAAATGACCGGGGATGCTCTATATATATGGGTGGTATCTTGTGAGTTACCATCATGACTCATTTTACATCTGATGTTCTTAACATCCTTACTAATGACTTGGAAAAGGAAATATAATGACACGCTAATGGAAGCTGCATGTGATTTCTAGTTAGGAGGTGTTGCAAATCAAGTCAGACCTGAAGAAAGGCATTAATAATGTGAAGAGGTGGGCCATCCTTTCCACCTATGTTAGTGTGTGCTATTTTCTTAAAACTTTGATTGTAAAAGTAATCACTGGTTTGTAGAAACACTGGAAAGTTGAAAAATATAAAAGAAAGTAAAAAGCACTATAATTGAATCACCCCGGGGCCTACACTGTTGACATTGTTTCATATTTACTTTCACTCCTTTTGCCATACATTTTTAACCGGTTGAGATCATACCACATGCATAATTTTTTTTCGCACACATAATTGTGTATTTTTTTCCACTCAGCATTATATATAATTTCCCATGTCATTACAAACTTTCAGTAGGCATTTCTTTAGAAGGCTGTGGAATGTTCCGTTTTGAGGCTCTAGATACCTAGAGGATCTGGGAGATCTGGAATCTGGTGGTTGCATTGACTCCTGTCAACACTACGTTTAAATCTCCAATATTATAGCCGAGAACACGGCACTTTCTTGAAAACGTAAAGGTAAAAATAACGTGGGAAAACCGTTTCGCTTTGTGGGCTGTGTAGCAGTAAGCATTCGTCAAGGTTTGTTGAAGTTAATGTACTACCTATAGGATCCGAACAGAATTCCAGTTGTCCCTTCCTTGCTGGTGTTGAAAGAAGCCTTTAAGAGCAGCGTTTGGCAGGAAGTCTTGGCCCGTTCCAGGTAGAGGCCTGTGAATCCAGCTTTTCACGTCTAAGTGTCTGTCAGTAATTTCCACTAGTGGCTTTAGAAATCTGTATCACGTGAGTTTATGGTCTCATTTGGCCCCGATTCCTGAACCGCCTGGGAGGAGTATCTGGCCGAGCAATTTAGGAGTTTTTCATCCATTGTTGAATGGATGCCGAGCTTTGTAAGAGATGGCGTGGGGTGATTTTCTGTGGTGGTGCGTTTGCTCCTGAGTATCAAAATGCTCAGTAAAAGGCTTTCTGTTCTCTGACAACGGGCCGTTTTCCCCAGACACACGCCTTGTTGTTTTTCCGTCGTTAACAGTAGATAACAGTTTGGACGCGGCCAGAAGCAGTCGGCATGGGCTCCTACTTGAGGGGCTTCTGGAACGGTCTTCCGGCCACTCACTGTTGGGCGCCACCTTAACCGAAGCTTTATTGACCTGAAAGCTCTGTGGGTTGTCGGCTCTGGGCCTTGTCGTTTCTCCTCTTTACTTTGTTTTGTCTGCCTTGCCTCCTGAGCAGCGACTATATGGCGATGGCTCTTGCTTTTCTTCCTTGATCTTTTTTCAGAATTATCACTTTCCTCTGAGCCCGTCTCTGCTGTGCGACTGTCTTGTAAAAGTTGCTTCATGCTCTCCAGTCCCCAAGCAAAGGAGTGACAGTTAACCTGCTGTTTTTAAAAGATGTTGTAATTGAAACAGTCATTCTTTGTAACTAGATTCATAAAGAGGCATTATGATGATTGTTTTTATTCGGTAAAATTCAATAACAGTAGTAATGGTTAAGCACTTTATATACATTTTTTCCATTTAATCTTCCAAGCAAAATCTATGAGGTACCTATTATCTCCATTTCAGGCAAGGAAACTGAGGTCTAGAGAGGTTAAGTAACTTGCCCAGGATCACATAGCTGCTAAGTCTGATCTTAGAGGGGAATTCCTACTCAATACTAATTCCCTCTTACCACCAGATGCTGTCGTGAAAGAGGAAACAGGTTGATTTGTTCCATTGTTATATCACTCGTGCCTAGAAAATGCATTGCACACAGTACGTTCCCCATAAATGTAAATGTTTTGGTTGAATGTTGAACTTATTGTTGACTGCAGTAAATTATGAATATTTAGTACCTCTAGTGTGCAAGGCACATCAAAGAATACAGAGATTACCAAGACACTGCCCTTGCCCTCCTGCAGCGTTTAAAGTCCCCGTCAGTGAAACAGACACATACGTAAGTAGCCATGATCACAAGGCAGAGGGTGGTGAGTGCTGTTCTCGAGATTCAAAGCAAGTTTGGAGCGGGGGGGGGGGGGGGGGCGGTGAGAGAGAATTCCAGCAGTTGGCATCTAGGATATTTTTATGGAAGGCACACAATTTGGGTTCACCCCTCATTGTTAAATGTCTTAGTAACTAGTCATTGAAGTACCCTGAGTTCAATTTGATCTCTTTTTGAGAATCTCCATTGTTGGAGCACCTTGGGGTCATCTTTCTAAGTATTCCTCTGGAGGTCTAGAAGATGTAAGTAATGTGTACCTGACCTCTGAGTGTACTTTGGAAGTCCCTGTTTTGCAGAAGTGCGTGATGTAAACTTGTTCTTTCTAATAAAAATAAAATATAAAGATAATATCATTGAGTCTTTAACCTTTGATGCTGTTTTCTCTTCCATTCTTCTATAAAGCTGGGGAGTCCGGATGATTCAAAAAAGGAATAAGTGTTATTCTTTGGGAGTCTGTGGAACAGTTGATGAAAGTAAAGGATGAGTCATACAGGATTAAAGCCAGAGCTCTTTAGCATCAGCCAGATTTAGAGATTGTCTTTATGGGATCAGTAGGTTATCTTTCCTAGAAGTGTAAGGAGTGTTTCCCAGTAAGACTGAGGTGAGTTTCTGGACAAAGATGGGTTTGTTCTCTAACTCACCTCATTACATGCTGTCTGCACCCCCTGATTATTTTGTGTTGAATATTAAATAGCAGGATATCAGAGCCTCGTGAGCAATTTTTTGCCATTTTAGTCAATATTCCTACATAAAGAGAGGCTTGTAGGGAAAGAGGAGTATACCCTAAGCCTTTTTAAAAATTGTGGTAAGATATACATAACATAAAATTTACCATTTTAACCATTGTTCAGTGTACAATTCAGTGACATTAAATACGCTCACGTTGTTACGCAACCATCACCACCATCTGTCTCTAGAACTCCTCTCATCTTGTAAAACGGGAACTCTGTACCCAACAACTTCCCATTCCTCCTGCCCCAGCCCCTGACAGTCACTATTCTCCTTTGTGTCTCTGTGATTTCTACTACTCTGGGTGTCTCATATGGGAGGAATCATATAGTATTGCCCTTTTGTGACTGACTTATTTCACTTAGTGTAATGTCCTCAGGGTTCATCCATGCTATATACCATGTGTCCGAATTTCCTTCTTTTTTAAGGCTGGATAATAGTCCATTTTATGCCCTAGCCTTTTAAGTAGCAATTTTACTTGAAAACCAAGCAACAAAGCATTGCTCCAAGTATCACCTCTTTTCAAACAGTTTGAAACTGTTTCATTTCCTTTCCTTACTCTGAAGGAGAGAAAAGCTTCTCTGGAAATTTCTTTTGGGGAAAAGAAATTTCCCATTTTTGTCTCTAGCTTAAGACATTTTTGGAGACATATTTGACTAAACTGTTTACTTGAAATTTGTCAGATTAGAAAGATGCTTTTTCGTACATGTCCAGAGCTTCTTATGTGCCTCTGTTTTAAAAAAATGTTTTTGTTTTCAAATGGTAGATTGATTAGTGTTTTAACAGTAAGGTAACTGTTCAACACTATCACAGGCCTACTATTTTGTCACTAATGTCACCACACCAGCATCAGCGACCTGAGAAACACATCCACTGTGATTCTTGTCATTAGGATAGATTTTCCATGATGCTTCCCTGAGCCTGTTGAGCTCTTTTGCGTCTCTGGTCAGGGTCTGAACTTAATGTTCTTTGTACACCATTGGCACTCAATACCTCTGTAGAATACATATATGTTGACTCAAGAACATAACAGAGTTTGGGTATTTTTCCATCTATATTCACACCAATTCACAGTCACTGATTTATCCCTGTCGTGATTGTGGAATATGGACAGGTTGGCAGTCTGCGTGTTTCTCCAGCCTCTCTTCCGCATCCTTAGTTTCACTGCCTCAGTTGGATCATTGCATCAACCTCCTAATTAATTATCTCCTTGACTTTCACATGCCCTTTCCTTTCTTCTTCATTCCTCCCAATGCCACCGGATCATTGGTCTTAAAGTCACATGTGATCATGCCACACCTCTGCTAACTACCAGTTGCCTTTAAGATAAAGCACAAACGGTAACATTGGCTTCCATTTACCTTGCTGGCCTCCTGGCCCGAGCAGCTCTTCCTCCTTTCACCCCACCTACAGGATCCCCCCTTCCATTGTCCCCGTTCTGTGCTGCAAAGCCCCCATTCCCTGCTTACATTCTCACCTTCACTCCTGCTTTTCTTTAGCTCGAATACTCTCTCTACCATTTTCTACCTGGCAAATTCCTACTAATTCTTCAGAAGTTAACTCAAGCTGCGTCATTGCTGTGAGGCTTATTTCCCCATGTAGACTTGTTAATGGCTCCTTTTCTCTTTTCTATGCACACTTTTATTGTAGTGTTTATCCCTTGGACTGTGATGCTTTGTTAATTAATCTGTCTCCACAGCTAAATTTTGAACTTATTTGAGATCCAGGACTCCGCCCATCTCATCTTTGTATATGCAGCTTCCAGCATAGATCATGGCTCATGGTAGTTCTAGAAAAGAATGCTGAATAAATGAATGAGTGAGTGAGTGAGTGAGTGAAAGAAAGGAAGGAAGGAAGGAAGGAAGGAAGGAAGGAAGGAAGGGAAGGGAAGAAGGAAGGGAGGGAGGGACGGAGGAAGAGTGGTTGAGGCAAGCCTTCACTTTAAATGCAGAAAGGAAAACTGAATAAACGTGGTTTTGCCCTCAAGTATCTCATACACAGAAAAATGTCATGATCAAATGTGGGCTGCATGTCAGTAGAAAACATTTAGCCAGCTGGACTTTAGTTGCCCCTTAAAGGTGAGACAGGATTCAAATATACTGCAGGAGAAGGTACCATCCCAGGTAAGGGGGATAGCCTGGACTGTGTTGGGACTGAGTAACTCAAAATATTGTAGAGCTGGAAAGGATCTTTGTATGTTAATTGAATTCATACCACTCCTTTATTAGAAAATTAGGACTTGGTCCGTGTACGTACAGCCAGTTTCATGTTAAAGCACTGGATGAACAGAACTCAAACTGGCCCCGTGATATTCCCTGCTCCCATACCATCCTTCTCTCTTCCTTACCCACGCGCTTCTTAAATTCTCCAAATGCATCTAAAAGGAAAGCATTATTAATCAAAAGATAAAACTAATACTCTGGTAGAAGAAAGGCTTGAGATTTCCTTTTATCTGTCGTAATAGCAGAAAATAGCCTTTTGAAAGCGTACTGGCGAACTGTGTTTTGCCGAAGTACTATATGAAATGGAAATTTACTCTGGCTTGTTTATCCTCTGTGAATAAGATGATCCGACAACAAAATAGCATGCAGGCTCCTCTCTTGGGAACAGTGGGGGAAAATAGAAACAGCATTTTCATATACTGTCAGATGTTTGGAGAGCTGCCTCCTATGATTTTAATGTGGTCTGAATGTACATCCTCCACCTCATTGAGCACTTAAGTAGGTTTTGACTCCTCCTTCAGCACTGCATTTCCCCAGCACAAGCGGAAGCCCCTACTACACCTTCAAAAAGTTATTTTGCTTTGACAGAGAAAATCCTATTCCTCCTGTGAGTGCATGTGTTGGATGGTTCTTTCCAGCTTTCTAGGACATGGTCTCCTGAGGTATTCAAAAAGCAAACAAATAAACCAAATGATCAGATCCTGGCAGAAGTTAAAGTGCATGGTAAATTCTAGAAATTGGCTCAAATTCTTAGGTACATCTTTCTACTGAGGCACATGTGTCAGAGAGAGAGAGAGTGTGCATGTGTGTTTAATATACAAATATAAAACAGACTTCATATATACGTGTTCAGTAAAATGATAGATACTGAAGTATCTATTGGACAGATAGAAAGAGTAAACCCTAGAAGATCTAATGGAAGCATCTAAGATGGAAATAGGTGTCTTATAGTCAAAGTTGGCTACTCATCTTAAGAGCACAAGAGAAAGATGCCAGCCATTGAGAGAGCTGCCAAGTTGCAGCTATCAGAAGTAAACCCTCGAATGTCTTCAGGGCTTTGGGAATTACATGAATAGCCATTGAGAAGCAGTATATATTCTGAGTGTTTTGAAATAGATATGGTAAGGGGTGGTGGTGGAGGGTGATTAAAAGTTGCGTCTACAGGAGAGCTAATGAAGTGGCTTGAATTGGAGAATAGGATCCTCGTCTAGAAAACTGTGGAAATAGTTCCTGTGTTAGTTACAAAGCCCACAGACTGGGGTCAAAGAGGAGGGGATGAAACTGAAAGCAGGGACTGGGTGGTGGGTTTGATATGGGAAGGTGCAGTAAGAGAGTAGTCAAGGGTGGGTTCCACGTTGTGAGTCTAGGAGCCAGAGAGGACGAGCCAAGAGAATTTAGGAAGCAGAAGTGGTGACCTTCACCCACCTCTTCTGAGGACTGCTCGTTCTCGTGATGTGTCCATAGGTATCATAAGAAGTAGGACTTCTGTGTGCGGATAAGTTTAGAAAACAATGAGAAAATGTTAAGGATAAAATTAATCTGTAACTGCAGGACTTCTCAGAGCCTTTAATATGCTATTATGCAAGGATTAGACCAAGCATCCTGTGTTTCCCAAATTTACCAGATTGCGGCATTAGGTGTTTTGGTATTTAGTTGGTTGGTTGGTGGAACATCTTGGGAGTGTGTGTGTGTGTGTGTGTGTGTGTACACACATACCTGGATGATAATATACCCTCCAAGTGAGGGCCCTTTGATCATAATAGGAACCTGAGAAAATGTGAGGGAGCAGGCTACGAAGAGTATTTGGACATCATAGGCAGACAAAAGTCCACCAGAAACATGGCTGAGATTGGATTCTTCTTTATGGCAACCAATAATTAATCGGAGGTCGGGGTCATGTGCATGAGAACAGGGGAGTAAGGCAGGGGCCATAGAGGTCTAGGAAGACATCCTGGACAATGTGCTGTCACCAGAGATCAGCCTGGAAGAGCTGATACATGACAGTGACAAACAGTGGGGCTCCAAGAGGAGTCTGGTTTGTCAAGGAGGACAGCTCCCTTCATTTACATGTTGTGATGTGGTAGGATGCTCATGGTAGGGCAAAGGGTGAGGGGATGGTGCCCCCAAATTCCTGGCTCCACTCAACAAACACTTCCTAACCCTTCACTTTGTGGAGATAAGAGAATAATTAACATCTAGGTCCCTGCCTCAAGGAGTGCACTGTTTCTGAAGAGAAAGGAGGAGAAAAGCCGTTAAACTTCTAAGTGGAATACAGCTAACAAATACTTCTAAAGCAGCTGTGAATCTGACAAGGTCTTTAACTCTGGTTGGGCAAGGAGGTTTAATGTAACTTGAATTATCACTAACATTTCAAGACAACCAGGGAAATAAACATTATATGAATAACTGTAAGTCTTAAGCCCAACTTAATAATCAGAAGACAGCTTTTTACATTTTAGCTTTTCTTATAGCCAAGTTTGGAGGAGACTTACTTATATGAAGCCTGCCCCTTTGGAGACGTCAGAATTAACACAGTGGTATGTGAGGTATTGCAGAGGTAATACCTCTGTCCGTAGAATGGAGCTCCAAATATATTTTTTCTTTCACTGGACCATGCATTTGATTTTTAGAATTTGGAGTTGTATTTTACTCTGACATATCTTCTGTCGATAGCAAGTCGTTTAGGCTGGGCCAACCAAAGGCGGGTGAATTGACAATTGCTAATGTAAATTTCCCAGCGAGTAGAAAAGCCTTCCATTAGAAGTGCGCAGGCACTCCATTGTACGGACACTCTTTTGTACTAGTTCTCTTCTGGCTCAGACAGGAGCTGGCTACATAAGGGGCTTCTGCCCTGCTCGTACCGCTCCCTGCTGAGCACCAAGCAGACTTCTCCTAATACCATCAGTCATAGATGTTCATGAAAGGAGCATGTAAGGATAAATATAAAAAGTTGACAGTGAGTTTTAATAGCAGTTTGTATAGCTCTCCGATTTGTGGTGGAAAAGGAAAGCTGAAAGGTTGTGGATATGGTCATATACAGTTACTGTTTTGTTTCTCTTCTCATCGCTCTCTCCCGTAGCCTGTATCTCTCTGTTTCCTGTATATTGACTGGGATTTGGGATAACCATGCTGAATGGCTGGGCACCCCTCAAAACACCACTCTGGGGCTTCCCTGGTGGTGCAGTGGTTGAGAGTCCGCCTGCTGATGCAGGGGACACGGGTTCATACCCTGGTCTGGGAGGATCCCACATGCCGCGGAGCGGCTGGGCCCGTGAGCCATGGCTGCTGAGCCTGCGCGTCCAGAGCTTGTGCTCCGCAACGGGAGAGGCCGCAACAGTGAGAGGCCCGCGTACCGCAAAAAAAAAAAAAAACACCACTCTGGAGAACCCAGCAAATTGCTGTTTCAGTGTGTGCAGTGATGTTCAGCGTCCTCTTGCCTTTCCATCTGCTTCGCTGTCTCACATCGAACGGGTATTTAACAAAGCTGTACTGAACAGAAAAGGAAGGTACTGTCAGATACCAAATGTAGTCAAAGTCGTGCCTCGTGCCTTCAAAGAGCCGTCCTTTATCTTGTATTTTACCAGCTTTTTGAAAAGTCATGTCTCGTGTTTGGCTTTGTGTAAGCACTCGAGTGATGTTTCCGTATAGCTTCTCAGAAGATCACCCTCTTCTAGAATAAGGCATCAGAAAGCCTGGTCTACCAACAGGGGGGCTTCACCAACTGCTAGGATGCAAGGAGCTCTCTCACTCCTCCCCCTACGCAGCGAACCTGGTTGCCTTTGTGATTTCAGAGTTTTCTGTAGTATTATTGGAGAAGAGACTTTCAGAGATAGGACGTAAACTTTGTTCTCCTTAGCATTGTCCTATGACTGGAAACTTTTTTACACTCAAAGGAGCTTGCATCTGAATTAGAATAAAGTCAGAGGAGTGATTTTGCACTTGGTTTGAGCAGGATCCTGGTCTCACACTCCAGCAGTTGCGAAGAGAAACAGATATATTAGTCATTAGGGAACTGGATTCCACTGGAGTCCAATCCAGTGATTGTCTTTCCTACAAGCATTAGTTTCCTCATTTTGGCACAGAAAAGAAAAGAAATTACTAGCTCTACTAACTGAAATCATATGTGTGTTATCTGTCCTGAGGCTGTGTTATCAGATCTTACAGAGCTAGGAGTATATATGATGCCCCTACTGTACACGAAACCCCCCAAAACTTTACTTAGTACTTTTGTCAAGAGAGCTAACAGCAGAGGGACTTCTGGTATTACATATTCAAAGGGAAGAACTTTTTGAATT
The DNA here is from genome assembly GCF_963455315.2 of Globicephala melas. Classification (NCBI taxonomy): domain Eukaryota; kingdom Metazoa; phylum Chordata; class Mammalia; order Artiodactyla; family Delphinidae; genus Globicephala; species Globicephala melas. The sequence continues at coordinate 110,078,320 of NC_083335.1, forward strand.
ATTAATTTTTAAAAATCAGGTTTTAAATGGAGATTAGGGTGTGACAGGAGAGACAAAAATTGACACCAACTTGGTGATTACTGTGTGTTGAAGTGGGTTGATAGTAATAGTCTGTAGAGCTTTCAGCTCCATAGATTTCATACATACATTTCATACATTTCAGGTCCATATGTACATGCACTCCCAGATCAAGCAGCAGCCTCTGAGTTGGGGGGCAATCAGAGCAGAGTATCGCGGATGTGGGTCCTAGGAAGTCTTTAGCCACAGCATGGAGTAGAAGAGGACATGTTGGGCTGAGCTATGGAGCAGAGCCCAAGAGTCCCTCCATCGAAGGCATGTGGTAAAATGGGCCTGTTTGCAGATCTCTTAGGAGCTGAAAGAGCTGTGTCCTGAGCAGGATCAACACAGCCCCTAAGTGTGTGGCTCGTGCTTGTCCTGGATAACACCTTCCTTGTGACACCCAGGAAGGCAGGAACTCTGAGCTCTGCCAAGGAAGCCACAAGTGGAGATCCCGAATGCTCTTCCATAGCCTCTGCAAGCCTAGCATCCTTCTTTACTGCCTGCAAGATGGATGAGAGATGCATGGATGTGATTCCCCAATTTGTCCGTCCACGCAGGCCTGCACTGTGGCTGACCTTCAGCTATGTGGGACCTGTGTGTGTACTGGAACTTGGCATTGCTCTCATGATGAATGCCCTTTAAAAGCTGGGGTTTCTGTTCACATTTAGCCCAATGGATCAAACATGTTTTCAGAGGTACAGGAAGCTGGAAGCCTGGTGAGAACGCAGTAATTCACTACCTTTGTCTTTGTTCTTATATTTAGAGGAAGGGCAAGGGATAGAGCTTCTCAAATGGGGTGTTTGGAAAGGGGTGGGGTGTTTGGGGTGGATGCAGTGAGCAAGGAGCACTACAGGCTGTTAGTGAGCAGGAGAAAGTGTTGCTAACTGTCCTTTAGTGTGTGAGAGTCTTCTCCAGTGAAGAAATGTCCCGCCCCAAATGCCAGTAAAGGGGAGCGCCACAGAGGAGCCGCAGGGCTTGGCTGTCCCTGAAGGTCGACCCCGTCATGGGGATCTGCCCACTTGGCCTTCACGGTAGTCTGAGCCCAGAGAGGCTAGATACAGTCTTCCACTTTTGGTTCAAAGCGGTCTTACCATCCATTCATCCATCTGTCCATCCATCCATCCATGCGTTCATCCTTTCAGTACTCCTTTGGTGAAGGGTCTCATGGCCACCTCTGCCCCCCTCCTCCCTCAGTGATATTGTCACGTTGTCTGCTCTACTAAGCTTCATTGCCTCTCTGAACCGACTCATTCAGTAGCAATGACAAGTTCTTATGCCAGTGAGAATAGAGAAGGGGGGAGGCATTTAGTGGAAGGAGGTAGAGAAGAGAGGAAGAAGAGTGAAAAAGATGTCTTATAATTTGTCCAGGTATGAGAATAGGCGCCCGAGTTGTTAATCCCAGAAAAGGGATTTGGTTAATGCTAATGGAATCCCTCCTACATCTAGGTTGGTGGTTCTCAAACTTGAACGTACACCAGAATCCCCTGGAGGGTGTGTTCAGACAGAAGCTGCTGGGCACCATCCCCAGACTTTCCGATTGAGAAAGGCTGGGGCGGGGCCTGGGAATTTGACTTCCTAACAAAGTTCCCAGGTGAGGCTAGTGCCGCAGGTCTGGGAACCATACTTCTCCAGATCTGGGAACCATACTTCTCTAGGTCTGGGTCCTAGAGAAGAGAGAGACACCTGAACAGCTCTCATCTCTGGGACACCTGGAAGACCAGGCTGAGAAGGGAGGAACTGGCCTTACTCTAGACCTTCCTCAAGGCCCATGAGGAAGAAGGAAGGAGTTAAGGTCTAGCATCCCCAGAAGAAGAGTGCAATATCAGCTTCACCCCCACCCCCCGATGCTGGGATCCACGCAGAGACCAGTGCGCTGTGTTTTCTCAAATAGCAAGAAAAAAAATAATAGAGTAAGCTTTGCTTTCTTATGTCTTTCTGCTCAGAGGTAAGTATATTTAGTTGGTGGCCTTTCTTGATGTCTGTTAGCTTGGACGCACTGGTAAACCAGGACATCAGAGATGGAGGGCAACACTTCCTTTTGTTACCAAGTAAGGGGGTGTCGTAACAATATACAACCTGTGAAAGTTTCTCTAAAGGAAGGCATCTGGCTTAAGGCCCAAACCATCGGATGTCTGATTTCTTTTTCAGGAATGGAAGCAAAGTCAGGATTGGACATAGTTCTTACCGCTGTATTTTCCTCTCTCTACTGTCAGCAATAACTAAAGGATGAATCACTTTTGTTTTCTTCTTCCTAATGTGTTAACAGCAGCGATGGTTTATTCTGGTCCACAAAAGGGGAAAACAAAGAGAGTGATGGAGATGCTGTTGGAAGTGTGAGCAGGAATGCGAATGACACTGAGTGCATCTGTTTTTACTGTCAATTCCTGATTTTTCAAGATGATTCTAAGAACAGTTTTTCATCAAATGTGACCTTATGGCCAAATAACAACAAGCTTTTTTCCTCCTTGATGTTTCCTCGGAATCACAGTGTTATTAGCTTGAGTATTTAGTGGCGGTTGAGGAACGGCATAGTATCTTGGGTTTCATTTTTTATCCAATATAGAAAGCCCTGCAGCACTAAATAAAAATGTCACCGTGGAAAATGTAAAGGCTTTCTGTCACAAATGTTTTTAAAAATTCACTAAGGGCTGAGGATTAGATTTATCTTACACTCTTTCTGTGATTTATTCATATTTAATGTTAGTTTCAACATTTGAAGCATGAAGAACTTCTTCAAATTAAAAACTGTGGTGAATCAGTCGTATTTGAAGAAAAATTCCACCGTGCCAGTATGTCAATTATGCAGTTCATTCCCCTTCATGTGTTCAAGGAGGAGATATGTTTGGTTTTCCCAGTGGCCGAAATTCTCACTGGGGAGACTCCTCATTGTTGGGGAGATTCACGCAGCTGCTTGGTTCTGAGAGCTGTTTCCCTGGTATCAGTCGACGTTTTCCTCGGACGTTAATCACCATCACACAAACATGATGTCCAAGGACAGGAGGGGGGACAGACCTCACCTTTGGAACCATCATTTTGCTGCTCGTCTCGTTTTTCATTTTTGTTGCTTTGAGCCGCTGAGTTGCCTGTGTTTGGGGGAATATCTTTAGTTAGAGACAATATCCAGTCTTTTCTGTGATGGTTCATAAATAATGGATGATAATAGAATTAGTTCTGAATGAAAGGAAGAAAATGAACTCAAAACAGACTCTTTTTTTGTTTTTAACTACTAAATAGCTGCCTCGGGTCTGCAGCATTGGCCTTTTTCAAAGCCCTGGAGGGTTGAAAGGCTGGTGGGAAGGAAGGGAGCTGCTGGCCCTGCTTGTTCCACCTTTGGAGCTAGTTGGCTTTTAGATGGCTAGAAGGAAACATGACTAGGCACAGTTGCCCTGGACACTCTGACTTCTGCCTGTCCTTCAACCTGCCCATCGTCTGTCTGTCATGGCCTTCTATCCTTCCATCCCTTCCTTCTTTCTGTCTTTTTGTGCCTTCCCTCTTCCTGCCCTTCCTTCCAAGCTGCAGACACTTTGAACACCTCCTCTGGGCCATAGACTGAGTCAGCTTCTCATAAACTGAGGGGAAATGTCCCTGTTTTCTCTGCTGAAAGTAATCAACCTTCTAATAAGAACCAAGGAAGAGGGCTTCCCTGGTGGCGCAGTGGTTGAGAGTCCGCCTGCCGATGCAGGGGACATGGGTTCTTGCCGCGGTCCGGGAAGATCCCACATGCCACGGAGCTGCTGGGCCCGTAAGCCATGGCCGCTGAGCCTGCGCGTCCGGAGCCTGTGCTCCGCGACGGGAGAGGCCACTACGGTGAGAGGCCCACGTACTGCAAAAAAAAAAAAAGAACCAAGGAAGAATGGGAATAAGAGATATGGAGTGCCTACAAGGATAAAGCCTTTTTAACTTGGTTTTCCCACCTATCTGTCACTGAGGTCCAGGCCTAATGGAAGAATGGCAGCCAATACAGAGAGCAATACCAAAACTTAAGTATGAGGCTTTTAGGACCAGTTGTGAGCATTTCGTCATCATGATCTTGATCTTTTTTATTCCTTTGCTTGAGGGAGAGAATCATATTGATGAGTAAAGATCATCTTTTTTCCCCTCAGACTATTGGCAAGAAGTTACCTCCGACTGCAGCAACTCCAGACTCGTCAAAAACAGAAATGGACAGCAGGACAAAGGGTGAGTTTCCTTGTGTATCTGTTTTATGTTTGAAAGCAGTGAAGGATTTTATAATCATTGAAACGCTTTTGAAAAATCCTTACATAATCTTAATGGCTTTTTTAAAGCACATGGGGAAAAAGTGCACACAAATGTGTTTCATTAGGCTCTACCAGTAGGATGGGCACAAGTTCCTCGATGGAACAGGATGCTTTTTTTAAAAAATAAATTTATTTGTTTATTTATTTATTTGTGGCTGCGTTGCTGCGCGCGGGCTTTCTTTAGTTGCAGCGAGCGGGGGCTACTCTTCATTGCGGTGCGCGGGCTTCTCATTGCAGTGGCTTCTCTTGTTGTGGAGCACGGGCTCTATGTGCACAGGCTTCAGTAGTTGTGGCTCACGGGCTCTAGAGCGCAGGCTCAGTAGTTGTGGCGCATGGGCTTCGTTGCTCCATGGCATGTGGGATTTTCCCAGTCCAGGGCTCGAACCCGTGTCTCCTACATTGGCAGGTGGGTTCTTAACCACTGCACCACCAAGGAGGTCCAGGATGCTTTCTTGCCATTTGTTTCTCACCCACGTTGCAGAGCCAGGGCTTATCTGTGTATACCCAGAGCAGTTTGCATAGTTCACGAGGCAGGAAGATTCTAGACGATGGCAAGTCAAGCAGTTTAGGGATTCATAGGCCTTCAAATCAAAGAGGCTTTATCTTTTAGCCTAACCACTCAACAGACACTCCCAAATGATGACTTTCCTGCTACTCTCCTCAGCACATCTCTACTTGAATTCCTATAGTTACAAATGTCTTTCTTCTGTTGAGCCGGATATGCTCTTCCTGTAATTTTTACCCATGGGTTCTAGTCTCTGGGTCTATATTGATATTAGCCCATTGTTCTCCTAATAGTCCTTTAAGTATTTGAGGACAGTTGTCTCCCCCAAAGCTTCCCACAGGTCAGTATTCCCCATTCGACAGTAGCCAGATAATACAGAATGCCCACTTACATTTGAATTTCAGATAAACAATGAATAATTTTTTTTTGTTTTTAGTATGTCCCATACAATATTGGCTGTTTATCTGAAATTCAGATGTAACGGGGCATCCTGTGTTTGTATTTGCTAAATCTGGCAACTCTCCAATTCCTTTAGTCATTCTTCCAATAATTGGAACGTTCTGAACATGTTCTAGTCATAAATAAGTGCTTCAGTTCCTTCTAGGGATTTTAACCTTTTTTTTTCCAGCTTCAGATTTCCTTGTGAGGATAATGTGGACAGACTACTAATCTAGTTTGGAAAGCCAAAGGCTGAGAGAAGATATATTGTACATATGTAATTATGACTAATATAAGAGCAAGCATAGATTTATTCTTTTTGTTGCAGAAAAATATACCAGGAACTCCTTTTGCAGTGCAAAACAGGTAGTTTTGAGAGCAAATAAGGGATACTGCCTTAGGCATTAAAAAATGAATTTATGGGACTTGCCAAGCCCAAAATGGTGGTTTAGATAAATACGTTCATGGATGTTATAGATGCAGCCGCTAGAGCTCTGTCTTAATGTTTCAGGTTCGGATGAGGTTTGCATGCCTTCAGTCTGTTAATGGTACAGTCAGACTGTGGCTAACGGGGGGAAGCGCACTAGTCTAAGGCTCTGATCCAGCAGTTCTCAAACTCGAGTGTGTCCCAGAATCACCTGGGGAGCTGGGCCTCACCTCCAGAATTTCGGAGTCAGCAGGTCTGGGGTGGGGCCTGAAATTTTGCTTTGCTAACAAATTCCCAGGTGCTTTGGTGCTCCTGGTTGAGGGCCCACCCTTCAGGAAGGGTTCTGAGCTTCTAGATGTTCCCAAAGCCAAACTGGCCCCGCAGTTATTCACGCGGGTTGTAGGTTTTGCATGCTTAAACCTACCTTTAGACAGTAAAACCTTCAAGGTTCTTGAAGCGGCCTGAAATTTTTTTTTCAAGAATTCACAGTTAAACCACTTCTGATAACATTTCCTGTTGTTGGACAGTAGCCTATCCTTCCTTCCATTGAACTACTCATTCTGTAGTTCTGGCTGTTGACAGGTTTATAAATGATCCAGGTTATTGGGCAAGTTTGCTGGGATGGGTGGAGTGGGGGGTGGGCGGGAGAAGGGAAAGACACATCAAACCTCCAAGGTAACTGGAATGGAGTCCCTGGGACAGGCTGTCCTCGTGACATGTGACAACCAGTGGCCTTCACCAACCTCACTCTTGTTTGCGGAAATAATAATCTGAGAAACAGAGAAATTTTTTTAATGGAAAAGAGTTTCAAGAGAAGTGAAAGAGAAATTCCCTATAGATTGTTCCTCTCTCTGCAGAGTAAATAGTACCTTGGGTGACCGGTGAGTTGCTTTTGGGGGAGACTAAGCAGGGGGTACCTGAGTGTCACTTGTAAGGTTGTGGCACAAAACAGGACAGTCTGCAGGGCATGCTTAGGTGACTAATCAATCCTCTGGCCTCAAGAACTGACCTTAGGATAAGCGCACATCCGTGATATATTTTTTTAACCCTCTGTAATGTCTGCAGGCAGGAGACTCAAGTCTTTTTTGGCAGGATTAGGTGGTGTGGATGGAAGGTGTTTTAGAGCAGAGCTGGCCAGTAGAAATACTATGTGAACCACATACAAGATTTTACACTTTCTGGTAGCCAGAAAAGAAACAGGTTTAAAAAAAAAAAAAAGGAAACAGGTGAACTTAATTTAAATATATTTTATTTAACTCAGTATATGGAAAATATTATCCCTTCAACATGTAACCCATATAAAATTATTAAATGAGATATTTTCATTCTCTTTTCATATGAGTCTTCACAACTCAGCGTGTATTTTCCACATATGCCACATCTCAACTTGGCCTCGCCACATTTTGAGTGCCCAATAGCCCCATGTGCCTAGGGGGCCACCATATTGGACAGCATAGTTTGAAAGTAATTCTGGGATCTAAGATGGGCTTCCTGGGCCTGGATTTTAACACAGTTCATCATGCTCAGCTCCCTTGAGCATGTGGGAGGATCCTGAGTCTAGCCCAAGCCTTTTTCACTCCTACAAGTATCTATTAACTGCGTCCATCTCTAGATGCATCACAGAGTGGGGATGAGTTGTTAATAAAGAGAGGTTTTACAGGGCTGGGTGGTGTGTTTTGGCTAAGAGTTAGGAAGCACAGATTCCAGGACTAGCTCTCTTATTAGCTAGCTGTGTGACCTCGGGCAAATAATTTTATTTCTCTGGCCTTGTGCTCTTCGTGGTCTGCCTTGTCTGTGAAGTCAGAGGGTTGTACTAGAGTGAAGCCCTCAGGTTTCTCCCAGCATCTTCACTCTCTGATTTAATTCCGAAAGCTTTACAATTCAGAGTGAAAGCTTTCTGCATTCAAAGAATTGAACAGCCGATTGGAGAGACAAAAGGAAGATGCGAACGACTGAGTTAGGAATATGAGAAGATGTCATTTGGCAAAGATGCCATGGATATAAATATGTGTGTAAGCGGGTGGTAGGTCGGGAAGAATTATCACTGTCAGTGAAGACTTGAGAGATATTTATTGACAGATGTGTTTTCGTGGACCCAGAGTAAGAACTGCTGCAGTTTAATCTCACGCCTCACACACTCTCTGGCTTTCACTGTAAAGAGCAAATTCTGGGATAATGGTTCTCCCACGATTTCCACGAGGCACCCTGGTTCACTAGAAAGCCCCTTCCATTTGGAACCTTTCACTGCTTCTGGATTTTGATGCAACACCCAAGTTCAGGTGGAAGGACAGAGAGTGCTGACCCACTTTTAGAAATGACTCGGAGCTTGGGAACAACACAGCCTCCTTCCTTCTGGATGGAAGTCACACCCGTAACGGAACTTGCCCAGAGGTACAGAGGAGAGAAGCCCCTTCCCACATAGCTGTCTCCTTAGTGCGCTCAAATACAAGCTCACGTCACGAGTAAGTTATGATGATTCAAAAAATGTTCATGTGGATTGATAGCTTCTGAGGGAAAGTGAAACTCAGCTGATCGGGATTTATTTAAACAACTAACATCATCTCCCCTCCCCCAATGAAGCTTTTATGATACTGAAATTCATCGGAAATGTGGGCTGAGGAGCAGATTGCCGTAATTTTCATAACAAGAGGAAAACTGTTTAAATATTCATAAATGAAGTGCTCTGAGGTATTTCCAGCTCCCCACATCTGGAGTTCCCCTCTTTCTTACTACAGTTGATGCAGATGATTTGTGGCCTCGGTGGGATAGAGAAATAGCCCAGAGAAATGATTATTTAGCATCTTCTTGAACAAACAGTTCAGTCTTAGAGATTCAGAGGACCAGTTGAGCAGGTGGGTTGGGGAAAAAATAGTCCTTGACAGAATGTGTACAAAGGCAGGTCAGGCTTCTGAATAAATGATGGCTGGGGGGCAAAGGCTAAACTTTCTCTGTTTAACCTCCCCTCACATTATCACCAGACACTTGTACCACCTTTCTGATCACTTTGTCCCTTGACTTGCTTCTTAGGAGCTGTGCCCTGTGATGGTGACACATAGTGCCTTGTGGCTATCATTGATCCCTCGTGGAGGGGGCTGTGTCTTCTACCTGACATCCCCACCATCCAGTCCGGAAAAGTGCCATGGACTCAGTGGGCACTGGCAACAGTGGTGGTTGGGCAGATGGAGAATTAGAAATGGTTTCAATTTACCAGGCTGTCTATCTAACGGAGTCTTGTAAAAGCAGTGTAGAAGCCACGGGTCTCCTTTCCCAAGTTCACAGTCACCGGGAAGAAAAGAACACATTTGTTGACCCTCGAGCTTATTCCGGATTTCTGGAGGGTCGCCAGTGGTTGCTCTGTGGGGCTTGACAGACCCTTGTTCTTTGTAGCCACTGTCCCAGGCCAGTCAGCCCAAGAGCGCCAGGGACAAACTAGGCTAGTCTGACAAAGTCAAGTTTATGGGCTCATTGCAACGAGGAGACTGCCCAGGAGGACCTGTGGAGCATCGCACCAAACAAAAGAAAACTGAGCAGTTACAGATTTGGAGGAGAAATGGAAGTGAGTGAAATGTAAACGAAGCAGCAGTGTTTTGATAGGCCCCAAGCAAAACAGGGCTGTGTGAGTCGGGCCACATCAGGCCTCTCTGTGAGCTGGACCACCACCAAGTTAAGACAGACGTGCAGGGCTGTGTCCAGAACCCCTTACATGAGGCCCTGCACTTGTGTGGGGATTCAAGGCTTCTCTGTGTCACAGTGACTTGTTTCTTTCAGCCAAGGGTGAAACATTTCATTCTTACTAATACAGTATAAAAAAGCAACGTTTCTGATAGTCTGTGGTCTTAGAGGACAGACTTTCTCAGAGAGTAAGAAAGCAGTCGTCGCTCAGAGAAGGGTTGTTAGGACCCTTTCCAGCTGTAGTGTGTGTGCTTGGGAGAAATGCTATTTCCGGTTCATTTTGCAGCTGGCTCTATCTGCGTTTGTATCCGCATTTGCAGATTTTTACTTTCTCAGTCTGAGCTAATTTTTGCTTTGTCACCACATGTTTGAATAGGAGAAAAAAGGGTCAACTCCCTTATGTTGGGATTTTTATCAGCCTTACCTAGGAACTCTTTTAATCTATTTTGCCAGGATAGGTGTTTTTTGCTCACTTATCTTCTCCAAAGCTCACTCACCCTCAGACCTGGGAATTTGGGCACATCCAATATGAAACATGTTTCCTACCCAGCCCTTTAGCGCCTCCCGCACCTGTTATGTACTAAAGCCCTCAGGCTCGGTGTCTCAGGTCCCCACTGTCCCTAGGATGCACCTTTCATCGAGTGCCCCCAGCACAGACCTTGCTGTCTGGATTCAGAGTGAGGGGTCCTTCTGCGAGGGTGCCCAGCCTACCCATGCTGCAGATGACCTGGATTTCAAATACAGCCCGCTTGCAGGAAAAAAGTGAGCTCCCTTTCTGCTATCCTGGTGGATTTCCTTCCTTCCAAAGACTCAGCGCTTCTCCCCATCTGAGCAGGAGGAGGTGCCATTGAGACGAGCCATGATCTACTCCATACTAGAGAACAGGAAAGCTTCCCTTGCTTCTCAGATTTTGATTTCTTCAAAAAAAGATTGTTTTCTCTTTTTAAAGTGAGAGAATAGAAAGTGGCATAACTCGTAGCTGTGAAGTAATTTGAAAGTCATATTCCCAGCAACATCCAAGACCAGAGGGGTCACAGTCAGCTTTCCTGTGGAGGAAGGCGTTTTGTGAAGACCGGAGTTGACAATGTAGTGACGAATGCATTGTGTTTTGTTTCCCTGTCTGAGTTTAGGTAGAGACCAGGCTTTCTCCACATTGGCCCTGTTAACATTTGGGCCAGATCATTCTTTGTTGGGGTGCTGTCCTGTGTCCATTGTAGGATGTTTAGCAGCTCCCTGGCCTCTACCCACTAGATGTCAATTATACTTATTACTGCCTCCCCCCTGGTTGTGACAACCATAAATGTCTCCAGGCATTGCCAGTGTCTCCTGGGAAGCCGAGTCACAGCAGCTGCGAACCACTGGTGTAGACTGTCGTACGCCCCAGGAGGGCACTCCTGTATCTCTGCTGCCGGGCGCACACTGGACACTTAGTTAATATTTATTGAACAAATGTATTCATCTCACCCCTCCCCACGAGCCCTGGATCCTCAGACTGACGCAGAACTGCATTTCTCACTTAAATCTCTCATACAGCACAGACAGCCTCGGCACTGCCGCCACGCTGGCCCACCCTCCAGGTCCCCACGGTTGTTTTGTTCCTTCCTGGCATTGACATTTTGCTAATACCCATGGCTAGATCAGTGTGGTCCCCAGACCAGCAGCGTCAGCATCCCCTGGGGACTTGTTCGAGATGCAAATCCCCAGGCCCTGCTCCAGCCCTATGGAATCGGAAACCCTGGGGTTTCTGTTTGTACACGTCCTCCACCTGATGCCAATGCCCACTCAAGCATGAGGACCACTAACCTAGACTCGTGTTTCTTAAGCATCCCTGCTGGTGAGAATCACCCGGGGTTGGGGGACGTGGTGCTGGTTGAGCTGCTGGATTCCTGGTCCCACCTCAGAATCCCTAGGGAAGGGATCTGGGAAGGCATAGAAGAAACAGGTGCCCTACATCATTCTTGTCATCGGGAATGGTTGAGAAACACCCCTCCTCTTCCTCCTCTGGTCAAAGTCCTAGAACATTGTCCAGGCAGGGGCCAGTGCCGTTTTGCTCTTCCCAGAAGGGACCCTGAGTCTCTCCTTTGGGAAGTAGTTTCCCCATTTCGGAATCTCTGAGGCTTTAAGGCAAACACATCACTCTCATTCTCTCCTCACTGCTGCCTTGTCCAGAGCTCTGTGTATACATGCCTTATTTCCTCTCCTTGATTATAAGCTCCCTGGGAACCAGATAACTAGTCTTATTTAACTTATTCTCTTTTCCCCAGAACATGATAGATGTCAACACCCTTACTGCAATTCCAAAATACAAAAAGCTCCCGAAAACCAAAAGGTTTTATCACTCCTTGGGTGAGAAAACTTGTCCTGGACTAATGCGCGTTTAGGTATAGTCTTTATTTATCCCACTCGGGGTGACGAATCATCCATTTGCTGCAAAATTTTAATGTATTTGATGGTTGGGTGCAGCCCCAGACTCCAGCTGGGGATGTTACATATTATATGGCATGTGCAATGTATTTCCTTTCTAAAATCTGAAAAATTCTGTCCCCAGGGCTTCTGGATAAGGGCTTATGAACCAGTAGTGTCTCTGATAATATTTGTCAGTTTCATGAAAGAATTTTCAGATTTTGATGTTGGTGAAAGTAGACACCACTGAGCTTGATGTGTTTGTTCTGGTGTCCCAAAGGAAAAGAAAATTGTCAATTCCAGGCATGACCTGGTACTTTCCATCCCTGCTGAAAGCTCTGGAAGGCTTCCTACCAGACTTTGTGACACATGGGGTTTTGATCTTCATGTCCTAAATTGAGCCCAGAGAATTGTTCTAAATTTAATGTTATTTTCTTGGTGTGTGTTTATATGTTCTCTTTGCTGATATGTTTATTCTGTTTCTTCTGCTTTTTTTTTTTTTAAGGTGAGGGTATTTGCTTAAGTTTGTTTGTTTGTTGTATGAGTAGATTATAGAGCCAGCTGAAGGGTGTCTTCGGATGTGGTCATGTGATTTCAATTCTGTGAGCAATCTGTTTTTAATCTCATGTAAATTTCTAGAAATTTAGAGATTGACATAATGGGTTTTTTGTTTTTTTGTGTTTTTTTTTGGAGGTGGTGTGAATTATGACTGGACTTCTTGGTGTATCTTAAAATTTGAATGCCAGTCATCATTTAGTAAGGGTCTCTTGATTGGGAACTGGGCAAGAGATTCAGGGTTCTGAATCTGATTTTGTACACCACATTTTCTCTGCACCTTTGAACGTGTCTATGTTTTTGTTTTCCTTTTTCTGGAAAGACAGAGTCATTGCTTTTTTATCAGATTCTTAAGGAACTCTAAGGCAAAAAAGCTTAAGAACTGACTTAAGGTTTCAGTCTTACGCTAATTTATTAGTATTTTTAAATCTTTCTAAAGAAAAAATAGAGGCAAAATCATCTTAATTACTGGATAAATTGTGCCTTTATTTCTTTATGTGTCTGTGTGTATCCATTCCTGTTTGATCTTGGACTAATTAAATCCATCTAATTGATGAATAGATGGAAAATGACTGCCTCCAAAAATTAGCTTCAGTCCTTTCCTCTCTACCTCTGTCTGCTATTCATTTAAAATTTATAATCTTCGCACGTTCAAAAAGGATTTGGAATTATACTCTTCTTTCAAGACATATCAAATGCCTCCTCTTTTGTGATCTCTCTCCTGCATGCAGTCTTGCCTTTCTCTGAAACACCATGACAATATTCAGTCATAGTGAGTTGATGCTTATTCGTGTACTTGTCTTTTCTTACTGTTGTTCTTCTCCCCTTGCCTTTCTCCAGGCATTAGGTTGTCACTTCCGTGCGAGGGTGGGAGGGCGTGGTTGGACTGACCTGTATATCACAGGCCCAGGAACTGACAATATCTTTTTCATGGTGGTGACTCAATAAATATTTGAATTAAAATGGGGAACATCTTCGTTCCATATACTATAAAGTTAAAATCGTATTTTCAGAGTTCATAAAGTTTTTTGCATTTGAATTTTTTTGAGTATCTTAAAACCATTGGAACATCCAAACCAACATAATGTTCTTATTTTCCAATACTGCTGAATTAGGGCCCGAATGCCTCAGAAGTAAAAACAAATTCTTGTTTTCAAATGTACCTTAATAACTTAACATGTGAGGCGAAGGGTTGCCATATTTGGTCAGGAGTGTTCTGAGTTACGGTGCTCATGACTAGAGCTCTGAACTGTCAGAGCCGGCGAGGACGAAGGTATAGCCCAGTGTGCTCCTTGACGCCTCCAGCGTTTCACTGGGATGTTTCTGGGGACCTGGGTGGGAGATGGACCAGCCCCACTCTCTGATTTAACCAGACAGCTCTGTTTTTAGTTGTTTTATACTGGAGCTCTGGAATAAGTTTAAATTTGCTGAAAGTGTCCTGCTAAAGTTAACCAAACTCTCCTCTTGGCGCTCCTTGGCCGGCCTCACTTTTACACGTGAGGACATGAGGTCCAGAGCTACGGTGTGATTGCCTCAGGTTGTGTGCTTGGGAAAGATCGGGGGGACCAAACCCAGTCTTGACTCTCCTGACTTCTAGCCCAGAATCTTCTCTTCCTACTTTTCTCTCCCACAGATTTTCCTCTACTTTTTAGGTGTTGCTAGAGGATGATCAAGAAACATTGAGTGGGAGCTATGTCAGGTTCTGGGGAAACAAAGAGGGGCGAGGTATGGCATAGGAACCTGCTTTGCAGAGAGAGGTAGTTGATGGTAGCCACTGGCACCTTTATCTCCTCCTTTTATCTAAAATTGGTAGTTTTGTGTCTAAGGCCTCACATATAAAACAGCAGAGCTACATGGTGGAAGTGTTCTAACACTGGGTTATGGTGATGGCCACACAACTATATAAATGTATTAAAACTCTTCAAACTGTACAACTAAAATATGTGAATTTTATAGTATATAAATCATACATCATTAAAGCTGTTTTTTTAAAAAGACAGAGGGACACCTACCCTCCTTTAGCTTATAGGAAAACTGGGGGCATAAAACAAAATGGCCCTGTGAAACATTTTAAAGGCATGTTAGTACTTTCTTGTAAATGTTTTCTATGTCGGTTACAAGTCAATTCCATAGTCATTTACGAACCTCCTACTAGGAGGCCAGGTCTTAAGGTAGCAAGGGAAGAGTTGGGGGAAAAGGGAATGACAAAGATACATGGCAAGAAGATTTGGTGGAGGAGGCAGATTATAGTGAAGTGTTTCAGAGGAGGTTACTGGAAGTGTCCTCTTTCTTCTACTGAGTCCCTTCATGTTAGGGAACCTTCATGTGAGGGACGGCTTTGAGTGATAAATACCTACCTGACCACAAAGTAATGGTAAGCAATAGAGTTATATTAAGTCAGATAACAGGAGATCCAGAGACAGGTGCCCTGAAGTTGGTTAATTCAACAGACATCTCAACAATGTCAGGGCTTAGGGTCACCTCCTCTTTGATTTTTTTTGGCTTTCCTTTCATGGGTGAAATGTGGCTGCAACAGCACCAAACTGTGTACTGTCTTCCAACAAGGATGAAACAGTGTTAAAAGCAAAAAGGCAGGGGCAACTATTTTCCTCATGTATCTTTTTTTTTTTTCTGGGAACAAAATCTAACTGCCCCCCCAGCACATTTCCTCTCACGTCTCATTGGCTGGAAGTGGATCACATGCTCACGCCTCAACCAATCACCAACAAAGGGGAGAGAAATTAATATTATTTGCCTAAGAAGACGTAAATTTGCCATTTCTCCAAAGAAGACATACAGATGGCCAACAGGCACGTGAAAAGATGCTCAATATCACTAATTATTAGAGAAATGCAAATCAAAACTACAATGAGGTATCACCTCACACCAGTCAGAATGGCCATCATTAAAAAGCCTACAAATAACAAATGCTGGAGAGGGTGTGCAGAAAAGGGAACCCTCCTACACTGTTGGTGGGAATGTAAATTGGTACAGCCACTATGGAGAACAGTATGGGGGTTCCTTAAAACACTAAAAATAGAGTTACCGTATGATCCTGCAATCTCACTCTTGGGCATATATCGAAGAAAACTCTTAATTCGAAAAGATACGTGTGCCCCAATGTTCATAGCAGCACTATTTACAATAGCCAAGACATGGAAGCAACCTAAATGTCCATCGACAGAGGAATGGATAAAGAAGATGTGGCACATACATACAAGGGAATATTACTCAGCCATTAAAGAAATGAAATAATGCCATTTGCAGCAACATGGATGGACCTAGAGATTGTCATATTAAGTGAAGTAAGTGAGACAAAGACAAATATCATATGATATCACTTATATGTGGAATCTAAAAAAATGGTACAAATGAACTTATTTACAAAACAGAAATAGACTCACAGACATAGAAAACAAACTTATGGTTCTGAAAGGGGATGGTGGGGGTGGGGGAGATAAATTGGGAGTTTGGGATTAACATATACACCCTACTACATATAACATAGATAACCAACAAGGGCCTACTGTATAGCACAGGGAACTATGTTCAATATCTTGTAATAACCTATATGGGAAAAGAATCTGAAAAAGAATGTGTGTGTGTGTGTGTGTGTGTGTGTGTGTACCTGAATCACTTTGCTGTCTACCTGAAACTACCACAACATTGTAAATTAACTATACTTCAGTTTTTTAAATGATTATAAAAATTATTATTTGCCTAGATGTACTTGACTCATCCCTAGGGCTGTGGGAGTGTTCCCTATTCCTGAGTATAATGGCTGAGCAAATTAGGATTCTATGAACTGGGAGGGGAATGGGGAATGGTGGCCGGGAAGTTAACCAACAATGTCTACCACACTTAATTGACTTTTTTTTTAAACATCTTTATTGGAGTATAATTTTGCTTTACAATGGTGTGTTAGTTTCTGCTTCATAACAAAGTGAATCAGTTATACATATACATATGTCCCCATATCTCTTCCCTCTTGCATCTCCCTCCCTCCCACCCTCCCTATCCCACCCCTCTAGGTGGTCACAAAGCACCGAGCTGATCTCCCTGTGCTGTGCGGCTGCTTCCCACTAGCTATCGGTTTTACATTTGGTAGTGTATATATGTCCATGCCACTCTCTGACTTCGTCCCAGCTTACCCTTCCCCCTCCCCGTGTCCTCAAGTCCATTCTCTATGTAATTGACTTTTTTTGATGGAAAGGAATAAAAACATGACTTGTTCCTCTTCTTTGTTGGCCATGGATGTCTCATCTTCTGTGTAAAACGTTTCCATGATTTTGATCCAACAAATTATTCTTAAAGCCAGGACTCTGCAGGGCAGTTCTTCAATAATACTGTATTTATTTCAGTGTTGCTGTAAGTTTTGAGGTTGGGTAGTCATATTTCACTAGCACAGTCAGTAGGAAAATTGGTAAGGAGCTGTCATTATCCAATTTAAAGATGCTTAACTTTTTCCCTCCCTTTAGAACATTTGGGCCAATTCAGAGTTTGGGAGGTTTGCTGTAACGAATTTAAGAGGGATGGAACTATGTGGGCTTAGGAATATATGGGCGGATTGGTATTGATGGGATTTAGAACTAGTGCCTCTTAGCATGAGTTAAGGAGCAAAAGGCATCAGCTTCCCAGAGTACCTAAGACAGAAGGTTTCCAGCACTAGGATAGGGGGTGTAACTGATATCTTCAAGCCATTGGACAGAAAGCAAAAGCATCTGTAAGCAAAGTAAGTCCCTCTCTTTCCCTCTCCCCTTTCGTCTCTCCTCCCCTCCCTATTCTCTGTCATATCCCAACGCTAGACTACAGTGTGTCTGTTTTATAGACTTTTTATTGCATTGATTTTATATATCACTCTCTTTGATTGATGTGACATTAACCATAATAAAAAGAATCCCACATTTTAGTGATAAAAATTATTCTAGGAACACTGTAATTGATACTTATGTATATAGCTCTAGGCTGTAATCTGTCTGCAGGAACGGCCTAATCGTTGGGCAATATTTAACGCCATTCAAAGCCATTAGGGTTGTTGACTTTGATGCAGACTAATAAATACCTGTCCAGGTAGATACTAATTCTCTTGAATTTTTCTTTCCACCTTCTGTCCTGTGTCATTAAACCTGTTCTCTAAGTCTTAGTTTCCCAAATACCTTACAAATGTTTTCAGTGTCTTCTAAACAGGTGCTTTTGTGTACATAGAGAAGGTTTTAATATCAGGTAGCCTTTCAAAAGCATATAATTCAGGGCATATTTGAATGGATTTTGAGTGGCCTTAGTGTTTTTCTCTCTTTGGTGAAAGCTGGTGCATTTCCTTGCTGATGAACAGTCGTAGGTTCCTGAGTAGGCAGGTTCCCACAGAGAGACCATGGGACATATTTGAAAAGTTCGCCCCCCTGACACGCGTGCGAAGAGCATTTGGTCAGTATTTGTTGGCCATTTGTGGTTGACACATGTTCACATACAATTCCATTGACATCTGTCTCTTAAGATGGACCGTAATGGAGCCTTTCTCATTGTTTTGAGTGCCGTGTCAGCTTTGTAACATACAGATACCCTGTTTCTGATTCAGTGATGTGTGGAAGAAGACAGGGCAAAACTTAAGCTTTTTGCTCTTTGTAGATTATGTCTACTTATGCATTCACCTGAAGAATATATAAAATGGTATGTAAATGCCACGGAGCGGCTGGGCCCATGAGCCACAACTACGGAGCCTGCGCGTCTGGAGCCTGTGCTCCGCAACAAGAGAGGCCGCGATAGTGAGAGGCCCGTGCACTGCAGTGAAGAGTGGCCCCCACTTGCCACAACTAGAGAAAGCCCTCGCACAGAAACGAGGACCCAACACAGCCAAAAATAAATATAAAAATAAATAAATAAATTTTTTTAAAAAAGACCTAAAGAAGAAATACATGGCAAATATCTTTTAAAACAATGGTATGTAAAATAAAGAGCATTCAAAAATGCACATTCATTTTCTGAGACCAAGGAAACCTATTTTGCTGTTCTGCCTGAGAGAAGCAAAGCAGTCATTTGCTTTCATGATGTCATGTGATTTTTGAGGGAAAAATGAGAATAAATATGCATGAACCAAAAATGAGCAGTCTTGGGTAGTTTTCCGAGGGTGACCCTTCTTTCTTTACGCAGTAGTTGTGTTCTTTCTGTTAAGCGTGCTTTTCTCTGAAGTTAATGTAACATATCCTCCTGGGCCAGCTCATTAGATAAAGCATTTTAAGGGTTGTGTTTTCTTTTCTTCTTACAGCCAAGGATTACTGCAAAGTAATATTTCCATATGAGGCACAGAACGACGATGAATTGACAATCAAAGAAGGAGATATAGTCACTCTCATCAATAAGGTAAACAAAGGTTCCCTCCTGCCTTCTAAACTATGAACCGCTTTGAGGTGTTGACTGGATAGTACGCGCTTATATTTTAACCCTTGAAGCAGTTAATTTTCATGATCCTGCATTCCCAAGGAAGAATCTTACATCTTTCCTCTCAATCAGGCTAAGGCAAATGTAGCCAGGGGAATGAATGAACTTGAAACTCCAGTAGATTCCGTTTGCCTTGGAGCCAGCTGCAGATTTGCATGGCCCTGTCCCAGAAGGGCTAACCCGGAAGGCGGAAGGCGGCCTGCTTGGTCAGAGAGCCCGCCCTCCACAGCAGCCCTGGCTGCAAAGCTCTGTGCCATGAGGTATCCAAGGAGGCGCTTCCAAAAGGCGAGGTCGTACATCACAGGCAGAAAAGGCTTAAAGAATGTTTACTGTACAGATCAAAGACAGGTAGCATGCCTGAGAGAAACTTGCCCGTCTTGCTGGGGCTGAGAAGCTCGGATGATTTTATTATCACTACAGGCAGTGATTTTAGGCTACATCTGTATGAAGTGATGCAGCTTAACAGGGCCTGGACCATGTACTGTGTATGCTTGCATGCAATGGTACTCACCAGGTGGGTGGTTGAAAGATCCATGGTTTAAGTAATTCCTGGAATATATGGCCTTTTCTCTGAAGTATAGGGTTTTTGTGATGGTTGACTACGACAAAAAGCTGAGCAGTCTTTAGGATGTATAAGGTGCTTTTAGTCTTGTATCCAGGTAAATGGCAAGCAATGTGGAATTCCCTTAGCACGGGCGTGACTGGAGGATCACGTGGCTGCCTGTGTTCATGCGGGACTGGACAGCATTGACAGGGTGGAGGGTGCAGGGAAAGGGGAAAGAGAACAGGGGCTTAGGGTGGGAAGCAGGCCCTGGGTCCTGTTGTCTCTGGCCGTTACTGAGAGGCAAGGGACCATGGTGTTGCCCATCCCCCATTCCCCGGCCCCGAGTGTGTCCATAAGTGATTGGTAGGATTTCCCTTTATGACCTTATAATCAAGGACAGTTACCTTTAAGAAATGGCTATGGAGGTTGTGTGTTTTCAGAGCCTGAGCCATAGATGCCAGGGAATGCGTGACCCCAGAGGTTAAGGAGATTGCCAAAGGTCAGATTATTTTAGGGAGAAAGCTTGGCGCTCTCACCCTCTCCATCGAAAGTGGTGTGCTGGACAATGCTAGGGTGACTTTCTGGACTAGTACACTATTCCCTGCTTTGCTGATGGCCCCAGAACTCATCCATCTTTTCACCTGTAAAATATTCTCCCATGAACTTATTTCCGTACATCTCTGTAGGTGTTGAATGTGGCCGGAGGAAATCAGAGGAGGGGAAACGCTGCCCTTCTCGTGCTTTTCAGCTGAGGATGCAAAGCGGTTCTTTCTTTGCCACCCTTCCCCTTGTCCTGCGGGCGGGCCTCCTCCGGGATGCTTTCCTAGGCACGGTGCATTTCCTATTTTAAATCAGACCCTTAACCAAATACATGAAATGGCTGTGAAGCATGATAAAAATACTCTGATAACTGGCACAGAGACTTGGTTCTACTACCACAGGGGAAGGGGTAGAGCACTTTTCCCCGTGATGATATAGTGACCAGAGGATTAAACAGCTGCCACTCTTTGTAATGGGGGGGGGCTCATTTTCCTGTTTTTGTTTGGGGGAGCACCCTCTTTTCAGTTGAAAACCGGATGTACAATAACATTTACTAAGGTTTGGGGGAAAGAAAAGCCCACCACGGATGGTCTCTTGTCTGAACACATGTATTTCTACCTTAACATCTTATATTCCAGTCCTTGTCATTTGATTATATACGATGAGAACACGTTCATTCTGATGATGTCATTCCTCCCTGCCAGGCTGACATCCAGTCCAATAAAAGGAATTGAAGTTTCTTGAAGAGCTTATTTAGTCAGAGAGGGACTCTCTCCCGGTCCTATCTACACAGTAGGGAGAAAGGAACGGGGCGGAGGTGGAAGGCTGCTTTCAGGAGTGTCCTGAGGGTTGCATCTGATTTCCCCAGTTCCACAGCTGAATGTGTTTAGAAGCAGTCTGGACCTGTGAAGCAGCTTACAGATATCACAATTACACTTGCAAAGCGAGCACTTGGCACCCTCCCTGTCCCCTTGGTCCCTTGTCCTGGCTCGCACACTAATTGTGCTGCTCAGGCCAGAGCGCCCGGGTGGCTCATCTTGGCACTTGCTCCTCCTGGTCTCACCCTGCCCCCACCCCCAAGCCCAGCAGCGCCAGCCCCCGAGGATCCTGCCTTCCTGCCTCCCTGCCACTTCTGTCCCTGGCAGAGCCAGGCCCTGGTCTGCACCTCCAGGGCCTCATCCCTCCTCCTTTCTCCAGCACCTTCCACAGAGCATGCTCCACAGGAGAGCCCTGGGCTGACCAATGGAGGGATGCTTTCCCCAGCTCCAGTTTCCACCTGCTGCATCCCTATCGCCCTAGCCCCTGCCTTTTATCATCCCATAACAGCCTCTGCTCGTGTAACCTCTCTGTTCCAGCGAAGGACTTTGGTAACTTTCCCTCCTTCATTGTAAGATTGGGCTAGATATCCGGCCACGTGGTCTGGCCACAGACCCTAAAGCCGACCTCACAGGGCAGCCGTGAGGATGTACTAAGATGCTGTGTATAAGTGCCTCTCGCAGGGAGGGGTCCATCACTGGTACCTGTAATCCTAGGAATTGTCAGTTCATCTCCGCTCTTTCTCTGACCTCAGAAATGGGAATGCAGGGGCTCTTGTGGCTGGGCCCAGTCTATAGCTGGGGCTGGGATGCTGTGATATCAAGTAGGTAACAGTGGTAAAAAATATATATACCTAAAATAGGTAAGAATTTGCAGTGGGTAAGAATTCACAATGGGTGAGATTTCAGCAAGAATTTGGAAAGAAAACATGCCATAAATATTTTGCCTGCTGAGGGTGGGAAGGATGGAATCTGAGTCTGTCAAACCCTGCTTTATAGAAAAGTCTTACTCTTGCTCTGAGTTTAGGTATCGCCCAGAAGTTCATTTAGATGACTGTGTGCTTTTCCTATTGCAGAGTGAATAGTTTCGCCACAATTTGTTTAATATGCACTTTGATATGCCTCTTTATTGTATTATGAGTTGAGATGAAATAGCTCTTCTCTAAATTTGATGGCTTTTGCTGTAGACGTTCTTGATTTACCCCCAAATTCTGGTGGTGGTTTCATTTTATAATCATTTAAGGTGGTTTCCCTTTGCCCTGCTTCTATGAGCTGTGGCAGGAGTCATAGGGCAGACGTTGCCCTCATTGTTAGCCCTAGATTGTCACTTCATATAGCTTTCTAGAAAATGAGTCATACACCTTTAGTGGGTGCCTATACGCCCTCCTCGGTTCCTGAAATAATGCACAAAGGCCCGAACTATTTGTGTGTGTCCCTGGAAACTAGGATGAAATGTGGCAACCCGAATGGTTTCTTTTTTAGTTTATTTATAAAATAGAATTCTTGTGGATTTGGGAACATGTCCACGGGTGCAGAACACACCTGTGTTTAGCTTTTATTTCCAGTCACTCAAAAATAGCTCCTTAAAAAAATAAAAATAGCTCCTTCGTCTGTGTTCCTGCCACCCCCATTCCTGCCTTCCTGATTTGTGCTCAGAGCGTGGTTGAAAGGGTTCAGAAGCCTCTGGGTCTCGTTTCCAACCTGAGAAGCTCCCTGGAGAAGGGGTCAGGTGAGGCTCTACTGTGAAGCATGCGCCTTGCCCTGACCACTGCCGCTTGGGGCAGAGCGAGCCCAGCTGTGCAGAGGGACGATGTCCCTGCCCTTGGCCAACAGCCTCCTGGCCTCAGAGCAATGGCCCTTTCCTCCCAGCCCCCGGTAACCTAGGAGGAAGGGCTTCTCACGTGACCACTCTGTAAACAAAGATCTTCGGGTATTTCTTATCAGAAGGCTCCCCTGAGTGGCTGTGTCTTTGACCCGTTACAAAGCAAACAGAAACCCCCTTTCTTCATGGTTATAAAGTCTATTTGACAACATCAAGGTAAACACAGAGAAAGGTAATGTTATTGACTAAAGTCACGGTGTGGTGGAGTCGGAAGGAAGGAGAAGGGGACAGCATTGATGTTCGGGGGAGAAAACCGATATATGCGCCTCTCAAGAAAGAGGGAACCCAGTGGAGTAGCTAAAGGTAGACGGTCACCACTACGAAAAAATACCAACTAGGAATTTCGCCTTTTCTTAGGGATGTATCAAACCAGGGACCCCAAATGTCTGAGCTAGACCTGCTGCTGTGAGGGCAGAGTTAGGACTGATTCTAACTCACCAGCTTCCGCCAGCTCTCCCTCAACATGTTTTCCTCCCTCCTTTCCCAGACAGTGGTTGAGCATTTAACTTAATAGTAATAGCTCCGGGCTTCCCTGGTGGCGTAGTGGTTAAGAATCCGCCTGCCAGTGGAGGGGACACGGGTTCGAGCCCTGGTGCCGGAAGGTCCCACATGCCGCGGAGCAACTAAGCCCATGCGCCACAACTACTGAGCCTGTGCTCTAGAGCCCGCAAGCCACAACTACTGAGCCCGCGCGCCTAGAGCCCGCGCTCTGCAACAAGAGAAGCTACTGCAATGAGAAGCCCGCGCACCACAACAAAGACCCAACGCAGCCAAAAATAAATAAATTAAATAAAATAAACTTAAAAAAAAATCTGAATCATGAACAAAAAATAGTAATAGCTCCTGCAGGACCAGAGCTTCCCAGCGCAGGACCCTTCTGGGCAACTGGCAGCAAGAGTCCGGGACCCCTCAGCACCCCGCCTTTTCATGCATGCTCACAGCAGCCCTGGGAGCTAGGCGGGACCATGGTGTTCTGTCCAGATGGCAAAGGAGGAAGAGGCCCAGAGCACGGAAGTGACTTTCCCAAGGGCCTCACAGTAATCAGTGGCCGAGCCAGGGCAGGGTCTCCTGACCCTGAACGTGGGAGCTGGCAGGGCGGGATTGCTCTGTTTCCTGTGGGGCTGTGGATGTTTGCGGTAGGTGCGGCTCAGTCACTCCCCGAGGTGACTCTTGTCTACTTATTGACTCACGCTCTGTTACCAGGTATATCTAGGGCAGGTGCCTGTGCAATTTTCTTTTTAAATTAATGACATTATCATTATTTTATTAGGAAAACAGTATTACCACGCCATTCCCCCATCCATCTGTTTCCGACATTTTTGTGTCCATGTCTCTGACCTCGTAGGGTCAGGAGCATGCAGGACTTTCTGATTCCATTGTCACATCTACAGAAATGGATTGGTAGTGCAGAGGACATGCCGAGCTCAGCTCAGGGCTAACGTTGCTTCTTTTTGGCCTAAAGCCCTCCTCTCCCACTTTTCTTCCCATGCCCACAGCCTACTTTGCTTTCCTCTGTTCTTCCGGACCCAGGTTAGTTTTCTGCTTGCTGTCACCACTGAAAGAGGGGTGGGGGGAGAGGGAGAGAGGCGGGGGAGGGGGAGGGGGGAAAGGACAGAAAGAAAGAAAAGGCATCCCTAGCTCCTTCCTAAGTCATTCTGTGATGATATGTTCTTTTGTTTGTTCTAATGTTTATTTTCCCGTCCTGCCTCCCTCCCATTAATTTATTAATTGAAACATTTATTCATGAGAAAAATGTTTCCAGACTTCCTTGCTTCTCTCCCCACAGGAAAGTGGCTTTAGAAATCTCATGAAGGGTTCTCAGCTTGGTATAAGAAAGCCGATCAACTATGTAGATTGCTGGCCTTGACCCTTTCTCTCTCAACTGCTGAAGCTTTTAGCAGAGCTAAAGTGTAGGATTAAATGTGGTTTCAGGGATGAGGAGTAAATTAGCAGGTGTCACCCTGAAAGTGATGACACACTGACAGAGCCATTAGAAGGACATGTTTTATGAGTGAATGAAGAAGTTAAGTGTAGGTCTGGGATCATCTGGGTTTACACACATTTGAAAAATGTCAGCGTTCAGCAGATGAGTCATTTATGTCATAGGATGTATTTCTTGCAGTATAGCCTGTCTTGTTAGACTGCATATGTCCCTACTGGGGACAGCAGTCACAATATATCTCCTCCTCAGAGCATTAGAAATCCCAAGGAATACAGTTTGTTGCTGTTTTGTCTTCCTCTTTAAAGTAACCTGGACACCAGGACCGATGGGAAGATTCCTGACACCAGAAACACATTTGATCAAAACTCTTTCTCCTGGGACTTCCCTGGTGGTCCAGTGGTTAAGACTCCACCTTCCAGTGCAGGGGTTGTGGGTTCCATCCCTGGTCAGGGAGCTAAGATCCCACATGCCTTCGGGGCCAAAAAACCAAAACAGAAAACAGAAGCACTATTGTAACAAATTCAGTAAAGACTTTAAAAATGGTCCACATCAAAAAATCTTTTTAAAAAACACAAAAAACCCAAACTCTTCCTCCTGAGCATGTTTACCATCACATAGACACAGTTTTTAAATTAGATGAGGTTGGTGAAAGTAGGACTTGGCGGTGGGAGAACACTTCGCTTTAGTTTACCAGTAGACAGTCAAAACAGTGCCACCCAGAAATTTTGATGATTGTAGATTTCTCATAGACAGATGAGTTCGCAGTTGATGCAGATTCTCAACTTTACATGCCTCCTCAAATTATATAAAACTGTCTAAAGGGACCCTGTGTTCGTTCAGCCTAATTGTAATCTCTCTCCCAAGTGCTGTGCTTTAGTAGCAGGACATTAGTAATCCTTGCTACAGCATCCTGGGATGTTTTTCTCCTGCAACACACAGAAAACTCTGCAGGTGTCTTAAGGATTTAGAGAAACACTTTCTGTTTTCTCTCTTCACTCTTTCTATTTCTATTACTCTGAGAGGGCTGTTGTGAGGATTAAGTGAGACGTTGTGGCTGAAAGTGCTTTAGAAATTAAAAATTACAGCTATTGCTGTGATAAGTTATGATCGGAAGAAGAAAAGACAAATGCCCATTGACTGGGAGTTCTCTCTTGGTATATTGAACTCTCCTGAAATTAAGGTCAGTAGTTTCCCTGAAATGCCCCTGTATTATTTATTTTAACTTTTCTTAGGATGAAAGTAATTTATTATATTCAGTAGTTGTGTAGCCCCTGTCTTCTTAAAGTATCTCAAAGGTCTTACATTCACATTTGCATTTTATTAAAATATACTTTTCTGAGATGGCATGGGATGCACTTTTAAGTAATACTTTAAAATTAAGTAAGTAAAACTTACTCTTAGAGAATGAGAACAAAACAGATAAATACGAAGGAAAGTCAGAATCACCTGTGACTGCGTCACCGTCAGATACCTCTCTTAATATTTGAGCTGTGTTCTCCCAGACTTTATACACACACAGAGACACACACACACAATTACAGTTAAAAATAAAAATAAGGTCATATCATATACACTCTTTTGTTTACCCCCTTTGCCCCCAATATATCTTGCCTATCTTTGGCAGCACGGTTAAATGGTTCCTTAGCATCCCAATGGATGGAGTACCACGATCCTCTTTTATATTTGGCTTGTTTCTGGTTTTTCCCTATTTTACACCATGTTGCATGTAGTCATCACCTTGTTTGTAGATCTTCATGAACGTAATTATTTCTGCCACTTTCTGCTACTTGTGTAACCTTGGGCGGGCTGCTCATTCTCTCTGTGCCTTAGTTTGTTTCCACATCTGTGAAATGGGGATGATAACAGTACCTACCTCCTGGTGTTGTAAAGATTAAGTGAGTTAAAGGAGGTAAAGCACTTGGAATGCCTGGCTCCTAGTAAGTTCTGTATAAATGTTAGCAGTTGTTATTATTTCCTGATGATCAATTGCTAAATGTATTGATGCCTCAGTCCCTTTTAAAGGCATTTAAGTGATGTTCTGAAAGATTGTGCCAATTTAGTCTCCCCCCAGGAGCCTATGAGAATGTTTCCCTATCCTTGTCATGCCTGGATATTATCATTCTTTCTAATCTCTGCTAATCTGATAGGCATTTGCATTTTTTTAAATGATTACTCAGGTTGAAAATGTTATGTGTCATTTTCCAATTGATTTTTATAAAAATACTTTATATTCATGACATTAACCTGTCATCTTTCACATTACAAATGTTTTTTCTCAGTTTATGACTCATAGAGATATTTAAGAAAATATCATTAAAAGTAAATACCTTTTAGACTTAAAATTTCCCCATTTTATAGTTAACTACATGGTGCAGTAAAATTCATCCTTTTAAGAATAGTTTTACTTAAGGCTTTTATATTTTAGTCCTAGTTCGAAAGGGTAGCTGGCTATTAAATGCATTCCTTTTCTGCCTTCCTCAGGGCTTTCAGAGTTTCTATTTAAAGCTTCTGTCCTTACAGTATTTTCTTTATAGCGGCATTCAGAGAACCCCCGAGATTTGGCGTGGATAAGGATCCTCATATCCTAGACCAGGGCTTCACAAACTTTCTCTGGAAAGGGTCAGAGAGAAAATATTTTATATTTTATGGACTATATAGTATCTATCTCAACTATACAAAAGCAGTCATAGGTGTAAATGAATGGGTGTGGCTGAGTTCCAATAAAGCTTTATTTATGGACACTTAAATTTGAATTTCCTGTAATTTTCATATTCTTTGAAATACTATTCTTTTGATTTTTAAAAACCATTTGAAAATGTAAAAACTATTCTTAGCTTGAGGTCTGTACAAAAATAGGTAGCAGGCCAGATTTAACCCATGGGATGTAGTTTGCTAGCCCTTGAAATAGAATGTCTAGAAACAGACCCATGAAAATATAGGCAATTAATTTTCAACAGAGGTGCAAAGAAGATTTAAGAAAGAAAGGATAATCTTTTCAAGAAACGGTGCTGGTACAATTGAACATACCTAGACAAAAAAAAAAAAAAAAAGCCCTAACCTAATCTAACACATTATGCAAAAATTAACTCAAAATGGACCACAGATCTGCATAGAGAAGATAAGACATTAAAAAGTTATTTATGAAAACAGGGCTTCCCTGGTGGCGCAGTGGTTGAGAGTCTGCCTGCCGATACAGGGGACATGGGTTCGTGCCCCGGTCCGGGAAGATCCCACATGGCCACTGAGCCTGCGCATCCGGAGCCGGTGCTCCGCCACGGGAGAGGCCACAACAGTGAGAGGCCCGCGTACCGCAAAAAAAAAAGTTATTATGAAAACATAGGAGAAGAGAGTTGTTATACAATCCATGAAAGAGAGAACTGCTGCAGTGGACTCTGGCAAAATTAAAAACTTTGCTCTGCAAAGATACTATTGAGAGAATGTTGTTTGTTGGTTGGTCTCTTTTTCTTACAAGGTCATCTGAGCCCCAGTGTTTAGTAAATAATTGCTTGATACGTAATTGCATGAATTTCAAGGACCTTGGTTTTGTTCTGAGTCTTCCTGGGAATATACTTTGTAAGACAAGACCATGAATCTCCCATAGCAGAGCCGTCCCCTGCACCCCACCTCTGTACCCCTGTGCCACTTTCTCCCCAGGGTGGCGAACGAGTGCAGCCATATTCCACTAGTCAGGCCTGGACTTAGATGAGCTGCCTGAGAACTGAGATTTGACCTGGGAATTATATTTTTTCACTCACTGCACAGGCCTAGAAGCTAAATTTGCTGTGTATAGAGAAAAAGACTCCAAACAAATTTTCATGCCAAGGAATAAGCTTTCCTAAAAGAAAGACTTAAAAGAAATGTAGATTTGTCTCGTAAGAAAGGGAGATGGAAGGCAAGAATTCACCAATAGCTGCTGCAGCTGGCTTGGATGTTCTTGACCTTCATAATGATCATGGCTATGCCCTTCACTTTTTATTCCTTCCTGATGCTTATTTGGGAAATGAAGATTCCTCCGCCCTCACCCTAACAGCCTTCTTTGTATCTCTTAGAGGTGGTGCAGGAGCTAAGAACAGCTCTTAAAACATAATGAAAGATGCTTTATCAATGCTACTGTGTTTGTAATGAAGCAAAATGATTTTGTATTATATCTACTATCCTTTTAATGGAAGAAAGGCATGTATTTGGATGCAGAATCAATATATTTCCCTAAACATAAATGAAAATGAAATCTCAGCTGTAGGATGGACAGCCTTGAGAGGTAAATTATGCCATTAGCCATAAGCTTTGGATGAGCTGAAGGCGCCATTAGAAACAGCTTCTAATATTTAGCATTAAGTGGTCCTTGCAGTGTAAATGACGTAACAAGTAGAAAATGAGAAGTTTCTATGAAAACATATTGTTACATAATTTCACATGCTTGATTATATTCAAATGGACAAAAAAGTGCAAAAGTGCCACCTTGATGATTTGCATTTGGTGTTTGACTTGTCCACCTGCCCTAATGTCTCTGGTCATTCTTAAAGCCAGATTATAAGTACCCAGGAAAGGCCCTCCCTGCAAACATCTCCTTTTCACATGATTACTGATTTTTGAAGTAGAATTTAAGGGGGTAGAAAGTCTTTCATTCTACTATTAGGAAAAAAAAAAGGCTAAAAGCATAAACATTTCCTAAGACTTAGGACTGTATAAGCTGCAAATGAAATAACGAAATCAGTAAGCAGTTCTTATATACACATTGTGACAAACCGTACGGCCATGTCCCACAACTCCAGGACATGCCCAGTGTGAATGATGACCCTGGAGTTGGGCCAATATGGCAGCATCTGTTGGGTGCTGTTCTCTGAAGAGGCTCCGGATAGAAACATCTTTTTCTAAGAGGGAAACAGTCTATGAGCCCGGAGGCCTTTGGGGCTTCCGCTCTGGGTTGTCTCCTATTAAAGTCCCCTCAGGCCTCCCTGATTCCTGTCTGCCTGCCTCTCAAGATGCCTGTGAAAGCTCTGTTCTCTTTCGGGGGACTGAGATTGGGTTTCAACTTTTTTCTCATTTCTTAGTGACATCTGGACTCAAACGTTACTTCTGTAGCATTTCCTAACCCCTGTGCTCTGAGTGGGTTCTAGGAGCATAGGACAGTGATCCCCTCAACTCTCCTGGGTGGGTGGGAAGGGCCTTAGGTGGGTGGAAGAACCCCCACCGCCTCCCAGTTGATGATGTCCAACAACATCAGGCCTCCAGCAGCATGTCATCAAAATATTATCATTTTATAGGGGTGCCATTATCTGGAAAAGGTTGGGTGGCACTACCTTACTGCATTGTATTTAACTTTTCCATATAAAGATGTTTAACAGTAACTCTGCTTTTCCTTAGGGAATATTCCGCCTTCCTTGTTAGAGAAGAGTGTATATGACTAGCAAAGGAAACTCCAGGATAATTAAAATCCCTTGTATGTGTCTTCATTTCAGAAATTCTTTCTCTAGGACCTCTTTTGGGAATTAGACCTTGAAATAGCTCAGACTTTTAAAGATAGAGCTTAAAGTTCTATTCTATCTAGAATAGAATAAAATAAATTCAGTCTAATTAAAGAAACAGTCTTTTAAGGTGAGAATATAACTTCTGGTTGCAGCCATGATGGAGTAAAGAGCATTAGATTTAACCTCCTGCCATAGACAACTTTAAAATTGGACAAAATACATGAACCAGCTGTTTTGAGGCATTGGACAATGCACAGCACAGGGATGTGATCCTTGAGAGAAGGGAAGCATAAAGTGAGTTCCCTGTCAACCCTGGCTTTTTGCCTGGGGGCACTTTCTACATTGCAGCACAGGGCACTGGAGCCTAAACAGAGAGCAGAAGACTCATTGGATTGAATCAACGGAGACTATAACTCACGGCTGCCGAGGTGGATGGAATTTTCAGGGCAGGGAATTGCAGAGGAGCACGAGCTGTGCAAAGAAAGAGCTCCAAAAGTCTATCTGTAAGGGTCCCTTGAGTCTTTGGCCACAGCACAAGGCTGTGCATCAGTAAGGCAAGACTCCACAAGACCTGGACGAAAGTAAGTTGGGGGAGGAGGGTGTGTGGGTGGGCTGTGAGCTGAGTGGATATCCCAGAGGTCACCAGTGATAGGAGATGTTGGAGTTCTGGCCAAGCAGAATGGAAAAACTTTGTTGAACACACTTGGCATCCAATTGACAACTCAGAAAAGTTAGCCATAGGAATAGCGCTACCCTAGACCCACCCTAAATGAAGCGCAAAACCAAGCCTTGACAGGTCAAGCTGACCTGCAAGTAACGTGCCCACCGTAAGGAAACTCCACACTCTTGCAAGGAAAACAACAAAATTCAGTCCTTCAACAATGTAGCGTGCAGTGCATGGCTGTTGAGAACATGCAGTCACACGTTACCAGATGTACGAAGAAGCAGGAAACTGTGAGGTATGGTATGGGTAGCTTGTAAAAGGCATGTGGTCATTTCTGAATACAGTGTTCAGGCATCACGACATGCTTTAATCAATATCGACATAACTAAAAGGAAGCTTGATTACGGCTTTTTGTGTGTTACTCATCCAGTTTTTTTGTTACCAGTTATACAATATGTAAAATGAAAAAGTCAGCAGTTAGTATAGCAAAGCCTGTAAGTTGTTGCCCAATAAAAAGTCAGGATTTTTTTTACAAGTAGACAATCTCTTTGAGGTCATGACTTCCCAGTATCACAAAACAGTGAATGGCTGCCTAGACCTCACCTGTCCCAGATGGTGATATTTGGAATGTGGCATCTTCTTGAGTGGGCTTGTCCCTGGGGCGGCCTCCTCGGCTTCCCTCGTTAACCGTGGTCTGCCAGGCATCTCTTCTACGCTGAGATAGACCGTGGTTCTCTTTTTCTCCTGTTACCTCATAAACTGTGATGTTGGCGAGCCTGCTAGAGTAACTGCCTTATGGGATGCTGGAAATTCTGAGCAGAAACCCCAGCCATGCAGAATGATCGCATCTCTTCGGGAGGTGTGAACGAGCAGCGGTAGAACTGAGTGCTCATGGGCTTCGGCTTCCATGGAGCTTCCTCTCAACGGTCCCCCTGAAGCTCCATGCAGAAGGTGTTTATTAGTAAATATTAAACAGCACTTTTCATACTGTTCGTGGGATGTTGAGGGTGTGAGACCCGCCTCGGGGCACTCAGAGGCTCACTTGA
Source organism: Globicephala melas (assembly GCF_963455315.2). Taxonomy (NCBI): domain Eukaryota; kingdom Metazoa; phylum Chordata; class Mammalia; order Artiodactyla; family Delphinidae; genus Globicephala; species Globicephala melas. The sequence continues at coordinate 110,109,975 of NC_083335.1, forward strand.
CAGCCATACCGAGGTCAAATAACACTCACTTTCTCCTCTAGCGATATTTCAGTCATCAGAGAAGGTCGTGAAAACAGCCATGCTGGATGATTTCTGGGAAATCGGTACTAGGGAGTGTGGGGACAGCTGACCACCAGGGGAAGTGACCAAGCAGAGTGCTTTTCTTTTTCAAGAGGACCAGGTGGTGAACCCATCATTTGGGGGTTTGTTTGCTATGGCGATTTCTGAGCTATACGTTCCTGTCCAAACTCGAACAGGGCACTTATGATGTCTTAGAAAATGTGACCTACCTTTTCAAGGTACTTTTTAAGTTGTTACCACAAATATGAACAAATATTCAGTACAGACCAACCGGTAAGCCTGATTGAATAGATGAAGCTTTCTTATATAGCTAATCTAGACCTGCCTCTTCCTCGTTCAACTTGACGTCACTTCGGATGTTTGGAAATTGTGGGAAGTAGATTAGTATTGTGGGGGCAGATTGGGCCATCCATCGATTCATCCATTCAGCCAACGTGTATTCATAATCAGTATTTTCCAGGCACTGTGCTAGGTATTTGGTGGATACAGAGATATAAATAAAAGATCCTTTGTTTTCAAGGAGCTTACCATTTTTGAGAACCTTTCTACTCAAAGTGTGGTCCAGTAGCATTGACATCACCTGGGAACCTGTTAGAAATGCCGAATCTCTGACCAGCCCCAGACCTAGTGAATCCGAATTGTCATTTTCACCTGATCTCCCGTGGTGTGTCTGCAGGAGAAAGAAACAGGACAAGTATTGCAATGGAGCTTATTACTGATTCATCCATCTTGTTCCTGGATGAGCCCACAACTGGCTTAGATTCAAGCACAGCAAATGCTGTCCTTTTGCTTCTGAAGAGAATGTCTAAATAAGGACAGACAGTCATTTTCTCCATTCATCAGCCTCGTTATTCCATCTTCAAGTTCTTTGATAGCCTTACCTTGTTGGCCTCAGAAAGATTAATGTTCCACGGGCCTGCTCAGGAGGCCTTGGGTTACTTTCCATCCACTGGTTACCACTGTGAGCTCTATAATAACCCTGCAGACTTCTTCCTGGACGTCATTAATGGAGACTCCTGTGCTGTGGTGTTAAACAGAGAAGACACAGATGGTGAAGCCAGGGAGACTGAAGAGCCTTCCAAGAAAGATACTCCGCTCATAGGAAAATTAACTGAGTTTTATGCCAACTCCTCCTTCTTCAAGGAGACAAAAGTTGAGTTAGATCAACTCTCAGGGGGTCAGAAGAAGAATATTTCAGTCTACAAGGAGATCACCTATGCCACCTCCTTCTGTCATCAGCTCAGATGGATTTCCAGGCGTTCATTCAAAAACTTACTGGGTGATCTTCAGGCTTCTATAGTTCAGATAATTGTAACAGTCATCCTGGGACTGGTTATAGGTGCCATTTTCTACCATCTAAAAAATGATCCTACAGGAATGCAGAACAGAGCCGGGGTGCGCTTCTTCCTGACCACCAACCAGTGTTTCAGCAGTGTGTCGGCCGTGGAGCTCCTGGTGGTCGAGAAGAAGCTCTTCATACATGAATATATCAGTGGATACTACAGAGTGTCATCTTACTTCTTTGGAAAACTGTTATCTGATTTACTCCCCATGAGGATGTTACCAAGTATTATATTTGCTAGTATAACATACTCCCTGTTAGGATTGAAACCACAGGTGGAGGCCTTCTTCATCATGATGTTTACCGTGATGATGGTGGCTTATTCAGCCCGTTCAATGGCGCTGGCCATAGCAGCAAGTCAGAGCGTGGTATCCATAGCAACGCTTCTCATGACCATCTCTTTTGTGTTTATGATGATATTTTCAGGGCTGTTGGTAAATCTCAGAACCGTTGTGCCTTGGCTCTCGTGGCTTCAGTACTTTAGCGTTCCTCGATATGGCTTTGCGGCTTTGCAGCATAATGAATTTCTGGGACAAAACTTCTGCCCAGGACTCAGTGTAACAACAAACAGTACCTATAGCTATGCAATATGTACTGGCAAAGAATTTCTGGAAAACGAGGGCGTCACTTTCTCACCTTGGGGCCTGTGGAGGAATCACGTAGCCTTGGCACGCATGATTGTTACCTTCCTTACAGTTGCCTACCTGAAATTATTATTCCTTAAACATTTTTCCTAAATTTCTCTTTAATTTACATGATTTACCCCACCTTAAAAAGGGAGCATCTTGATTTCAGTAAAAAAAAAAAAAAAAAAAAAAGCCAGAAGTGATTCTAACTGTGCAGCCAGCTTCGAGAAGCACTGGTCTAAGATGTTGCTTTGCACTCTTGACGAAATGGAGCCCCAAATGAGGTTGCAGCTGGGTTTGCAATTTACAAGGCAAGTGGCAAGTTTGTCTTTTCTAAAGATTTAAAGTGCCTAGACGAGAGGCAGACACAGCAGAGCTCACAGGTGACTCCCTGCCGCCAGGTTGGATGACAGGGAGCGGCTCTCAGCTGACCCCCAGTGCGAGAGCTGTGTGCACTGGTGGAGTGCTTCCGCCACGTTCCCCAGGGCCTCTGTGGCAGGATGGAGCAAACTAAGGCCTGACACTGAGGTCTGGGCCGGGCTTCCCTCCTCAGACACACCCTGAGGGCTTCACATCCCTCCCCTGAGCCCTCCAAGTGTGTGAGCTGCTGCCAGGGGGTTTCACCGGAAGATGGTGCTGAGTCGCATGACAGATGTATGTGTGCTTAATTAAGACACTTTCCTGGCCTCATTATCCCTCAAGGTCTCTGGGACCAGCCCCTAGAATCACAGTAATGACGACAAACCAGCAGCAGTTGTGTTACTCTTTACACCTCAAACATCTCCTGTGTATCAAGGAACTGAGACCCAGAGTTTTTATCACTGGTGGACCACTTAAGTATCAGATGGCCCAAGTTCGCTCTCCTTCTCCTCTCTCTGAGATATCTTGGCTAACCCAAGATAGTGCAGAACTGGAGTACAGCACACCTAAGGCTCTGTTTATTCATTCCTTAAAAGGAAAAACATTATTTGTATTTTACAAGGAAAAATATATTTTACGCTAATATCTGCCTGGCGATGAGGCATAGAGAAACCATTTTGAGGACTTAATCATAGAAGAGTGAGCATTCTATGTCAGAAGTATAATTCTTTCCATACTCTTTGACTCTTGATAAGGGCCGAGGTCTACTTTCCTCTGCTTACATGCGAATAGATCTTATTTCTAAGCATCATTGTTCTGGAAACTTCCATCTACATGCTGATCTTTAACTCTTTCCCACTGCAAACTCCTGCCTCATTTAAAGGCCATCCCCTCACCTGCAAACGCTGCCCTTTCCTCATCCTTATTGGAATCTCAAAATCCACTAGGGTAGATCTTGGCATAACCATCGTGGGTTGTGCCTGTGGTATAATTATTAGTAGTGTCCCAGGTTTGGAAATAAATTATATGGTCACCCTAAAATCTTCCAGTATTTTGCCAACACTGCGTCTCTCCTTAGTGGTCACCTACTGCCTCATTCTCCTGCCTTCACCCACCTCCTGCCATCCTCCTTGGGGACATTAACTCCATCCTGATGATGTTCTGGCCTCACAAATCATTGACTGTCCATTCTCCCCCCCACCACCGTCACTCATGGTTGCCATCTTGCCTCACCCCTCACATCACTCTTCAGTAGAGGTTGGTTGGAATCTCCTGGGAGCCAAACATTGCCTTCACTCTAAGTGCCAGTTCTTGAATGTTCTCTTCTATGACCCCAGCTTCCCACTCTCCCTCTTCCCTTCCTTCACACTTGGTGATCCCACCCTTGACCTTTCTCATTACCTTGATTCTTGCCCTCGTTCCCTCCTTTCAGGCTGCCTGGTTTCTCTTGGTCCCACTTGCTGTTAATCCAGCCTAGGACTCCTGCCGGTGTTTCGGTGCCATGTTGATTCATTGTGTCTGCCTCTCCCATTAGGCTCTGAGCTTGGGAGCCCCATAAGGACATGATGATTTTCTTTTTCCTGCTGAATTCCTCTCCTATCCTGCATGTTTTAGGTCCTCATTAAATAAATTGCATTTGCTGTTCTTTCACACTTCTCGAAGCAGAGCCCTCATACAAATAATTCTCTCTTCATCTCTGCCGCCAAAAGCCTAGTTCTTTTGTCTGGTTTGTTGAAGATGACTTATTTTCGTTTCTCATTTTGCTGTCAGAATTCTTCCTGCTTCCCTTAAATTAGCTTCTATTGCTAGGGGAAAAGAAGTCTCAGTTCTCTAAATCTCTGTCCCACTCCAGGCATCTTGACCCTGTGGCCATTTTCTGTCCTGCAGCAGACTCCCTTTCACTTTTCTTAGTATTCTGTCACGCTGTCAGTTTTCTTTCTTCAACATACTTATCTCATCCGTGAGCTTTGTATTTGTTCTTATACCAGTCAGAACAATTAGACATACTGTGTTCTATCTTCATGCTTTCCCTCTCTTACCTTGAATCACACAATGATTAGCACTGTTCATGTTTTCCTTAAAAAGCAGAACATAGATGAGCCATTCGAGCTACTCACCACTGATGGGAGGTATAATAAAGGTAATGTCACACGCACTGTTTTCCCCTGTAGGCGTGCGTAAGTTCTGAAGTTATTCTGCATATGCTTTTTTTGTTTTGTTTTGTTTATTAAAATTTTCTTTGCTGTTTTTCTCACATATGAAGCAGGAGGCTTCATTACAGTGGTTCTTGGGTTGCTGATTGCTTAAGGCTAATGGGAAGCATAGCCTTGAACCATTTAGAAAGTTTGAAAGAAAGCCTTCAAAAGAAATATAGCACTAAACAATATTTGAGTGCCTTTTATGGACATAATTCTGTATCAGATGATCTGAAATGAATGTGGAGAAAAGTCCACTCCTCACATAAGCAAACCCTTCACACATGAAAAGATTTAAGATTATTTGAAAAGCTGTTAATGATTCTCTCCTCTTTGGTACTAGATCTCATGGTTGATACCTGTTATAAAAAAAGGACCTTGTATGTTATGTGTGTGCATGTGTGCGTGTGTGTGTTTCACACAAATCTCTAAGCTCCCTGGAATTAGGGATCATGTTCTTTTGCATGTTTAATGTTTGGTGCCTACAGAATGAATTTAAATATACTTTACATATAATAGTTGTTTGTTGAATGGGATATCGTGAAATGCAAATTAACACAGTTCTGAGTGTCAGAGAAAAGGTAAAGCTTCCAGTATAGTCACTTTCCTAAAGATGAGTTTCAAGTTGGGCTTTGAAGATGAGAGGGACTTGTCCAGAAAAAGAAGAGGAAAAAAAATTATGCCAGGAATTTCCTCAGAAACAGAGGCTCTGGATTGAAAGACTTAATTTCCAAGGATTAGGAGTAAAGAAATTCCACCCCCTCCTCCTTCATAAGTTTTTCTGATATCGTTGATGCCATAACAGTTTCTCAGGGATGGAAGAACGTCAGAAGTCATCAGATTCTGCCACCACCACCCATGTTCATGAGTCCCTTCTTAGGGACTACCGCTAGATTGTTTAGGGCGTGACGTGACGTGGGCAGGAACAGAGACGTGCCTGGGCTCCTCATTGGCACTTTCCAGGAAAGATAAGCATTCTTTCATATTGTAAGTCTCCTGAACCTTGATTTGTCCTGAGTGCATCTGAACTTGATGCTTCAGGTGTCTTTGTCTCTTGGTGTTGGTTGCGACTAGAATTTATAGTGTGATTAAGGACTCAGGTCAGTCTATCCTTATAACAGATACCACTGGGGTAGAAGATGATGCTGAGCATTTACTTCTCACCTGAGGTGGCCCTGTGTTAACTTCCATAGAATCCTCACAGGCTGGGGTAGGTGGAGGCTATCTTGTCCTGCAGTAATCCTAGTCTTGGGCTGTGGGAGATCACAGAGCTCAGGGTTAGAAAGAGTCTTCTTTGATTCCAGAAATATTTATTATATTGTGCATTGGGCTGGGGGTATAATGGTGAACAATCCAGATGCGTTTCTCTTTTTGCTGGAATGGATGCTCTAGCAGGGCACATAGTGAGTCACGTAAGCCAGGGCCTCCAGAGGCTTATCATCCCCAGGGCCTAGGCCAGCTGCACATCTGCCGCTTGAGGCCTCGTCACCCCTTCCCCAGCCCCACCGGTATTGTGGAGGGCCATGAGTGCGTCTCCGTGGGCCCTGAGCAGGAATTCCTCACTTTCCTGAGCATTTATTTTCAAAGTCCTCTGTGTTACTAGCATTTTTTGAAAAGCCTTCGCTCATTTCAGGCTTTAGCTGGAAATTTTTGACCACAGTCTGAGAATTGGGTTTTTACTCAAGGACCTGTACTTGACAGTGGTGTGTGTGCTGTACATACACTGGGAAGGAAGAAATGCCCAAGTGAGGAGGTTTACAGCAGGACAGATGGGTCTTGGATTGGGGTGGGAGAAGTGGAGTTGGACCCAGAGGACAAATGCGAGTTATATTATCAGACTAGAGCAAATCAAACTTCCAAGCAGTTGGGGATGGGGAAAAATAGAGGTGGTTCTGTGGCATGAGGGTGAATGCCTGGGAGAGCCACGAGGCCATTAGGCTCAGCATGGAAGCTTGCAAAGGCTGAGCTCTCACTCTCTCCCTAGCACTTGGCACAGAGTAGGTGCTCAATAAACGTTTGACAAGTGAGTGAACAGAATAGGGATTATTCAAAGGGAAGCAGTTTTGATCTGGAAGAATGAAGAGATTTATTCATTCATTTAGTGAGCAAACATTAAGTTCTGTAAGGTGGGGGGGAAGGGCTCTTCATGATGACAGCTGTGCCCCATCAGCACGGAAAGGAGAGGGTACATTAATGAGCTTGCATACACTGAGTTTTCTTGCGCTTGCCTGCCTGTCGCAAAGCCCTCCTTAATTTCGACAAGCTTTGTGACAGGCTAATCAGAGAGAACATTTGTGCGTGTGATGTTTTCTAACCCACGTTTTCAGTTAATGAAATAATTTTATTTCAGGAAAATTAAAATGAAGAAAATACATATCCTCCTATCCTTAAGGGAAAAACAGAAGATCTTATTGATCTTAAGGCATCTACAGGCAACACTGGGTTTTGAATCCCAGCGGACAGCTCTAGCGCACTTAAGCTTTTGTTCTCCCATCCGACTTTGGGGTTTGTGCTGATTTAGTCTTAGAAACCGTTGATAGCAGCCTCAAGGAAAGCTCCTCGATCTCTCTAGCAAGGGTGTCAGAGCTCCCTGTAGGGTACTTACCCCATTTCTCACTCTGCTCTCCTGTTTCCTAGGACTGCATCGACGTAGGCTGGTGGGAAGGAGAGCTCAATGGCAGACGCGGAGTGTTCCCCGACAACTTCGTGAAGTTACTTCCTCCGGACTTTGAAAAGGAGGGGAATGTAAGTCTCTGTGGCTTGGATCTCAGTGCTCTGCCTGCTGTCAGAATTGTGGCTTCCATGACGGGGCTGGGGATGTGGGGTGGGGAAGTTTATTGTTGAAGAGCCCTGGCATTTTAGTTTCTTTGTTTTTTTTTTCTTAATCAATTTATTTTATTTTATTTATTTTTGGCTGCGTTGGGTCTTCGTTGCTGCACGCGGGCTTTCTCTAGTTGCGGTGAGCGGGGGCTACTCTTCGTTGCGGTGCGCGGGCTTCTCCCTGAGGTGGCTTCTCTTGTTGCGGAGCTCAGGCTCTGGGCATGTGGGCTCAGTAGTTGTGGCTCGTGGGCTCTAGAGCGCAGGCTCAGTAGTTGTGGCGCACGGGCTTAGTTGCTCCACAGCATGTGGGATCTTCCCGGACCAGGGCTCGAACCCGTGTCCCCTGCATTGGCAGGTGGATTCTTAACCACTGCGCCCCCAGGGAAACCCCAGCATTTTAGTTTGATGGACCCGGATTCTGAGCCCTCGGCTGCTCCATACCTGATATGTGTGAACAAGTCCGTTAACTTCCACAAGCCCCAGTTTCCTCATCAGTGCGCCTTATTCTAAGGGTTGTCGTGTGACTAAACAAGGTAATGTGGGTAAAGCACTTGGTGCAGTACCTGGAACGTCTAAGCACCCAAATAGACAGCAAGAACCATTAGGTGCTCCATTAGTAAGTGGATGGCCTGCATCCTGCATAGCATGTCCTTGGGGGTAAAGTGGCCAATATTGTGGAAGTGGCTGAAAAGCACGTTGTTAAGCTGAGGATACAGGGTGAGGCCTACTAAGCTTCCTAACTCTGTGTGGTGTGTGTGTGTGTGGTGTGTGTGTGTGTGTGTATGTGGACATGAATACACATGCATGCCCGTGTGTGTGTGTGTGTGTGTGTGTGTGTGTGTGTGTGTATGTATACACACCTCTGATCTGTGCTTTCTTTCTTTGTGGGAACCCATTTTACAACGCTGTGGTTTAAATGAGCCAGTCCATCTTTGTTCGCCTCACTCCAGGCGTGTTGTTTCTCTGATGACAATGTAACAAAAAATGTTGAAAAGTTAGAAGCACTTTACATTCTAAGGGGGCAGCAGTTTGGTCTTTTCCAGCCATTTCTACACCTCAGGGCTCTTTGGTCAGGCTTTCATGTGACTTCTGCCCACCTTTCCCAGCCTGCATTCTGTTCCTGCCCATGGGGGCTCTATTACTGGACCATGAACCTTGACCCATCACCATTCCCATGGAGCTGAGGTTCGGGAAAGGTAACTGCAGTACTGGTGGATTGGTTGCCAAGGATACTAAACAGCGTTGATGGTGTATGCACTGCTTAGATGAATGCATATGATTGTTCAAGGAGCCAGATGGTGTAGGTTCCCACCAAGATTATGGCCTGTAGGTTGGTTTGAAGCCAAGGGCCACACCTTTTAGGCTTTTTGATAGCTTGCTTTCTTGTATTGTTTAGCTGAAGGATGCTCTGTTCCACATCTGTTATTCTCTCTAGGAATTAAGTTTGAGGTTCAGAGAATCTATATTCTGCTTCCCAGTGTTTTCTAGATCATTGAGACTTACTGCTGGTCCGTGGACCACACTTTATCAGCATCACCTGAAGCTTGTTAGAAATGCTCTGACCCCACCCTAGACCTGGTGCCTCAGAACCTGCATTTTATCAAGATCCTCAGGGGATCTGTTTACACATTACAGTTTGGGAAGCTCCAGTGTAGATACAGGTATCTGTCTAAGTGATGACAACCCCACCTTCTAGTTTCCAGCCATATTTTCGGAGGAGAATAAATCCACAGAACAGAGAAGGGCTCACCATTCAGTAAAGACATGTTCCACCAAGCAAAATCATTTGACCCATGTTTGTTGATAATGATTGCCGTGGTGGGTTATCAGCTGACAGAATTCATCCTCGAGAAAAACAGACGCTAGCACTTAGTAATGACTATATAGTAAATGTTTAAAACAGTAAGACACAGGAATGAGGTTTGGCAAACATTTATGGAGTGCGGTGGTTGTGACTCTAGGCCGCGGCATTGAATAGACTTGGACTTGAATCCTGGCCCTGTCACTTAGCTGTTCTGTTCAAGGTCAACTCATTGAATGTTTCCTCAGTACACTCAGCCCTCGGTATCTGCGGGTTCTGCATCTGTGGATTCAGTCAACCTTGAGTCAAAAATACTAAAAAATATATTTCAGGAAGTTCCTGAAAGTAAAACTTGAATTTCTTGAATTTGCTGTGCAATGACAACTATTAACATAGCATTTACATTGTATTTGCAACCATTTATATAGCATTGACTTTGTATTAGATATTATAAGTAATCTAGAGATGACTTAAAGTATAGGGGAGGATGTGCATAGGTTATATGCAAATACTTGCCCATTTTATATGAGGGACTTGAACTTCTGTGGAATTTGCTGTCTGCGGGGGGGTACTGGAAGCAATCTCCCACAAATACTGAGTAACGACTGTGTCCTCATCTGTAAAATTGCAAGAATAATCATACCTACCTTGTTAAACTGTTGAGAAGATTGACTGAGATGATGCATATGAATTCCTTAGCACAGCGCCTGGTCCTTTGCAAACGCCCCATACGTGTTAACTATTCTGGTCTTTGTAATGATGACTATTAGCACAAGTTTTAGCTGGAAGGCTCCAGCTAAAACATTCAGTAATGATAGAAATCTGACTGTAGTTCATCAGATCAGCACGGAGTTACCTTGGTGAGCTTCCCTGGGGATCCAGATGCATCTAAGAACTTTGATGAATAGCCTTTAAAAAGAAATCTAGTGCCTTATAATATATATTTGCAGAGACAAGCAAGTCCAGGATGGCATAACCTTCACGTCATTTTGCATATTTGGGAGGGGGAAGATCTGCTGCCTGACAGTGATGTTTTATGTTTATTCATTCATTCACTTTGTATCTGTTGGGTCCCTTCTTTGGACTGGCTGCTGTGCTGGTTGATGGGAAGTGAAGAGGACACACATGGTCGCTGTCCTTGTGGGCTTAGTGTTGGGCAGCAGGGGGCCACCCAGACTACCCGCTTCACCCTTCTCCCTCATCTTTGCGAGCCTGGGAAAAGGTGTTCACATCCAAAGCATTTGGATACCAAGACCTTCATGGTGATGCCTCTCCCTTCAGCCAAGGCATCTTAACAAGCTCGCCCTCCTGCCAGACATTTGCCGCCTCCTTGGTCCTGATGGAAGTAGTATGATTTTGAAGGCTGAGGTAAATCTGGATAATTCTTTCCACAAATGGGCAAAGCCTGTGGTTGCCTACGTTGTAGCGCCCTGCCTTCTAGTCCCCAGCCATATTTCAGGGGGGAATAAATTCACTCAAGTGAGAGAGACTCCATGGCATACTTTTCTAGAAGCTCTGCTCTGTTACATAAGGTATTACAGGAGGACTCCTGCTAAGAGAGTGACGTTGTCAGTGATGAGCGGACTCGTCTTGGTTTGCTCAGAGGCATGCATGCTCTTTGGGGCCCGTGGGCATCTTTCCCACCCCAGACAAGCAACCACCATCTCTTTGATAGGTCTTTTAACCTTGTTCCTAAGAAGCAGAAAACTCAGTTTTAGGGAAACAGTAGTTATACCTGTCAGACAAAGTAATACCTACAGCTGAGAAGCAATTGTATAATGTGACGTTTAGCTTTTAGCAGATTCAAAGTATTATATCCTTTTCGTCCCCTCTGGCCTATAAAACCCGCCAACCAGCTTTGCATTGGTTGTTACACCAGCCTTTAGAACTGCACCTGGAGTGTTGGTGAGTTCGTGACACCATGACTGGAGACAGGGCTGCTGTGTGCTGAGTTGACTGTGTAAAGATGATTAGAATCATTAACACAAATGCACTATGTGAATGACAGAGTCTGAAACATTATTCTGCCATCAGTGTCAGCAGATGTCATCTTGTCTTGCCAGTAGCTGGGGTTGCAATCATTCATCCAGAAAAGAGGACGATGTGTGATGATTAGGGTAGACAGGAGCAAACAGCATTATTCAACGGCAGACCTCTTGAATCAGTAGGCATCACCGAAGCATTCTGACGAAGCAGGTGTATTCTCTGCTCCGGTGCAGATTCAGGTGGTTACTACGGGGCCTTTTGGAACTCCTCGAGGTCTTCCTTTCAGAGGGTGCTCAGCACATTCTCTCTCACCGGGGTAGTAAAGACTTCGGGGCTTTTCCCCAAGATATTCCCAGAGAGCACCAGTCGATCTCTTGGTGCAGATTTTAGAGCAATTATATAAGCTATTTATGTGAGAACCTAGATTCAGTGGCTGCCTGTTTATTTTGAGCCTCGACAGTAAAATTGAATATTAGAATGGAAAGATTAAATATTCTGAGAGCTCTGATGAAGCGACCTGCATGCTCTGTTGTCAGGACTGAAGGAAAGCAGGGAACTTGGACTCTCTGAACTGCAGAAACAACATCTTCCTGTCATTAAAAAAAAAAAAAAATAGAACAGGTATCCTGAAAGATGATGTTTCTGAAAGATAGTGTTTTAAGAAAGTCTCAGGATCCAGTTCTTTTAAAAGAAAGTGTTCAAATCACCAGAAAATGGTACTGTTCTTGCATGCACTGATTTGAGGGGCTCTTGTGAGCTTGTGCCATGTTGAAAACCAGGGCATTGCTGAGATTCCCAGAGGCGTTTCCCCAGTGAATGCTCTACAGTGGAGGGTCTGCCTCTCGGCCTCAGGGGTACAGAACCCTGCCCTCAAAGACTTCTAAGGATGCCTGTAACTGTGATGCAGGCTCACATTTGCAAACTCACAGAGACTTACCCGGGGAGCAGACTGGCAGCTTACTAATCGCAACAGGAACTGAAATGTCAGCCCATCGGAAGCACATAGGTCTGCCTGCCCTGGGCATTTGCTCCCTCTCAGCCTGATTCCTTAAAAGCCAGATTCTATAGGAAACCACATTTACTTGGTGATTTCCGGGAGAGCAAGGAATGAAAAGAAGAGGAGCTAGTTATTTTCACGAAGGGTCTTGCATGTCCAACTTGAGGCCCCGTCAGGCACCAGGGGGAAGAGTGAGCCAAGGGAACTGTATCTTGAGTTCACTAAGCGCAGAGGATGCTGGCAAGAGCCCCGCACCTGTGACCTCGGCAACTCTCCATTTTTCTCTCTTTTCATGGCTGATCAGCCCCTTGCCATCCATTGTCCATCTCCAGACATATCACGGTTCAATCAAATAGATTTCCCACATTCTCCATTACAGTTGAGTGCCAACCTTAAGATCGTTCGGCGGGAGTTTTGTACGTTCCGAACTTTTATAGGAGAGGATGTATCTTTTTTTTTTGACATTTATCATGGTTTATTTTATTTTTTAATACATGTTTGCTTTTTTTAACATCTTTGTTGGAGTGTAATTGCTTTACAATGGTATGTTAGTTTCTGCTGTATCACAAAGTGAATCAGCTATATTATACATATATGCCCATATCTCCTCCCTCTTGCGTCTCCCTCCCTCCCTCCCTATCCCACCCTCTAGGTGGTCACAAAGCACTGAGCTGATCTCCCTGTGCTATGCGGCTGCTTCCCACTAGCTCTCTGTTTTACATTTGGTAGTGTATATATGTCCATGCCACTCTCTCACTTCGTCCCAGCTTACCCTTCCCCCTCCCTGTGTCCTCAAGTCCATTCTCTACATGTGAGTCTTTATTCCTGTCCTGCCCCTAGGTTCTTCAGAACCTTTTTTTTTTTTTACATTACATATATATGTGTTAGAATACTGTATTTGTTTTTCTCTTTCTGACTTACTTCACTCTGTAGGACAGACTCTAGGTCCATCCACCTCACTACAAATAACTCAATTCCGTCTCTTTTTATGGCTGAGTAATATTCCATTGTATATATGTGCCACATCTTCTTTATCCATTCATCTGTCGATGGACACTTAGGTTGCTTCCACGTCCTGGCTATTGTAAATAGAGCTGCATTGTGGTACATGACTCTTTTTGAATTATGGTTTTCTCAGGGTATATGCCCAGTAGTGGGATTGCTGGGTCGTATGGTAGTTCTATTTTTAGTTTTTTAAGGAACCTCCATACTGTTCTCCACAGTGGCTGTATCAATTTACATTCCCAGCAACAGTGCAAGAGGGCTCCCTTTTCTCCACACCCTCTCCAGCATTTATTGTTTGTAGATTTTTTGATGATGGCCATTCTGACCAGTGTGAGGTGATACCTCATTGTAGTTTTGATTTGCATTTCTCTAATGATTAGTGATGTTGAGCATCCTTTCATGTGTTTGTTGGCCATCTGTATATCTTCTTGGAGAAATGTCTGTTTAGGTCTTCTGCCCATTTTTGGATTGGGTTGTTTGTTTTTTTGATATTGAGCTGCATGAGCTGCTTGTAAATTTTGGAGATTAATCCTTTGTCATTTGCTTCATTTGCAAATATTTTCTCCCATTCTGAGGGTTGTCTTTTCGTCTTGTTTATGGTTTCCTTTGCTATGCAAAAGCTTTTAAATTTCATTAGGTCCCATTTGTTTATTTTTATTTCCATTTCTCTAGGAGGTGGGTCAAAAAGGATCTTGCTGTGACATATGTCATAGAGTGTTCTGCCCATGTTTTCCTCTAAGAGTTTTACAGTGTCTGGCCTTACATTTAGATCTTTAATCCACTTTGAGTTTGTTTTTGCGTATGGTGTTAGGGAGTGTTCTAATTTCATTCTTTTACATGTAGCTCTCCAGTTTTCCAAGTACCACTTATTGAAGAGGCTGTCTTTTCTCCATTGTATATTCTTGCCTCCTTTATCAAAGATAAGGTGACCATATGTGTGTGGGTTTATCTCCTGGCTTTCTATCCTATTCCACTGATCTATATTTCTGTTTTTGTGCCAGTACCATACTGTCTTGATTACTGAAGCTTTGCAGTATAGTCTGAAGTCTGGGGGCCTGATTCCTCTAGCTCCTTTTTTCTTTCTCAAGATTGCTTTGGCTATTCGGGGTCTTTTGTGTTTCCATACAAATTGTGATATTTTTTGTTCTAGTTCTGTGGAAAATGTTATTGGTAGTTTGATAGGGATTGCACTGAATCTGTAGATTGCTTTGGGTAGTAAAGTCATTTTCACAATGTTGATTCTTCCAATCCAAGAACATGGTATATCTCTCCATCTATTTGTATCATCTTTAATTTCTTGCATCAGTGTCTTATAGTTTTCTGCATACAGGTCTTTTGTCTCCTTAGGTAGGTTTATTCCTAGATATTTTATTCTTTTTGTTGCAGTGGTAAATGGGAGTGTTTTCTTAATTTCACTTTCAGATTTTTCATCCTTAGTGTATAGGAATGCCAGAGATTTCTGTGCATTAATTTTGTATCCTGCTACTTTACCAAATTCATTGATTAGCTCTAGTAGTTTTCTGGTAGCATCTTTAGGATTCTCTATGTATAGTATCATGTCATCTGCAGACAGTGACAGTTTTACCTGTTTTCCGATTTGGATTCCTTTCATTTCTTTTTCTTCTCTGATTGCTGTGGCTAAAACTTCCAAAACTATGTTGAATAATAGGGGTGAGAGTGGGCAACCTGGTCTTGTTCCTGATCTCAGTGGAAATGGTTTCAGTTTTTTACCATTGAGAACGATGTTGGCTCTGGGTTTGTCACATATGGCCTTTATTACGTTGAGGTAAGTTACCTCTTTGCCTAGGAAAGGATGTCGCTTGCTTGATTCCCGTAATGGCTAATCCACTGTAGGTGAATTTTGCTGGTTTAACTCAGACCACATTCTCTTTACTAAGTTCTAAGGAGGCCCCTTACCTTAGCCCCCATCATCTGACAACCCAGTTATAGCACTGTCCTCGGCCAAAATTTTCTTTATTCCTAGTCACGTCCTTCAGCCTTTTGAGAACCACTCTTCTTCTCATTTTTGAAGATGCCCAATGAATTATTTTCCTGTTTTTAGTATTCTAAAAAGGAACAAATTTGTGCTTATAATAAGCAACATTATGAATAAAACTCACCTTTGACATTATTTGTCTGTACATTTAATTTTCTGGGTAATTTCTCCTGCAGAGATGGGGATTGTCAAGGTGTTGATATTGCCCAAGTATGGCCTAATGACAGAGCCCCAGCTGAGTTTCCCTGACATGGCTTGGATGGCACTCCTTCTCCCTTCTCTGTTGGTACTTATAGCCCTTACTCTCCCAACTGAGCACCTCATTCAATATACTCTTGCCTGAAGTGATTCTCTCTCATCATGCCATCTGAACCGTAATCTCTTTGAAGGCAGACCTGCGTCCCAAGCTTCTCCTTCATAGGGTCTAACAGTGTGTGTCTTCGTTCAGGCTGGTGTAACAGAATACCATAGACCAGATGCCTTATAAACCACAGAAATTTCTCACACTTTTGGAGGCTAGGAAGTCCAAGATTTGGCGTCTAGTGAGGGCTCACTTCCTGGTTCATCGATAGCTGTCTTCTTGCTGTGTCCTCGTGGTGAGGGAACTCTCTGGGGTCTACTTTATAAGGGCACTGATCCCATTCATGAGAGCTCCACCCTCATGACCTAATCTCTTCCCAAAGGCCCCATCTCCAAACACCACCACATTGGGGGTTAGGTTTCAACATAAGAATTTTGTGTCCATTCAGTGGACAAATATTCAGTCCTTAGCAGCATGCTTGGTATATGGTTGGCACTCAGGAATCCCTTGTCCTTTGGTCGTTTGGTGACAAGGTGTACCTTCCTCTCCCTCTGTCCCTCCCCTCTTACTAGCTGCTCGCTCCTGTGATAGTATGAAAGAGGAGCAAGAGTAGAGGGAGAGGCAGAAAGAAGCCAGGTCCCTTGTCAGATTTGTCTTCCCAGACAAAGGGGGGCCCAGATCCATCCATCCGCGTGTGAGGTCTGGGCATGGAGTCGAGGCACCACTTTCAGGGTGGGGTAGATGGCATGAAGAGGTAAGCCAAGGGAGTGAACTGAGAGAGCATCTTAGAGAGAAACCGAACACCAAAGCCTGGGTGACCACCCGACAGGCCGGCAGTCTAGATGGGTCCAGCCAAGAGGGAGACCATGCATGTAGGCCACCAGCCCGGAGGCCAAGGAGAGGAAGAGAGAGAGACCCTGCCAAGAGCAGGTTTTGTGGTAGCCCCCGGTGATCTCCTGTGCTGGGGACTCTGTAGGGTGCAGAGGGGCAGAGCCCCAGACGCACTCTTCAAACGTGCTGCCAATCCACCAGGGACAGGAGAGAAAAGGGCAGAGTGGAGGCCCCTATGTGTTTCTAGAGCCATGAGGGGTACCCTGGTCAGGAACTGTCCGTTTGTGTCCCCTGTCCGGCCTCACACAGAGACACCTCCAGAGAACTTAGCTAGATGCCTGGAGGAGGGCTTCCCAAGACTCAAAATCAAGCTGAAAATTGCTTCCAGAACCTTACCATGTTCCTCTCACAAAGCCCCCTGAACGGTACCCAGCCATGAGGAGTCTGCTCCTCTGGTTATTTTCAACAAGTCACATGTCTGGGCCCAGAGCTCTGAAGGCAAACTGGCTTGAGAGGCCAAGTGGCAAATCCTAATTCCTGCCAGGGAGGACAGTTGAGCCAGCTGACGTGCTCCTTCGCTTGGGGCTGGCCAGAGTTGCCAAACAAAGGGCAGAATCAGTTATGAAATCCTTTAGCAGGAAGCAAAACTTGCCTTCCTGCTGTCTTCACTCCAGAACATTCAGATCTATTTCCTTCCCGGTAATAACGGTAAGAAAGGAAATCTAGTCCTTATATCCTTTGAAGGATGGTGTTTGCTTCTGTGTCCAAGCCAACAGATCTACACGCAGGGAAATGCACACGCACGTGCACCCAGGCCTGTGTGCCCTGCACGTGTGAAGACCATGGAAGGCATTCTGCTCTCCCAGAAATCAGAAAACGTTCGCCCATTGACTTTCTTAAGAACATTTTCATGTTTTGCCAGTCTGAACACTGAGCGATGTGAGTTCTGGGGCCATTTTAGCTCCCACCTAGCTGTTAACATGGCCCCTCTAGGCCTCAGTTTTCTCAGCTAAAGGGGACCCTCTGATCACTCAGAGCTCTGACGTCCTCTGTTCTTAGCACCGACCTGCCAGTTGAGCAGGATGACGCCACCTGGGCCTGGAGCTGGAGTGTTTTATTTTCACTGTGGAGGGAGGAGAATAAATAGAACAAGTGCCTCTAAAAAATTCATGACTTATAAAAAGAAACGAAATTGAGTTATTTGTAGTGAGGTGCATGGACCTAGAGTCTGTCATACAGAGCGAACTAAGTCAGAAAGAGAGAGACAAATACCGTATGCTAACACATATATATGGAATCTAAAGAAAGAAAAAAAGGTCATGAAGGACCTAGGGGTAAGACGGGAATAAAGACACAGACCTACTAGAGAATGGACTTGAGGATATGGGGAGGGGGAAGGGTGAGCTGGGACGAAGCGAGAGAGTGGCATGGACATATATACACTACCAAACGTAAGGTAGATAGCTAGTGGGAAGCAGCCGCATAGCAGAGGGAGATCAGCTCGGGGCTTTGTGACGCCTAGAAGGGTGGGATAGGGAGGGTGGGAGGGAGACGCAAGAGGGAGGAGATATGGGGATATACGTATATATACGTATAGCTGATTCACTTTGTTATAAAGCAGAAACTAACACACCATTGTAAAGCAATTATACTCCAATAAAGATGTTAAAACAGATTCATGACTTAAAATACTTGACTGAGTTGAAAGGATGTTTCTGTCTGCGCACCTGCAGGAGCTAGTTAATGCTGGTAAATTCAACAGAGAAAGCCTTGACCTACTGCTTGACCTGGAAACTCAATTGCGTGATGTGCTTATGTCTTTCTGTTTGAGAATCATGAACTCCCGTAATGGATTTTCTACTGCCACATTTTTGCTACCGATTTACCCACTCTGCCTTCTCAGTTCTCACTGCTCTGTCTTCCTGTGGCATTAAAAGAAAAAAAAAATCAGGGGAATTCCCTGGTGGTGCAATGGTTAGAACTCGGTGCTCTCACTGCCGGGGCCCAGGTTCGATTCCTGGTTGGGGAAGTAAGATCCCGTGAGCTGCGAGGCACAACCAAAAAAATGAAAAAGAAAAAGAAAAGAAAAAAGATCATTGTCAGCTCATGTGAATACTTTATTAATCGTTTGTGGAGTGGTCTAGAGCTACAGGGAACCCTGACCCTGGTTTTTGTTCCAAATTACCTTAAAAGACATCTGCTTTGAAAAATGTGGCATCATTTCTCATCTAAGGAGGCAGGAAGGCTAAGTTTGATGGAATCAGGGCCAAAGTCAGTCAAGGAAAAAAAAAAAAACCAAGCAGGACAACTTGTAAACCTCCTCTGCTACTAAGCAAAGCAGGCACCTGGCCAGCGTTGATCAGGCCTGGTGAATGCTAGCCAGGCAGCTCACAAACTGCTGCTTCCTTTCCAAACTGCCCCACCTGCCTCCGCAGCTGCTAGGGCTCCCGACACAGCCTCACACCCCTGCCTGCTTCCTCCGCCCTCCGGGCAGGCACTTGGCATGACCACGCTCTCCACACGCTGTTGGGGAGCACAATACTTCCCGTCCCCTCTCTCGGTGCCCCTCCGCCCTGCCCTGTTGCATTTCGTGTATTACATGCCAAATCTGACACAACACTAAGGGTTTTTTTTTCTTTGCACAGTAATCTTGGAAAATATGATGACTTGTAGTTGTCTTTTTTTATTTGAGGCCCTGTGGTTTGAGGCAAGGTCGCTGGGGGAACGGCCTCAGTAAGAGGAGGCTCATGTGAAATTGGTTAGAAAAATGTTCCAACAACTGAGAGTGAGGAAGCCGTCCAGGGGGTGGGCATTGCTGGGGCTGAGCTGGGAAGAATTAGGCCACGGGGTGTTGGCAGTTTCCTGCATAAGAAATCACTCTGATCCAGAGGTAAAGGAAGGTTAATTGGCAGAGTTTCAACTTCATTAGGTAAACACAGATCTGCCCCCAGTCTAATTTCTACAAAGACAGAGAAGAGAGGAAGGAAAAAGGAGTCAGGGTAGACAGCTGGAAGGGGCTGGCAACAGGGGAAGAGTCGTAAGCTCTGGGTGGAGGGCCTGTACCCATGCGGAGGTGGCCCTTGGAGCGTCCTTCTTTCTTTTTTTTTTAAATGAAGTTTGGATGCATATAGACAGTACAGAAAAATATTAAGAAGGAAACACATATGCACTCATAATTCTACAAGAGATCAGCCCTATAAATTTCTTTCTTTCCAGTCTTTTTCCCTTTCTGAATATATTGTAACATGGTTGAGCTCATACTGTAGCTGCAATTCAATACCCTTTTTTTTTCCCCTTAATGTTGACATACTACAGTTTCTTGTGCTTTTGTAAACTCTGTGTGGTTTATGGCCGTGAGATGGTTTGTCTTGTGGATGCCCTCTGGCAGGATGGCCCCTTCACAGTGGTTAAGAGCATTCCTGTGGGGCAGATAGCCCTGGACTGGACTCTTGGCCCCCTGCCCCATTTACTAGCCTGGTGACTTGGGGAAATGACTTCATCTCTTGAAGCCTCAATTATTTCATCTGCAAAATGGGCATAATAATATCACTCCTTATAGAGTTGTCACAAGGATTGGGTAAGGCAGTGCTTACTGACTCCCTCTGTGAAACCGCCTCCTCCTAAGAGGGAAGTAATATTATTGTTTTACAGATGAGAAATTTCATCTAGGTGAGGTCACTTGCCCAGGGTCCACGGCTAAAAACTGAGCCAGGATGTGTAATGGCAGCCACATTCTGAAGCCCCGCCTCTTGCCCACCATATTATACTCTTACTTGGGGTCACTTGGCCAAATCACCCAACTAGTAAAGAGCAGAGTCGAAATGTCAAGTCCAGAGCCTACGTGCTGTGATGCTCCCTGAGACAGTTCTCTGTGGGTCTCGTATTCTGTGGGTTTTACTTAAAACCATTTCTTCCTGTGTCCTGGTACTGCATCAGGCACCGGGAGGCACTGGTGGGCCGGGCTGAGGATGGTCGGGTGTTTTGCTGGTCACATCAGTACTTTTTCAGCATGCAGAAGAGAGTCCATGGAGCTTTTTTAAAGTCACAAGTATACGATACCCAGAGAGGGTCAGGACAGGTGTCAGCAGCAACATGGATCATATGCTCAAACCCTCCCCATTTCCAACTTTCCTTAATGATGTTGATGATGAGATGTTTCTCTCCTTGCCTCCGGTCCCCTTTTCCCCTGTGCAAGAATGGTGCCCAAGAACTGTGCCCTGGCTGGACTCTCGGCCCTAGGACATTTGCCAAGTCCAGCCTGTCTCCCACCTACAGCGAATCCTGGGTGAGCAAGGAGATGCCATTGATTGCATTGCTGCCTCATTCCCTCCAGAATGATAGGGTGTGAGAGAAAAACAAATAGTGGCTGATATGCAAAGAAACTCCATTCCAGTTTCCAGGGTATGACTGGTCTGTGGGGGAACCTCACAAATGGCCTACCAGCCTTGGGGTGAAAAGGGGAAGAAAGCTTAGAACCCTACCCAGCCACAGGGGCCCCTCAGCCTGCATTTTGTTGCAGGTCCCACATCCAGAGCGGATCTAATTTAGAGCCATCCCAGTGACTCTTTCTGAATCGCTTGGTTATTCAGCAGATTAAATCTTAATTGCAAATGCGGTTTCAGCGTAGGAGTACCATTGTGCTTGCTGGTTTCAGGCCATTTTTGCTGAGCCGCGCTTTTCCAGAAGGCTGTTACAAATTTAGAAAGGGGGAAATGGTATTTCATTTGTCCATCAGAGCTTTGTTTTGCAGACTGAATTTATTTTAGTGCCTGTTTAAAGGTGCCAAAACCTGACATCCCTGGAGAGAGAATTGCTCAATTTTTTTGGAGAGCTTCTCTGGACTGTCCAAACTACATCTAGAAAACACTGTCTGTGGTCCTTATGTGAGAGGCCAGGCCTGCCAACAATCTCATGTGGTATCATTTTGATTAATTTTTCAGAGACCCAAGAAGCCACCTCCTCCATCGGCTCCCGTCATCAAGCAAGGGGCAGGTAATATACCTTTCACTTCCCGTCAACACACTGTCTTTCTCTTACTGTTTTCCCTAACAAAGAAACATATCATTAAAATGTATCCCTGATACGGCCTCCCAAAGAGAATGACCAGAAAGACTTTGTTTCGGAATAAACCAGTTTTGTTTGCTTTGTTTTTATTTTTATTTCTTTAATAAACCCCTTTTGTGGAGAGAGGAACTGGTTGCTTTGCCTGTGCCTGCCCATCGAGGGTCAGCCCGGGGAGAGCTGCTTCCCGTGGGTCACAGCTTCACTGGGCATGTATAGCAGTGCTGAATTTTCAATTTCTGTCCCGGGTGGTTAACCAAAATTTGTACTTACTTCACTTGCCCCAAGCAACAAAAAATGTTTTTCTAGCAATACTTTCCCTCCCTCATGATGCTTTTCTATTCTAGAAAAGAATCCAATTAATTCACTTTTTCTGTGTGGCTCAGATGTTAAGGTTGAATACTATAGGAAGACTTGATGTCGTTGGACACTTGGTAACTCATTGTACACTGGCGTCTCATACATAAAGATGAGCATTCCTAGTTCCCAATAGAACTCCTCTTTATCATTGTTAAAACAAATTTTAGGGAGAAACTCCTCCGTGAATAACTAGTTAAGTGGCATTTTAAAAAATTAACAACTAAAACTGAAGAAGAGTAGGGGTATTTTTAATTCTACACATGCATAGTTATGATATTTCTGTAGCATTTGAAGTATGAATACATTTCCAGATTGGTTTATTCAACAGATTTATTAGGAGTGATTTTTTCCCGTTCTTTTGGCCCACCAAGTTGGGGGGAAAAAATCAGCTTGACCTCACATTCCTTTCCCATTCCCTTCAGCATAGTTGAGAATTACAGAGATTAAGCCCTCAAATGGGATGTTGATTACATCTCCTGCTCAGCCCCCATCCTTGTTTGTGTTGAGTAGTTTAATTTTGCCACCTAGTGGTTCTGGCTGGATAAATATTTTATTTTGCTGAAATTAAAACAGACTATTGATTTGCTTTTTTTCTGAAGATCCTTTTCCATAGAAGCCTTGGTGACAGGTTAGAGACCAAGGAGGTGAGTTGAGTGGTCCCAGGCTCAGGTGGCCTAGAATGTAACTAGGGTTCGATTCTTCATGGTAGTAGGACCGTCAGTTCCTCCTGTGTCTCTAGGAATGGTACTGAAATTCTTCTTTAGCGTTAGGAGCCCAGAGTGTAGCATGGTAGGCAAATTCTTATCCTTTTAAGACAATTTGAATAGGTTGTGCTGGATCTCTAGGGGCAAAGCATGATGGCATTTAATCTTGCTAGATTACTACTACTGCTCGTTTATCCTGCTGTATAATCTTGGGAACTGCTTTGTAATGGGGAGGTAGATATTCCTATTTTCCTTGTGTTTGGTTATTTGACGAAAAAAATCAGATACAGAATTGATAGAAATCAGATACAGTGTTTAACTTGTAGTGAGTCATTAAAGAGTTAAGGTAAAGTGTGTGTTCAGTGGGTTTTATTTTCAGTTCTTTTGGCTTCTGATGCTGTGTAATTGAGATTTTAGTACCAAGCACACATCCATAGGGTTGGTCATATAAGGAGTTTGTCAAGCACTCAACCAAGTCCATAAATCAGAGGAGTACTTGTGATGTGTTTCATGCTTTAGCTATTTTCCAAGTACTCTTACGGACCTGAGGCCGCTGACACTGATGAAGTTCCCTGGTGCGGGAAGCAGCTGTGGTCCAGGCGTGTAAAGAGGAAGGGTGAATTGGCACATTTGGGAAAATGTAATACCTGAGGGATTCAGATGCAAAGGACCTAGGGAGAACCACCGTATCTTCTCTGTACATCCCTCCACTTAAAAATGTGTTTAAGAGGTAACAAACTACCAGTTATAAAATAAATAAGTCACAGGGATGTAATGTACAGCGTGGGGAATATAGTCAATTATATATATATATATATATATGTATATAAATTTTTTGTTTGTTTGTTTGTTTTTTTGCGGTACGCGGGCCTCTCACTGTTGTGGCCTCTCCCGTTGCGGAGCACAGGCTCCGGATGCGCAGGCTCAGCGGCCACGGCTCACGGGCCCAGCCACTCCACGGCATGTGGGATCTTCCCGGACCGGGGCACGAACCCATGTCCCCTGCATCGGCAGGCAGACTCTCAACCACTGAGCCACCAGGGAAGCCCATAGTCAATAATATTTTAGTAACTTTGTATGGTGTGTAATGTATAAAAATATTGAATCACTGTGTTGTACACCTGAAACTAATATAATATTGTAAGTCAACTAAACTTCAATTTAAGAAAAATACACGTTCTAGTTACTATTGCTGCATAACAAACCACTCCAAATTTGGTGGCATAAAACAGCAATCTTCTTATGCCCGTGGATTTGCTTATTTATTTATATACATTCCCCACCTACACCAAGTGGTCTCCTGTGACTACTTTGATGCATAAGGAAGTCAGATTTAAATATCAATAAATATTAGTGGTGTTCTTGTAAATGAAGGATGCATAGGCAGGCAAACTTAATGACATATGCCAGAAATGGCTTCTGCTCCGTTTCTAAGCAGCTTGTGTTTGCCAGATAACACCAGCACCCAGCTTAGGAAAGAAAAAAACCTATTGACTCTGCCGTACCTGATAAATATTTAAAACGCTAGTGCATCTAATAAATGGATGGGGGAAACATTTCCTAATCGTTGCCATCCTTTCCCCGCCAGGTACCACTGAAAGAAAACATGAAATTAAAAAGATACCTCCTGAAAGGCCAGAAACGCTTCCAAATAGAACAGAAGAAAAAGGTATGAGATCAGGTCTTCGTTGGCACTTCTAGAACGGCAAGAGACAGAGCTGTCTGTCACAGGGCTAGGTCCCTATTCCCCACAGAATGTGCTTTTTCTTGGGAATATGGTGATTATGGTTTTGTTTTGATTGCTTTTAAATTTCCTGTTTCTAAAGAAATAGGAGAGAGGGTTATATGGTGCTTCTTTGGGCTGGCATTTCTCATCAAATGAAAAACAACCAGCCTAGTCACTTAACACATTGGGGCTCTTCCATCCCAGTCTTCCTGCCATCACCGCCCTCCCCACACCAGCGGCATCCTGAAGCCCGCATGCCGACTGTAAGTTCCTAGAGGGCCCCGCTGTACCGGCCACGGTTCCCAGCCAGCCTAGTGCCCCAGGTGCTCATTAACTGCCGATGGGTGGGTGTGGCTTAGAGAAATTCCCATCCAGACCAATGAAAGCTGTCAGTCACTGCTGGGCCTTTGACGCTGGCTACTATATTGCAGACACATGTCCTCGGTCAGGAATGTTGAGGGAGGGGGTGGCATGGCAAAACTGGGAGAAGCAGCCCAGTGCCCACAGTCCCCTTAACGGGGTCAAAAATGTCATTTTCAGCGAAGTACCGTAACCTGTATCACACAGTTTTATGAATGTGTTTGACTCCTATGGTCTGCGTGTCCCTCCCAAAGAAATCTGCATGCTGTGGAAGGACTCATTTTATTAGGTGTCTTTAAGATTTGATTGATCACACATTTTTACGGGGAAAGCATTACGTTATTATTATGAACAGGAGGCAGAGCAAATTCCATTTTAAAAAGCAGTTATTTGTAAGTCACAAGAGAAATGCTGAATTAATGAATGTAATTATTTGGAGATGCTCCTGGGTGGCCTCATGAAATTTTATTGTGAAATTTAATATTTTATATCAGCCTGCCAGAAGTTTTGCCAACATTGCGAGTTCTTAGGAAGTTACACCTCTTTCTTTCACAGTGAACAGTTAAAACTTGAGTTGTGGAAGCTCATTGTGAAGGCCAGGTCTGCGTCACAGATCAATGAAAAAATAGCTATTGAGTGTGTACCATACAAATAGTTCTTTGACAAAAGTGTGCGTGTTGTGACATAACCAAACACCGCCTCTGTCCTCACGGAAGACACATGGCTGGTTTTGGGCTCATAGCCAGGCTCTGTGATGAGGACACTGCCTGCTCTGTTCCATGGTGACTAGCATATGTACTCGGCTTACGTGTGAACAACCACCCTAGTTGGTTGGCCAAGTGGCCACACACTTCTGCTTCCTTCCCCTCCCGTGATGCCTTGTTCTGTGCCGCAGTGGGTCAGGAGACAGAAGCCCTGGTCAGAAGCAGCAGGGAAGACAGCAAACCAGCCCCACCTTGAGGCTTGGCCTCCCTAGTAGGTGGGCACGAACCCTCTCTCCCATTCGTTCTGCAGGCTGCTGGAGCTCCCGTCCATCCCAGGAGGCAGGAGGAATCCCCCCTCCTTTGTATTTTAGCGGCGCCCTTCCTCCTCTGGTGCCTCCTCTGGTCCCTGCGGACCAGTAAAAGCGTTCCCAGCATTCCTGGATGGAGCAGGTTCCCTTATTGAAATATTGTGGGGATGAGCAGTGATGTCTGTACAATACCTGATGGGCTTTTTAAAGCTTTGCCAATCTGCCTGGTCACCCAAACGACGTGAGTTTGTGTTTGCAAGTAAAACGTGTTCACAGTTCCAGCTTCCAAGTGAGCACAGGGATGCTGCCTGTCCTCCAGTGGGCAGCTCCCTGAAGCTCTACCTTTACAGAGAAACATGGGGACATAAAACATGAAGCTGCCGCCAAGCACTGCCCAGTTTGGCACCAGATCTGGCTTTAACTTCTTTCTAATAGCTCCGACACCCAAAACCCTCAGAACCCAAATACCTGTGCAGTCCCAGTCTACCTTCCAAGGTGAAACTGTGCACAGGAAGAATCCAGAACTAATTGTTGGCTCCTGGTGCTTTACACAGGCTGACCTGGGAGACGTCAGGCCTCTTTCCTCTGCACACCCAACAGGTCCCGCGGGTCATTGGCCAAACCCATCAGCCATTTACCGAGCACCTGCTCAGTGCCAGGCACCGTGCGGGTTCTAGAGAGATGGCCAGACGTGGGCCCTGCCCGTGGGGGCTGACTGCCTGCAGGCCATGGCAAGCATGCAGACACCCAGAGAGTACTCAAGTGGAGCCCGTTTATAAGGGGCTGTCCTTCGCAGCTCAGGAGAGGGAGTAGGAAAGTCTGCCTCTGAGGGTGGGTCCAGCCATTGAGAAGGGAACATGACCGTGTCACATTTCAGCCAGGCTAAATGTGAGTAGGCCCCATGAAGTATGAGTAGGAGTTTTCCAAGGGTGGGCAATGGCCGGAAGGGCCCATAGGTCTTTTTCTAACTTGACCAAGAATAGATGATGCTCTTCGCCTTCCATCCTGACCTTGGCAAACAGCGTCAGTGATTTTTTTAAGCAGAAAACAGGCAATCTTCAGTACTGTCACTTACACTAGTTCTATCTGTCTTCTTTATGCTTCTTTAAACAATGACTTAAAGAAAGACCAGAGAGAGAGCCAAAACTGGATTTACAGAAGCCTTCTGTTCCTGCCATACCGCCCAAAAAGCCGCGGCCACCCAAGACCAATTCTCTCAGCAGACCAGGTGCGCTGCCCCCGAGGAGGCCGGAGCGACCAGCGGGTCCCCTGACCCATACCAGGTACTGCTCCGCTCTTGATGCTGGGGCGGGGGCGGGGGCAGGGCAGCCGCAGGACGCTGGACTCCAGCCACTTGGGTCCTTGCTCCCATGCTCAGGCAGAAGCGGGTGTGAGGCTGGGGGCCGCAGCGTGGGTTTCAGGATTAGAGGTGAGAATCCAGGTCCTGGCATCTAGGCCCTGCTCACATGTGGGGATTTCCCCCTGTGCTTCCTTAGAGCAAGGCCAGCTGCCCTTCCGACCGGAAGTGCGGGTGGCGTGCCCGCCTTCACTCCGAATGTCCTGCTGGCTTGGGTGCGTGCGTCTCACTGGCAGCTCCATCTCCTGGCCCTCTCCCTGCTCTGGGGTGGCCCCCTCCACACTCCCAGGCTCCCTCTGCTCTTGCCTGTGCAGCCCTATTGTGGGACCCAGGACCCAGTCTGGCAAATGTTGTCTTAGTGTCCATGTCCACGAACTATGAGACCCTCAAAGGCAAGGGGCATGCTTCGTTCAGGCACGAGTTCTGAGACGGGCCTGGCAAAACTCAAATTTGTTCACTGGCTGGCCGGACACCTGGGTTAGTGATACGGAATCAGAGTTGGACATTGTGCCTTCCAGACCTGAGATGCCCACCACAAAGGACAAGGAAGTGTCACGTTCTCTCCACAAGTTCATTGCTGGAACTTTCTACCATTACATGCATATTATACGTGTTGATGTAATATACTGGAGCAAGTCGGTGGCCTAGAGGTCTTTACATGGACCTGTCAACACACAGTCACTCACCAAATTTTTGTTCTTCTGAGCTAAGTTTGCATGGTGAGAATCTTATGGGGCTTCAATGTCCTCGCGCTAGAGTCAGGCAGGCTTCCAGGCTCACGTCATAGTAGGAGTGGGAGCCCCAGCAGGTCGCTGCGCCTCTCTCCTCACCTTCCCTGTCTGTACATTGTGGATGATCATGGAATGCATGTAAAAGGATGGAAGGATATAATTTCCGAGTATGTAGCCTCGGGCCTGTAAATCAACTTTCACTGTCTTATTTATGATTGTGTATCAAACTGGGTATACTGGAGTGAAACAAAAATAGCTCATGTACATTTTAGAAAAAATTTTAAATCATGGTAAAATACACATAACACAAAATTTTCTCAGGTATGTGAGCCCATTGGAGGAGCGGCTGGCTCACTTGTGTCATTCGGCAGGTGTCCCCCCAGATCCAATCAAACAACTGCTCCCCTATGATGGCCCCGGGGGAAACTAACGGGACCAGGGCCACTGTTGAGTGGGTCAGGCCCCTTCGTGTTGTGTCCTCTTCTGCTGACGGACATCTGCACGATGAGGCCGCTTGCCAGCCCCAATGACCTTAGCAAGGGCCACTTCAGTAGCGTGGTCGGCCCAGAGCTCGCACCTCAGAAGGAAAAGTTTATGTAAACCTAAGTGCTTCCAAAGAGAACATGAGCTCCACAAACAGGGAGGAGGGAGCAGCAGGGGTCGTACATCGCTTTGTGGTGGGTGAAAGGAGGGCAGAAGCCACACTCTGCCAAATTCTTATAGTCTTCCAGGGACCACAGGCATTTCGATGAAGTCAGTAACAATTTCCAGAATATTCCTGCTGCTCTAATGATCCGATCCGAAGCGAAGTGCGGTTCCAATGGCTTCTGCGCCTTCAAAGGCTGCTCTCAGCCGTCTCGTTAGGAGATAGGTGCAGGCCTTGCGAGCCATCGATTAGACCTGCACGGGAGCGGGGAATGAATGATAACCTCCGACCCTCTGGGCTCACAGAAAACCCCATTTTCCTCCCGCCTCTGCTGAGCTCTTCCCCACCTCCAGCCCTCCCACGATCCAGCTGTGGATCAGAAGAGTGAGCCACCGAGGAAGATGCATGAGAGGGGTTTGTACGGAAGCAGTGGGAAGCGTAACTGTTCTTTACATTGTGTGTGGCATCTGAGCGGCCTGGGAGAGGGGGGGCAGTCCCCGACCTCCCAAGCTCCCAGGGCACTGGTTTGCAGAAAGGAGGGAGTGAGAGGCAAGCCCCACGCTTCCTTCCTGCCAATCCCTGGGCAAGGCTGGGAGCATTTGAGGAGCCGGTACCTTCTCTGCCCGCTTGCACAGCCAGTTGAAGGGAGGATGGTGCCTGCTCTAACTTGGTGGTTCTTAAACTTGAGCGTGCATCGGCGTCACCTGGAGATCATGTTCAAACACATTGCGGGGTCCCACCCCCACGGTCGTTGATCCGGCAGGTCTGGGAATCGATGCTGCCGGTCCATATCCACGCTGTGAGAATCTCAGGTTTTTGACAGTGCCACCCTCCTTCCCTGGCTGCCTCTCATGCATCCGTTAGTGCTCCCTGACTTAAGTGCCCAGTTAGCACGCCCCTCTTCTGGAAGCCTTCCCTTATCTCTCACAATTGCTCTCTCCTCCAAACGCCTGACACCCCGTGTTTAGCCTGGTGCGGGGCCCCATGCTGTGCCACTTGGGATGCTCACACCCCCGGACTCCTTTACCAGATTTAAAGCAGATCAAGAGTGTGTTTTGTCATCTCCACATGGTTTACGGGGTTGAGCATATGGTAGTGGCTCATTTAATACACTTGTTGAATGCCATGGTTCCTAAGAAGGGGGGAGGTGCCAGTGCTTACATTTTGTTCACTTTTGCTCTCCTGTCATCCTTCCCAGCCCCTGTGCAAGCTCTGTAGCATGTGCATCGTATGTTCTAAGTCACCTAGTGTGCCATGGATTTCAACATAAAAAAATTTAAGAAGATCGAAGAAGGGCTTGCTGTTTCTCAGTATCTCATGCACTTCATATTTTTTGCTAAGCAGTTACATCGGACAACCAACCTGTATACTGGTTTATGAACTTGTTTTGTTCCGCCAAGGTAGTTCAGGTAGGAATGTTAACAGTCAAACAGTTTTGTGTCGGTAGTCCTCCAAGAAGGGGTATTGTCTGCTGTGCAAACCCAAATCCTCGCCAGGATTTACCTGACTGGATGGGTAGATGGGCGGATGGATAGACAGATGTTTGAACACATGGACACACGGTCACCGTTTGCTGCTCTTACTGGGAATGAGGCACGAGGCATTGCCACTCCAGCTGCAATGTCTGGGCTCAAGCTTCCTCTCACCAGCCAGAAAGCTCGCTGCCAAATGTGGCTTCCAGAAGAGATCAGTTTCTTTCTATTTAAACAGGGACTAGCATCTTTTAGAAAAAGGAATACCTAAGTTTAGGAAAAGGGGAGTCATTTTTAGGTGCATTTACTTAACAGAAATGGATTGAGGAATTACTGTATACCAGGCACTGTTCTGGATCTTAGTAACGGTGGGGCTCGGCCATTATAGATTCTGGTCTTCAGGAATCATGTCGAAAGGAACTAGGACACCTGCGCGATTTTGTGTCCATCTGAGCAAGTAGCAGCATGCCGTTAACATACTTACTTCCAGATAGTAAATGTAGGTAGAAATTTAACGGAAAGAAAGAGACTTTTTCCAAAAAAATTTAGTACCAGAGTTGATTTAAAAATTGAATGATGATAGGAGATTCCCCTAGGTCATAAGTGCCTTTGTTTGAAAGTCTGTGCTTTGGGGATGCATCAGTCATTATCTCACAGCATAAAGACAGTGTCTGCTGGTCTCGTCCAGCCCACCATATAACTAAGGTAGTCGTGGTACAAAGAGCATTCTGTCTACCTCTATCTTCACACTTGAGAAAGTGGAGTCTCAAAAGTATAGCGCCTACTCACTTGTTTTGATATTTGATCATAAAGATATTTCAAATGACAGAATATACCTAAACTTGTGTGTGCTGTGTGTTGTATACACACACACTGACATGTGACGTTATATATCTCATAATGTGCATTATCGATTTAATAAAGATGGGGTCAGAAACCCCCATGAGAAGAGGCCCTGAAACTTGGGAGAAGGGTCCAAAAGAAAAGAAAATCCAAGGAAAAGCTGGAAAGAAGCAGGCTGTCCTGAGCCCTAGCAGTTTGCATGCAGCTGGAGGCAGCGAGCCAGAAACCTGAGGGGCAGAGCAGGTGTGTGCCTTCAAAAGAAAATAAACCCGTTGGGGAAAGAGGTAGAAGCAGGCTGAAGAGACCAGAACAGGTTTGTTAATCTTCCCAAACATGGACACCCAAGTTGTAAATAATCTCATTTTCTTCCCAAAGAGCGGGCAAGCGGGAGCAGGACCTTTGGCCCAAGTTGCCAGGGAGCCGTGCCTGTTGTCCGCTGCAGTACAGAGCAGCCAGCGCTCTGAGTGGAGGGGCAGGCAACTGGCAGGGCGGGGACGGGCGGGGCTGGTGGAGGCGGGGCCTGAGTGATGGGGCAGGGCTGGTGGAGGTGGGGCCTGAGTGATGGGGCGGGGCTGGTGGAGGCGGGGCCTGAGTGATAGGGTGGGGCTGGTGGAGGTGGGGCCTGAGTGATGGGGCAGGGCTGGTGGAGGCAGGGCTTGAGTGATAGGGGCGGGGCTGGTGGAGGCAGGGCCTGAGTGATGGGGTGGGGCTGGTGGAGGTGGGGCCTGAGTGATAGGGGCGGAGCTGGTGGAGGCGGGGCTTGAGTGATAGGGGCGGGGCTGGTGGAGGCGGGGCTTGAGTGATAGGGCGGGGCTTGAGTAGTAGTCAGGGGCGGGGCTGGTGGAGGCGGGGCCTGAGTGACAGGGGCAGGGCTGGTGGAGGCGGGGCTTGAGTAGTAGTCAGGGGCGGGGCTGGTGGAGGCGGGGCTTGAGTAGTAGTCAGGGGCGGGGCTGGTGGAGGCGGGGCTTGAGTAGTCAGGGGCGGGGCTGGTGGAGGCGGGGCCTGAGTGATAGGGGTGGGGCTTGTGGAGGCGGGGCCTGAGTGATAGGGTGGGGCTGGTGGAGGCGGGGCTTGAGTGATAGGGGCAGGGCTGGTGGAGGCGGCACCTGAGTGATAGGGCGGGGCTGGTGGAGGCGGGGCTTGAGTAGTAGTCAGGGGCGGGGCTGGTGGAGGCGGGGCCTGAATGATAGGGGCGGGGCTGGTGGAGGCGGGGCCTGAGTGGTGGGGCGGGGCTGGTGGAGGCGGGGCTTGAATGATAGGGGCAGGGCTGGTGGAGGCGGGGCCTGAGTGATAGGGGTGGGGCTGGTGGAGGCGGGGCCTGAGTGATAGGGGTGGGGCTGGTGGAGGCAGGGCCTGAGTGATAGGGGCGGGGCTGGTGGAGGCGGGACTTGAGTGATAGAGGCGGGGCTGGTGGAGGCGGGGCTTGAGTGATAGGGGCGGGGCTGGTGGGGGCGGGGCCTGAGTGATAGGGGCGGGGCTGGTGGAGGCGGGGTTGAGTGATAGTCAGGGGCTCTGGGACTGAGAGGAAGGAAGTGAAGCTAAAAGAAGTAAGAGGAGGTGAGCTGAGCAGGGATGGAGTGGAAACAGGAAGTGGGGAAAGTCGATGGCCAGAAGTACTGGAGATGCTGGTCAGGAAGGGGAGGTTGGTGCCCACAATTTCAGAGGCAGAGTGGGTCTGAAGATGGACATATCCACAGAGGGAGGCGCCCTGAATGTGGGTGACTGAGGATGAATGAAGGTCGTAAGGGCTGAAGGGACCAGGGGAGGGAGGGGATGGATTGCCCACATGGCTCTCATAGGCTCAGGAAGATGGCAAGAGCTGAAATGAGGTGAGGCTGATGTTCTCGAAGCCAGTGTCCTCCCAGGTGGATGTCGGGGTGTTCTGGGAGTTGATGACAGTCAATGATAAGAAAGTTTCAATAGTCAGGGCGGTAGCAGGTCATTAAGTCATGAGGTTCCAGATGGATGGAGTTGCTTACTGTGGCTCAAGCATCGCAGAGGGCACTGTCCACTGACTTCAGATGTGGAAGCCTGTGTCAGAGGAGGAATCTCAGGGAGAAGGTGGGCAATTGGGTCTTGGACACCAGGCTGAGGGCAGGAGGCCTAGTGGCTTCCCAGACGTGTGCCACTTGCAGATGGCCTATTGCTTTAAATCTTAAACACACCAGGTACATTTCCCATGAAAGGCTGAAGGCTATATGGAGAGAACTGGAACACGGATCCAGGGAGAGCAACAGTGGAATTGCACATTTTTTCCTTGTAATGAAGAGGGAGCCCTGAATACCAGGGAAACACTGGGAGATTAGTGACGAGCCCTGAGACATTTTAGCTTGAGGCAAAGATTAAGTAAACATTTATATGCCAAATATCAACTAAGTGCTTAGGGAAGGGCAGATGTCTCTCTGGAGACCAACTTACCCACACGGAAGTTAATTTTTCTTTAGATTTACATAGGCATCCCAGCTGCTTCAAGCCCCTCAGGATACAAATTAGCAGAAAGTAAACTTCTAGGTCCTGGTGGTTCTGTGAGGTGTGTGGTCCCCATGCCCACCAAAAGAACGCACTAAAAAAGACCTTTGCTCTTATTAGCTCTAAGCTAATCAATCATTTAATTTTTTAAAAAAAGGGAAAGAAAGATAGCTAGAGTGCGCACAAATGTTCCCTAAGCAGGCAGATAGAATGTGTACCTGGGTGGTCAGGCCATCATTTTGAGTTTGGATTGCTCAAGTATTCTAAATGTCTTTTCAAAGATTCCTAGGGATGGGGCATGTGGTGTTTGAGTGTTTCCCTTCTTTTCTACAAGTCAGGACCAAGACATGTCTTTGGAGAGTTCAGGAGAGAGACCTTGGCTAGAAATTACAGAGGTGGGTGTCATTGGCTCACAGATGGTAGTTACACTCATGGAATGGCTATAATCACTCCAGGAGATTACAGAGAAGAAGAAGAGAGAGTACAGGCAACAACGGGGAAAACCATTACTTACAGAGCGGAGGAAGGACGAGGAGCTGTGGAAAAGGGTGAGTGGACTGCAAGGCCGTGGAAGCCACGAGAAGGGAGGGTGGAGCAGCTACCGGCCAGTGGGTCTCACGCTTGAGTGTACGTTGGCATCACCTGCGGTCTTGTTAAAACACAGATCGCTGCTCTCCAAGTTTCTGATTCAGGAGGTCTGGGTTCAGGCCTGAGAATTTGCGTTTCTAGCAAGCTCCCGGGGCTGCTGCCGCTGCTGGTTAGCCAAGCCCACTATGAGAACCTCCACCAAAGTGATAGCCAGGGAGACTGAAGGGGCTTTGGTCACTAGCTGGCCCTTGGTGATCCCAGTCAAGTGGTTTCTATACAATAGTTGGGGGTAAGAGAGAGACTCAGGGTTGAGTTGAAGAAAGAACAGGTGGGCTACCAAGCACGTGTAGACTTGTCTTGTGATAAACTCGGCTATGGGGGAAAGGTGGAAATTGGGTGCTAGATATGGATCCAGTGTGTATGTGTGTGCTCTGTGTGTGTGTGCGTGCGTGTTTGTGTGTGTGCTGTGTGTGGTGTCGTTCGTTACTTCAGAAATTCATCAAGTGCGTCCATTTGGCTACGCCCTCTTCTGGGTGGTAGTAACTACAGTAACCAGGCAAGACATGCCTCCTGCCCACCCACTGCTTACTGGGCTTTGGAGCCAGGCCCACCAGTGTGGAAAGCCCACCCCTCTGCTTCCTTACCCTGTAGCTTCAGGCAAGGTACACACCTCTCTGTGTCTCAGTTTCCGTTGCCACTCCCAGGGCACCTAGTTCTCCTGGCCCTTGTGAGGCCCTCAACCAGTCTTTTTTCCTCCCTTGAGAGAGCTCAGTGGGTGACCTTGTAGGGAGAGGAGTTGCCACATGGTGACAAACAGGCCATGCTCAGCAGCCCCGAGGGAGCGAGGAAACACGGACGCCCTCAGACCGCACATCGAGAGGTCTCTAGGGAGTGGAAGCAGAGCCGCAAGAGCGTCAGGGAAGGCTGGGCACTGAGGGAGGGTGGGTGGTTTATGGAGCATAGGAATCCCACAGGGGAAAATACCTTGTCACATTGTAGAAATGTCTACCTTATTTGCCGGCCTCATTTCATTTGTATGTATAACTTTCTCTCCATACGTCTTTCCATCCTCACCTAGAATAAATTTTATTCCCTGTAGCAAGATCCAACAACAGTAGTGATGGGCTTAGCCTCAGCTCAGTCTGAGCCACATGGATTTTCCTGCCAGTGACGGCCAGAGGCAGGCAAGGAATCAGTAGGGGATATTAACGCCCCACACGGGCACAGGTACTAATTGGTTCATATAACGCTTTTCCCATGGGCTATTTTTTTGAACACTCTTCCTCCAGGTGACACCCCACAAACTTTTCTCAGAGTTTTGCGCTGATGAGATCCCCTCCTCCAAGCATCTAAAGCCCCTTGCCCCTCTGAGAGGCCCAGCTGTGGGTTTGCCGATGGGAGCTGCGGGTGTCATCGTCCTTCGGCCTTAAGGGCTTGGGGCTTGTGCCCTTGGATGGGCTCTAGACGGAGGCCTGTTGCCACCCACACTTGCAGAGTCTGCATAGAGAACAGAAATTTGGAGGGGAACTGAGTGGGCAATGCCCCATCACCTTCCAATGTGTCTTCACCAACCATAAATAGCCCAGCCTGTTTGTGCTCATCCAAACAAGGACACAGTGCAAGGGGAGAGCTGCCAGGAAAACCACTCCGGTTCCCGCTTCCTGCGCCCCTGGCCTCGCTCAGGCTGCCCCACATTTAGACGGGAAGTTTGTAGTCAAAAAATGCCTGTGATTCCTGGGACATTTTAGGCCGTGGGGTGAGTGTGTAGGGGCTCCACGGGAGCAGCAGAGCCTTCGGATCCACATTTCTGGGAAAGGGGAGCGAGGCTGCTCCTGCCCTCCCGCTGATGAGCAAAGGAAACTGGGCTCATTGCTGCTGCAATTTTGTCCTTTCCTGAAGGAAGGATTCAACCTCCCCGGGCAGTAATGGCCCCTCACAGAACACTTCTGAAGGACTGGCTTCATCTCTGCTCCCTCCACAGACGGGCGGAGCCCTCTTAATGTTGCTTATTTGCAAGAGAAAAATCTCCAGAAGCATCAAACATGTGCATTTTGATTATTACCGCCCCAAGTGTGGTGGGCAAATGCAGGGCTGGGCGTCAAGAAGCTTCCATCCAGTTTTAGCTTTGCTACCAATTAGCTGTGTGGCCTTGGGCTCATAACTCCCAGCCTTAGAGCCCAGGACCCTCGTCTGTAATAAAATGGGGGCCTGAGCCAGGTAATCTTTACCCAGTTGTGTTTTTTTAACATCTTTATTGGAGTATAATTGCTTTACATTGTTGTGTTAGTTGCTGCTGTATCACAAAGTGAATCAGCTATATGTATACAGATATCCCCATATCCCCTCCCTCTTGCGTCTCCCTCCCACCCTCCCTATCCCACCCCTCTAGGTGGTCACAAAGCACCGAGCTGATCTCCCTGTGCTATGCGGCTGCTTCCCACTAGCTATCTGTTTTACGTTTGGTAGTGTATATATGTCCATGCCACTCTCTCACTTCGTCCCAGCTTACCCTTGCCCCTCCCCATGTCCTCAAGTCCATTCTCTACATGTGAGTCTTTATTCCTGTCCTGTCCCTAGGTTCTTCAGAACCTTTTGTTTTTAGATTCCATATATATGTGTTAGCATATGGTATCCATCAACAGATGAATGGATAAAGAAGATGTGGCACATATATACAATGGAATATTACTCAGCCATAAAAAGAAATGAAATTGAGTTATTTGTAGTGAGGTGGGTGGACCTAGAGTCTGTTATACAGAATGAAGTAAGTCTGAAAGAGAAAAACAAATACCCAGTTTTAATAGTCAGAGCCTAAGTCTGAGATGTTGTGAGCGGGCAGCCAGGAAAGCAGGGAGGGAGCGTTCATCTCCATTGACCTCGCATCCTCAGCACATGATTGGACCAGGAGCAAGGGGTTGGAGCAAGAGAGAAGAGAGGGTATCTCTAGAAACTTCACATCTGCCATCTGTCATCGTCCCTATGAGTAGATAACTCCCAGGTGGGATGAAAGCTGGGGAAAAATGGAGGATGCAAAGGCACCTCAGTGGTTTTCTGAGTACAGGGGATGGGGCTTTTCTATTTCTTTTTCCTTTCCTTTCTTTCCCAACCTTTTTTTTTTTTTTGTGCCCATAACAATTTTTAGGCACTTAAAACCCAGACATTTCCATTATGGTAATAGATCCTTCTGAGGGCAGGGAGCGGAGACTGCAGAAAAGATTCATCATCTGGACGTGGGATCTTCTGCTTGCTAGGAATCAGTCCACTCTTTTTCCCTTCACCCCCCCACTCACCTCAGAAGCGTGTGGGGTCTTTTTGGTGGTTTTTAGTTGCTGCTGTCAGTGCTGCTGTTCATTTATTTATTCACTTGTTTGCTTGCCTCGGCTTCCTGTGCACTTCAGCATCTTTTCCAGGCCACATGTCTTGGCTTAACTGTCCCAACTTGGGCTAAATTGGGGCATGCCACTGGCTGAGCTCATGTTCTCAAGGGATGCACATGGCGCATCTTCCACATTTCCAGCTGTTCACATGCCCCATCTCACGTCTCAGGTCTGAGTGGAAGGAGCAGGCCCCCCTGGGTGGGTCGGGTATGGGATTTTTGTTTATTAGTAGCACTTTTTAACTCGGGGAGCAAAGGCGATTTACCCAGCTGGCAGTGAGCTGCAGTGACACAGGCTGTCTGGCATCCTCGATGACTCACCATCTCCAGGACCAAGAGGCTGAGTGAAGCAGCTTTGAGAAGCGGTCAAGAGCTTGGGCTCCAGAGGCAGAGTTAGTAGGTTCAAATCCAGAATCCCACCGTTCAACTAGTTTTATGACCTTTTGTCAGCAAGTGACTTCATGTCACTGAGCCTGAGTTTCCTGATCTATATAATGAAAAGAAGG
Source organism: Globicephala melas (assembly GCF_963455315.2). NCBI lineage: Eukaryota > Metazoa > Chordata > Mammalia > Artiodactyla > Delphinidae > Globicephala > Globicephala melas. The sequence continues at coordinate 110,147,527 of NC_083335.1, forward strand.
GCCGCACAGGTGGGCTTCTCCAGGAAGCAAATTTTAGTATGCGAGACCTGTGTAGGGTTCAGTGCCTGTGGGGAGGGAGAAGGAAGCCGCTTTGGGCAGAGGGAGAAAAGTTGTGACGCCGGCTCCCCAGAGCCTCGGCCAAGTCCATGGGGGCTTTGGGGCTAAAATGGCCCCTCCGAGTTGTCTTATGTTGGGCTGAGATGGCTGAGACTTTTATACCGTGAAATGTGGGCCACGCTGGAAAGGCCAAGGAGGCTCTCTGCAGCTGAGGTAGTCCCTGGAGGGGCCAACAGCATTTCCACCGGCGGGGGCGACCAGCCCTTCACAGAAGGGGGCTCTGGGTGCCATGCAGAGTAGCTACTTCAAGGCGCAGTTGGGGCGATTGAATCATACACGGAAGGAGCTTATCCTAGTGCCTGGCTTGTGGCAGGCAGTCAGTAAAGCGTAGGTGCTGCTGTTACTTCTGTGGGATTGTCGGTTCCACTTATTGCTGCTGGGTGTCCTTGGGCTGGTCAACCTGTTCCCTGCGATTTAGGGTCCCTGGCCAGAGAAGCAAGGAGACTCTTAGTTGCTAGTTGCCTATCCAAGTCACGTGTTTTAAATATCCATAACCAAACCTGCTGAAGAAATACAAGAAAATACCATTATTTTGATTTAACAATCAGAGGTGAGTGAGGACAACCATGTTCCAATATCTTTATTTAACAATATCTTTATTTAACAGCTGTGGGCATAGAAACTCACCATAAAAAAAAAAAATGCCCTCACAGGAGCTAGTAAACTACAAAAGTATGAGCTTTTTCCTCTTTTGTTGAATTTAGTAACATCCTTTTTGCCAAAATGGTACCCATGTGTTGGGCAGACTGGAGGAGAACAGGGACCATCGAGGGCTGCAGCCTCATTGGGTGTCACCCGCTCCAAACGTGTGCTTTGAAGAATTTCAGAACTTCTGCTATTTTTCGGAACTGACATTCATTAGCTTTGTTGTAAACGTCTATAAATACAGTGAAAGGCATTTACAAATAGACATTGTAAAATGCTTCCACACCCACAGTCTGAACACTGTCAAAACACCAGCTGCAGCTTCCCTACTTGGAAGGATCAGAACCTTTTTTAAACTACACCTACTGTGTTTTCAAAATAGGCTTGTTTCTGGCCCTGTGTAGAAGATAATTTCAGCCGAAAGCCTGTGTCTGCTCTTGGCATGAGGGATCAGGACTTATTCAGAGAGACGGGAGGATCCCAACCTCCTTCCTTTCAGAATATGGCTGGCGCTTCAGAATCTGGGGAGCGGTCACTCACAGCTGCTATTTCCTATTTCTTCGGGTGGGGGGATCCCTCATGACCTGGACCTCTCAGTGTAGGATTTGTAACTCCACCCCCCCCAAATGGTTCCCAGGTGAGTTCCAGGTGTGGTCACAGGGGATCACAGAGGCACCTGTGGTGGGGGAGATCCTTAAAGGAGAGTTTGTAGGTAGGGGCCAGGCAATCTCATCTTTTACCTGGATGATACTGTTGGGGAGAAAGGAGAGCGAACATAAGCTGCCTGAATTGTACAAATCTCTGTTATTAAAAGTGAAGTTTTTAGGGCTTCCCTGGTGGCGCAGTGGTTGAGAGTCCGCCTGCCGATGCAGGGGACACGGGTTTGTGCCTCGGTCCGGGAAGATCCCACATGCCGCGGAGCGGCTGGGCCCGTGAGCCATGGCCGCTGAGCCTGCGCGTCCGGAGCCTGTGCTCCGCAACGGGAGAGGCCACAACGGTGAGAGGCCCGCGTACAGCCAAAAAAAAAAAAAAAAAAGTGAAGTTTTTTTTAAAAAGAGTGAACTTTAAAAGGAATGAAAAATTTACCTGTAGGCTTATCCCAGAGACAACTGCTATTAACATATTGGGCTGTTTCTTGCCCATCTTTTTCCTATGTATATTTTGGTTTGTTTTTCATTGATTTTACATAGGTGTGATCATACTGAATGTCATACAACTTTATGTCTTTAGGGACTAATGCAGTTACTATAAATACATAATGCATTCCCATTTCAGAAAAAAAGGCAAATGTTCATTAATTCTACAAGTATTTTTGAGCTCCTGACGTGTACCAGGTGCTGGGCTGGTGCTAGAAATCACCCATCAGACTCCCCAGGAATAACCACTATAAAAACATGTTCTTCTCGCCTAAAAAAAAAAAAATCCCTCTTCCTAATATATCAGAAGGGCATGTGGGTGCATGTGCAGTGAGGTGTATGTCATTTTTAACTTGTATTTGTCGCCTTGACATTGTAACATAAGCATCTGTCCCTGTTGTCATTAACTGTTTATATGTATCATTTTAATGGCTGTATAAAAGTCCATCATGTATCATAGGTTATTCAACTGTTCCCCTATTTATGAGAGACTCCAGTTCTTTTCAGTTTTTCTTTATTACAAATAATGCTGTGATAAACATCTTGATCCGCAAAACCCAGTTGGGTATTTCAGACTATCTCTTTAGCGAAGACCCGATGAACGTTTTAAATGCTATTGATATACACCCTGTTCTTAAAAATTACTTCTTTTTACCCTGCCCTGTTCCCCAAGGGCTTGGAGGTAACTTTCAAAAATGCATATAAAAGAATAAAATAGTTAAGAGTGACAGTAAAGGGGAAATAAGGGCAGAAAAGTAATACAGCCCAAGATCGGATAAGCACCACAATGGGCATAGAGTTCTCTACGGCCCCCCTCGAGACAGAGGCTCACATTGGACTAGAAGCTTCCAGGTATCAAACCAAAGAGGGAAATGGTAGCTCCAAGATCCACAGTTACTAAAATGCACGAATAAGCCACATGTTCAGAAGCAGCCGAGTTGTTCTGAGATACACATGGTTCACTGACATGCAAATCTCCCCATCCACACCTCCAACCCCTGCCCCCATGACGTTCTCCCCAGCTGCCCACTAGGGTGTCACCTCCAACCATCCTCACCTTTGGCCAGAAAAAAAGGTCAGTGGAATTAACTGGACTTTCCTTGCCTGAGTGACCTCTCTCCCTGGACAGAACATGTGTTTTCGTAAATTTTAATCCTTGATGTGTTTCCAAAAGGACAGAGCTGTCTGGCTGTGAGTATAACTTGAGTTCAGTCTGTGAGTTGGGAAGATGACAGCACCAAATCTTTCAGGCTCTGTAGATACCAAGTAATAAGATTAAGAGCCCTCAAGAACTTTTAAAAATGAAAATGCTGGGCTTCCCTGGTGACACAGTGGTTAAGAATCTGCCTGGCAATGCAGGGGACACGGGTTCGAGCCCTGGTCCGGGATGATCCCACATGCCGCGGAGCAACTAAGCCCGTGCGGCACAACTACTGAGCCTGCGCTCTGGAGCCCGCGAGCCACAACTACTGAGCCCACGAGCCACAACTACTGAAGCCCACATGCCTAGAGCCCGTGCTCCACAATGAGAGAAGCCCTCACATCGCAACGAAGAGTAGCCCCCGCTCGCCGCAATTAGAGAAAGCCCGCATGCAGCAACGAAGACCCAGTGCAGCCAAAAATTTAAAGAATAAAAAAAAAAAAAGAAAATGCTTTCTTACTAATAGTACCACATTTCTAAAACATTTCATTCAGAAGTTTACATTCAAATTAGCAGATGCTCGGGCCCTGCCAATAAAGTTTTGAAATAAACATCCTTAATCCTGCCATTCCTGTTGGCTCGCTGTCTGTCCAAGGGAGTGTGCCCCGTGGGGCCTGAGCTTCGGTAGCCGGTGGGGTGGAGAGGGGGTCTGCTACAGAAATTTGGCCCGGGGGTCCCACAGCCTTGGGAGGTTGAGGTGAGGCAGTCTCCTAAGGCACATGCACAGTCTTAGAGCTGTACTTTCTCTTGGTGGAGACTAAGCCATTGGGCCCAGCCCTGGTTCCCTGGAGTTCTCACCTCTGCTTGTCTTCTGGCCGAGGGTGCTTGAGGTTAAGAGCCAGTCTTGTTCACTTGGGAGCTGAGGGAAGCTGACCTCTGTCTACTGGGCCTTCTCCACTGTCACAAGGATACGCATGTCTCGCTGAATGCCACCCCCATCACCCCTTCTTGGGTGGGGAATCCAGAAGTCTGCACCTTACCTCCAGGTTTACAGGTCGCCAGCTTCTGCTTTCCTCTGTCCCCATTGCCTCCAGGACAAACTAAACCCCGAGGGACTCAGCCCAGCACCGTCTGACCTTTGCCAACCTTTCTCCTCTCACTGCTCTCTGAGGATCTCAGACTTTAGCCCGGCCACACTGGGCACTCCCAGCTACCCTTGGGTCCTTGCTCCGTCATGCCTCTTACTGATACGTCCTCTGTCCCTTTTCCTCCAAGGCCCAACTGTGATGCCGCCTCCTCTGTGTGCTCCCAGCGCGCCCCGCAGATCTCTGTCTTGACCCAGTTCTTGATTCCCTTAAGACCTGGATGTGCCTGTATCTTACCCAGCCTGTGCCATGTGGGCCCGGGGCTGTCTGTCTCCCATTTAGACCACGAGACCCTCCGGAGTAGGTACGACCTGGCTTGGCCCACTCATCACCCCCAGCATGGTGGGTATTTGACAATACGCACCTGGAATAAATCTGTTACTCGTTGTGTAGTTCGGCTGCCTGGTGAGCACGGGGGGCTGTGAGATGGACTATTTCTGTTGCTTTCCCGGGAACAACTACTTGGCTTCTCCCTCTCATTTCATGGACAAGAACCTCTCATTTTAAGGGCAAGGATCTTTTCCTATTTCACTTGCCATCACAGACCTTGGATAATCTTATTCAGGGCTCATCCGCCTGAAAGGGTCCCCAGAGCTGCCCGTTTGGAGGGATTTGGAGGAACCTTCTGCCCATGCATGAGTGGCTGCTTCTCTCATCGTGTTGGAGGCCTGTCCCCATCATCCCAAAGGGCTGCTCCTAGCCCAGATAGAGAGGGAAGTCTCTCGTGTCCTGATGGGCACAGGGCCACCCACCCAACAGCTGTCTGATTTTACAGGCCCATGCCCCAGCACCAGCTTTCAGGCTGCCAGATCTCAACTTGACACCTTGTGCCTGTCAACAGCCTGGGTGGTGCCTCCACTCCAGGCCAGAAACCCTTTTTCTCAAGGTTAAAAGTAGCCGACCTTTGACAAGCAACATTGGCTAAATTCCTGGCTCCTTAAAAGGGAAGCTCCTGGGTATCGTTTGCTGGTGCTTATTTGGCCATGGGGCAGGAGCGGGCCCTACGTCGCACCCTGTGGACCAACAGGAGGGTTTGTGGTTGAAGGTGCATTGCTGAACAGTCGTTATTAAAATAGCCGTCTCTGAAAATGTGTGTGGGAGGGGAGGGCCTCCAGTCTGTCGGCTGGTTTGCACCACGGCCCATGTGGCTGGACAGCTTGTCAGCCCCCGCTGGTCAGCCCCAGAGGCGACAGTGTGACCCATCCCCCATGCAGCGTACTCCTTAACTTGTGTGCAGCGAGAAAGCTGACGAAATGACAAGGACACACGCCAATTATTAAATGCCCGGACTTGTGTCTTTAATGTAGGGGTGACGGTCCAAAGATCGACTTGGCGGGCAGTTCAATCTCCGGCATCCTGGACAAGGACCTCTCGGACCGCAGCAATGACATCGGTGAGTAAGGAGAGCATTCTCGCTTCTCTTTGCAAAACTTTAAAAGAACCACAGAGCTTGATTTGCCCCTTCCACCAGCCTGATGAGAACGAACACAACCATTTAAATGCAAGGCTAACAACCCTCAGTTGGTTTTAGATATTGCAGTCTCGTAAAGATGGGAAGTAATGGTGGTTTCCACGTTAAAACAGAACGCCTGGGATTTTTACTCTCCCCGGCCTTAGGAAAATTTCCTTGCAAGGTCTAATGAAAAGAAATGTTGGGGCTTCCCTGGTGGCACAGTGGTTGAGAGTCCGCCTGCCGATGCAGGGGACACGGGTTCGTGTCCCGGTCCGGGAAGATCCCACATGCCGCGGAGCGGCTGGGCCCGGGAGCCATGGCCGCTGAGCCTGCGCGTCCGGAGCCTGTGCTCCGCAACGGGAGAGGCCACAACAGTGAGAGGCCCCCATACCGCAAAAAAAAAAAAAAAAAAGAAATGATGAACAGACCTTTTGGAGAAGTGGGGATTAGCACTTTATATTCATATTTTCCAGCAATTTATGTATTTAGTCTAAAAAGGTGAATGGGTGGACATGCAGCATGGCGGAATTCACTGTAGACACAGCACTAAGTGTTTTGACTTTGAGTTAAAAATGAGCTTTGATGCGGTAATTGCCACTTAGTTCAGAACGTGAGTGAGTTTTCCTGAGGTCAAGATACCACCATGTGACAGATGGGAAGGTAGCTCGAGTCCGTGGGTAAACAGGCAGAGGGCTTTGGGGGGATGTGCGTGGGTGGAGTGCGGTCAAGTGCGTGCTGGTTGAGGCCTCTGTTGGTGTGACGGGGTGACAGCCCTTTTAAGAAATCCAGATTCAGGGACCACATTTCTTTCAGCTTTACATCTTTTGTTTGTACCTGTCATGGTCAGAAGTTAGCACTCTCATATTCTACATGACAGAGAGGGATACATTTTGGACTTGGCCTTTCATAAGTTACATTTTTTTATTTTGAAATAATTAGAGATTCACATGCAGTTGTAAGAAACAGTGCAGAGAGAATCACATACCCTTTGCCCGGTTTCTTCCAGCAGTAGCATCTTATGAACTATAGTGCAAGGTCACAAGCAGGATATTGACATTGATACACCCCACCAGACTCCTCAGTTGTAGTGGTACTTATGTGTATTTAGTTCTCTGCAGTTTGGTCACGTGTAGCGTTGTGTATCCACCACCACAGTCAAGATACAGAACATTTCCCTCACTGCTAGGATCCATCATGTTGCCGTTTTATAACCACTAACCACACGCCCCTCCCCACTCCTCTTCCCTAACCTCTGGCAGCCACTATCAAGGATTGATTTGTCATGGAAGGTTCCAGCATGATTTGCATTGGCCGCTCAATTTAGAAACAAACGTCCGACAGCTGGCAGGCCTTGTAAGAGAATGGTCACTAGGGCGCCCAACATGAGCATTCTCATCACCTGGGGTTACTCTTTCTTGGGTGCAGTTTTCTTCTGAACCTGCTAATAGAGTTGCATCTTTGCAACTGCTGACCTGCAGTGTCTGGTCTGATCTTATGACAGCTTGGGAGTAGGATATGTCATGACCGTAAATACCAAAAGTGTTTGCCCTGGTTCCAGAAACTGTTTTAAATCCTCGCTTAGCCTTTGAGAAGCGCAGTCAAGAAGCGTGACCAGGAGCTTCTGACGGCTTGGGCTGATGCAATAATAGAAACACTAGCCTGCTGTAGCTTTGGACTTGGTTAAAGGGCAGAGGAGAGCAGAGCAGCAGTTGGCCGTGAATGAGAAGGAAGCACCAGAATGAGCCTGATTAAGTTCTGGTTTTACTGCTGTGGTTCAACATTTGGGCCCCATTTTAAGGCAGGCTGGCCCGTTGGCGAAGTGACAGTGAGGGTCACACGGGGCCCGCCACAGGAAGGGAGGTATCACCCGCCGCCAGGACGCACAGGGCCGTGCCTTGCTTGTCAAGAGCGTTGGCCTCTGAGCCTTGTTTTCTTTGGGTCTGGAGATGGCTGAGGTGGCTGTCACGAAAACACTGACAAGCTGGTTGGGAAACGTTGGGGACGTTGATGGGGGAGGGTTAGCCTATGGAAGCTCTTCGTACTGTGTATGTATCTGGGCGCCCAGAAAGAGATGCTGAGGTGTGGCTCACTCTCATTTTGCCAAGAAGACATTAATCCCAGGAGACTATAATTCCTGAAGCTAATAATTTAGTGTATATATTATTTGCATTGCCAGAAATGATGCTTGGCAGCCTTGTAAGCAACCGCTAAATCCTTGAGTACCTACTGCTCAAGTGCAAGGTTATACTACTCATACACAGGCCCTGCTTTCCAGGGGCTTTGGGTCTGTTGCGGCCCCTAAGACGGCAAATGGAAAGTGTAACACTGACGGTCTGTCTAAATGCTGACGGAGTGGTAGAAAGTAAGACTGATCAGAGTTGGGGCTGCTCCTTGGTGCCTAGGATGTCAGGGTAGGCTCCCTGAAGGGGAACAGACTTACCTGGATCTGGAAGTTGGATTCGCTTCGGTAGAGGCAGAGGCAGGGAAATCACAGGGAGAGGGCTGATACCTGAGCATAGGTTGGCCTGGCTGCGGCAGAGAGCTTGCGCTGACGCGGAGGGGTGGTGCTGACCCGGAAATGGAAGTCGGGGCTGGATTGAGTTTGAGAGGGATGGATTTGTAATTTTTTCTGCAGGCAGTGGGAGCTCTTGATGGTTGACACTGAAGTGACATGATCGGGTCTAAAAATTCAGATAATAAGCGATGGAGCTTTGTGGGACCAATCAGATGAAGGGAAGGTGGGTGACAGGGAGCCAGGTTATTTGATAGTTCGCCTGAGAGGCAGTGAGAGGGAGCCGGAGTGGAGCTGCTCAGAAGAGGCTTGTGAAACAAGGGGTAGCTGCGCAAGCAGCAGTGCGAGAGAATGAGCGCTGGTCCTCGGGAACAGATGGGATTTGGGAGGAGGAGAGAATGATTTGTTAGCTCTGAGGTTTTAGGGTTGGGTGACTGATTGGTGGGGGGAAATGACTTGGGTAGAAATAAGCATATCCAGAGGAGGAACTGGTTTGGGGGGAAACGTGATGAATTTACGCATGTTGACACTGAGATTTGGGTGGATGTCCCATGTCAGTGCTGGACGAGGACTTGAAGGTGGAGCCTGAGGCCAGAGCGGCGGGCAGAGCTTGGCGTCTGCAGACCTGGGTTTGAGTGCTGTTGATTCTGCTGCTTCCTGGCTGGGTGACCTTCTGTAACTTACACCAGCTCTCTGAGCTTCAGCTTCGTTCTCTATAAAGAGTTCTAACGTCTCTCTAAGCTTCCTCACCTTGCCTTGCAGAATTACGTAAAATCTGTTGATGAGCTGCCAAAAGACAGAGGTGCTTATTATTAACGTTGTTGTTTGCTTAAAAGAGATAAAGTCAAGAAGATAAATAAAATCCTTACCATGAAAAAAGAGAAAGAAGGACCTAGAACTGAAGACTAAACCTTGTGCAAAGCCCTCATCTAAGGGAAAAGTGGGCTCTTGCAACATCACAGGGGCCAACGGAGGAGAGGATTTTAAGCAAAGTGTCTTAGGTCCAGATGCAGAAATGTTCTTTGCAGATGGGTCGGTCAAGATTAGGACATTGCCAAGGGGCTGGCTCTCTTCAGGGCTGCTTTTGTATATCTGCTTTTGTAGCATTTGTTCATTGTTTTGAATCAAGAAGGAAATTATTTGTACCAGAATGTTTTGTTAGTGTTTCAGACAATTGAAGCTGTCCAAATGCGGGCCGCTGCGAATAACAGAATACAGCCTTGAAAGCCATTGGAAATCATCGTTGTTAGCTATAAATAAATCTGTGTTTCCTCTTAATAAAGCTATAATTTTAAATTATTATCATATTAAATTAGGGAGCATGGCTTTTTCAGATCTCGTGTGGGCAGCTACCAGCATCTGTCAGCCCGAGATAATTTAGAATGAAATCAGTTGGTCCAAAGCTAACTTGTTGATGTCAGTTTGAGATACTGTTTGTATCAAACTATGCGGCCATATTTCAAGTAACATAATAGGAAACATGGATGAGCTCCAACACAGGCCTGCACATGAATAGAAATGAAAATTAAATTGTCTGGTTTTCTCTTGCTGACGGAAGAACCTCTGTTCCGATTGAATGGGAGATTAGAGGCCGCAGAGTCAAGTGCCGTAACATTTACTTTTATTATGTGCATATTGTAGTTCCCATGGCATGGTGGGATTTACTGTTACACTTCAATGCTACGGAGATTTTCTGTTCCTTTCACACTAAAGCACATAGCAACAGGCCTCCAGGTGCGAAGCAGCCTGGGAACTGAGCCATCTAGTTTCAACTAATTGACTTCAAAAAAAAGCCCTTCTCATTCCTCCTAAGTTGCTTGCCTTCTTTGTTTTGACTCTTGTTTTCCATTCCATTCAAATCTCATCATACCTTTCCCACTTCCGTCTCTTTACGTGGACATCACTCCTGTTCACTTGAGGAAGCTCATTTCCCCTCTATCTTTTCAACTGACCCCACAGACCCACACTTCACATGCCAGGCAGTTTGGGGCCAAGTATTACCAGCTTTACAGTCTATGGTCTTAGGATGTGGAACTGGTTTGGAAGCTTTGAAGGCAAACTTCAACTTGTTCTCGGATCTCTCACCGATGCCTCGGCCTGTGGTTCATTCAGACCAGGAAATGTAAAAGCACTTCCCTGCCTGTGCCCTGGGAATGCTATTAAGAGCTAATTGCTTGTGGCTGGGGTGCTGGAGAGCTTCTGAAGCTGGGCTGTGCTGATGGTTGCGCGCTCTGTAAATACTAAAAATTATTAAGTTGTACTCTTAAAATGGATGAACTTTATGGTATCTAAATTATACTTCAGTAAAGCTACTGAAAAGAAAAGAGAGCTAACTGAAATTTTCTGAGCATTCACTTTGAGGTCTCAATGTCAAAAAAAGATACACACACCTTTGCCTCACTTTATAAAACAGCTTTGTATATCTATTTAATAGCCACTATGTTAGTGTTTCTGAGTTGTCTATAAACCAACCTTTTATAAATAGGATTATGTTTCAGGTGTGTTAAGGAAGCTCTCTAAAAGCTTGTAGTGGAATCATTTTGTAATACAAGTAAGTTCCTTCGAGGTGTTAAATAAGTGTATTGTTTTACACAGTTTTCTTATATTGGGGCCCACCTGGGCATTGATACGTATCGTCACAGCTGTGGTGATAGAATAATCACAAAGCGTTCGGAAGACTTAGGAGTGCTTTTCTAAGAATATTTGGGGGTAGAACAGGCCTTTATAATCTTTGATTCCTCTTTGAGGTACAATTTGTGATAGTTTCTTCTGAGTAACATAACTGTGGGTATTCCGTCCTAGTGTTAGAATCATTCCTCCAGTGCAATGAAGAGCATACGCTCTCTCTCTTCATCTCCCTCTACTGTTGTCCTGAGGTTATAGTGGTGAAATCATAGCAGTGGGAGCGAGCAAGCAACAGGAAAGAAGGAACTAATAGTCACTGGGTGCCTACTAGACGTTTGGTATACTTTATATATTTCTCATCATCACCATCCCTGTGAGGGAGATGTAATGTCTCTTGTTTTACAGGGACTGGACAGGGAATGAAGAAAGTCAGGTAATTTGGGCAAGGTTAACCAACTGGTAAATCACAGAGTTGGATTTGAACCTAGTTCCCCCTGACCCGTGGAGCCCAAATTTTCCAGTATATGAGGTTGGTCTATATCAGTGGTTCTCAACCAGTCTCCCCAGGGGACATTTGGCAATGCCTGGAGACATTTTTGATTGTCCCAAATTGGGGGTGGAGGTGGGAGTGGGGATGCTACTGACATCTAGTGGGTGGAGACCAGAAATGCTGTTAAACATTTTACAGTACACAGGGCAGCCCCTGCAGCAAAGACTGATCCGATGCCACTGTCAATAGCACCGAAGTTGAGAAAGCCCAGTCAGTGCCAAGAATCCAGTGGTGAGTTAGGAACAGCTGGGAGAGGGACAGTGTCCCCTCAGTTGAGTGCAGCCTTATGGTCCTGGGATGGCCCATCTAATTTCCTGAGAATCTCTATAAAACGGAGTGTGAAAATGGTTTCAGAGCTCTTGGAAACTTGTGAGTTTATATACAAAAAAGTAAATATATTTAAGTTATTCACCTAAGCACGGACCAAGGAAGTTGCCACGACCTTTGAGAGAACGCTCATCCTCGTTCTCCTTGCCCTAGAAAAAAATGATATAATTTGCATCTGATTTTCATACAGAAAGGGTGTTATGTTTGGGATTAGATACTCTGCCAAGATTTAATACCCAGTGTTTAAGTGGATGTTAAATGAAAGGACAACAACAAACATGAAATTTAATCAGTGCTAAATTAGAAATCTGTGTGGTAAAGCTTAAGCCTGTATATAGTATAAAGCAATTTAATAGTGACCAGTAACACAAAATTTTTGTCAATATGACACCAAACCTCTATAAACAAGTGATTAAAATTTTAACTTATTTGAAATTTCTGCCTTATGCCATAAGAAACCATTTCTTGGGATTTCTTGGACAGATTTCGGGGAAGAGTTAGATCCCAGGCTTTGGGCTGTTGGTTTTTCTGTCCCCATTTTTATATTTTAACTTTCCCCTTTTGGAACTAGAGAGCCAGTTATTGGGCCTTGTAGCATTTCAGGTCATTGAGCAATTTCTCGGGTTTAATAGGACAACATATACTGTGTCCTGCCTGTCTTAAAGAACACCATGGGTGACATTTGGAGTGTTCCAGAAGGGCTGCTGGCTGAGCATGTGTGTGAACAAGCCGCACCTCTCGGCTCTCTTGGGGTTAGTTGCTCTGACGTGAGAGCTTTCATTTGAGAGCCACAGCTCACTGTTACAGACAGTGTCCCTTTACCAGTGACCTTCAGACATGGTCTTTGGGATCAGGAAGGTGGCTGGCATTACCCGTGCAGAGGAGAGGAAGATGTGGTCCCTGCTATGTCACCATCGACTCTGCACATGAGGCTGTGGGGTGTGCATGTGTGGGGCTCTGGCTCCTATTCAGGGACACCAGTCATGACCAAACTTCAGTTTGTATCAGGATGATTTGAGAAGCACTATGCATTTCTCAAGCGTGGTGATAGAAGGCAAAAGAGATTGTGCTTAGGGTCAAACGCTTTATACCAAGGAAGTGAAACAGGTTGAGCTTGTGATTGCTGGGTCTTGAACCTAGTCAGTCCCTCTGACCGGTTTTGGTTTCCTCCCCGCCCTTCAGGACTTAGCCTTGGCTCAGAAGAGGTTCTCCGCCTGGGCCTCCCCGTCCAGTGCCCCTTCCCCTGGTTCCCGACCTCTCGCCTAAGATTCTAGGTTTGTGCTGAGTAAATGAGGCCAATCTGGCCACCGGCATTGGTTTCCAAATCACCTCACCGTCTTAGAGAAGATGGGTTGATGGCAAGCCCTTGTCCTTCTCAGCACTTCCGAGAGTCTGCTGTGTCAGGGTTCCACTGACACATCTACACAGTTAGAAACATCGGTCCAGACCAAAACTGAGGTGCTCACCTCTGCCTGCTTGGCCCCCGGCAGGGCAATCCTGGCCTTTGGCAGTCTGTCGCATGGATTAGGTTCATGCTTACTTTTCATGGGTTCCACAAACTACTTTTACCCCATCACATCCGATAAGCACAAAAACAATAAACATTCAAAGTGCCAGTGAGAAAAGTTTCATGCCAACTGTACAAACACAGGTGGAGGTTAAGCAGATCCAAGTGGGGGTGACGATCGTAAGTGTTGCATAACCTCCTGGAAGTGATGTATCTGGGGGTGTGAATTATTCTAAAACACAGAGAGCGAACAGTGTCATCCTGCCCAAGCCACCCACAGCCATCAGCCTGCCCTGAGCAAGAGTGAGTGACTGGTGAGATTGGGGGGGCATTCGGGGGTGCAGCAAGCATCCTTCAGATGGCTCTTGGCTTGGAGGGGGTCGCAGTGCCCACTAGCTGTGTGGACTTGTGGCCAGCCCCAGAAGCTCACCTGTGTGCAGGAGTGCTGTGCCCTCCTCTGGTACTTTGGTCGCCTCCCTCTCTGTGGTCAGGGCCATGGCATTCTTCGTTCAGCCCAGCTGCTTAAACACCTCTGCTTTTGCTACACTCTGAGACCATTTTCAGCTTTAAGAATACAAATGCAGAGGGACACCTAGTGGATTCAAAGTAGTCTATACACAGCAAAGAGGCGTACGTAGTATCCCGTGTTACATCCGCAGTGGGCCCCACTGAGGCCTCTGAGGTGGGAATGAATGTGGAAGCAAGAAGGGAACAGGTGACAGTCAGCTCTCAGGTTGCACGTGGCATTTACTTGGCCTGCGATGCCCCCTCCACCCACTGGCTGTGGATTCAGGGATTGGCAGAGCCCTGTTATGGCTTCTCTTTGACTTGTAAATATCCAGAGGGATACACAACCTGCCAGAAAACGATGCTCAAGTACCCCTTTGTCATACTAAAAGCGTTGTAGACAAACTCCCCTTTATTAAGGAGGAAAGTTGAGTTATCAGACTCCTTGTAGCCATGGACTCTCGCTAGGGCATGGTCTGGGAACCTCAGCCCACGCTGCTTCCCACTGCCTTTGGTTCATTAAAAGAGAAAAGTGCTGAGCACTTGCAGAGTGAGGTTGGGGGCCCCATTAGAAGGGAACTGGATCTGGTGGTGACAAGCTAAGATGAGGTGTCAGTGAACAGGGAGGCCTGATTTCAAGCCAGAGAATCTTTCTTTAGCTTCCCGATGCCCTGTGGTAGCACTCTCCGCCTCCCCAAGCGGGAGTCCTTCCTCCCGGGGTGGTGCCTGATCTTTGGAATTTCCCAGGCTCACTTACCCCCAATCGCCCCCCCCAAAAAGCCTAATTTGAGGGCCTGCTGGTTTTTATTTTACTAACGAAGCACATTTTAAAAAACAAATGCCATCGCCTGGTAGAAAGGATATGATCTCCAATTTAAAAATTGAACACATTTGACTTACTGAGAGACTCGCAATGTTGACCTTCTTTTTCTTGGCACTTTATGTATGCATTGGGGATAACTTTGTCGTGACTGCATACTAGTGCTTCGGGTGGCTTCAGATTTGAATTCATAGCTCCGCAGCCCAGGTTGAGTGAGTCTCAGCTCCTTTTTCCTCTTCTTTATGACAGGGTTAGTTACTAATGCCCACCTACCTCAGAGGATTGTTGTAAAATATAGACATGGTGTGACGTGGCTGAGACAAAACAGGCGCTTTCTGAGTTGTAGTTGGTACAGCTGCAGTTCAGATAGAGAGAAGAACCAAGTATCAACCTACATTCTTGCCGTGACTACTGTTCTTGGAAAATAGGAAAGTTCTTGAACACATAACATAAATCAGCTGAGATTTTGACAGCTGTATCGGATATCGTTTCATATGATTTGCTCAGTTGGCTTTTTATATTAAAGAGCTGCTCCCCACCCCCCAATTACAAAGGGAAAAGGTGCTCACTTTCAAAAAATGAAAGAACTCAGGACGTTAGACAGTGAAAGTCCCCAGGTATCCCAGCCTCTCCCTGAGGTAATCACTGTTAATTTGTCGTACACACCTTTAGAAGTCTTTCTGTGACTGGATGGATGGATGGATGGATGGTTGGATGTTTTTAAAATGTGATCATGTTAATACAATACAGTTCTAGTCCACACTTGTTCTTTTGTACTAAATAATGTATGTTTGACATCTTTCCATATAAGTCACGTAGGTCAACCTTATACTTTTAAAGGCTACATGATATTCCATTGCATGACTCTACTGTAACCAATTCACTAGGAGCAATGCTGCAAAGACCACCCTAGGACAGTGATCTGCAAATAGGATGACATGAACCTTGGGGGACCATGGAGACTTCTCAGGCCACGGACAGTGCCTCATCTTCTTATGTGCTCTTTCTTCAAACTCATCTCCTGAGAGCCCCGGTGCCATGCTGCTTTTCCCTTCTCACTCCCCTTTCCCACCTCACATGGCACAGCCAATCTCTTGCCCGCTCCAGGGGTATAAAAACCCCTGGTGCAAACTCAGAGACAATTCTGAGATTGGTGTTAGACTTGAGAAACTGAAAGACTCTGTTGACTGGACAAAAACTCCTTTTACAAGTCGTCGGTTTCTAATTATTTGCTTCCATCAAAACTGAAGGAGGCACCCACTGGGTTGTCCATCGATAGATAGTTAAAAATAGTTCTTGATGATGCTAGACCACTGTCTGATTTTTGGTATGTAACTTGGAAGGACTTCACGGAATTAAGTGACATTGTGATAAGAAAATTCTTTCCATTCCTATCTACTTATTTTTGTGTTAACAAAGTTTCTTGGCACTTACATCTATAAAATGAAAAATAGGAATAGAATCGATACCAAACCGTGTCATTCTGGTGATAAGAGTCATACAGATACAAATGAAGTGATTGTGGGAGAAGCCCAATAAAATTCTACTTTGTTATGCTATTAAATTCCTTATCAAAATGAGTAGTATGTGTATACATATGTTTTGATCATTTGCATAGCAATAATAATTGTAAGGATAACTCAATCCAGAAAAAAGTAATTTTTACACCTAGAGCCTTACGATTTCAGGAAATGAAAAAGTTATAATTCTCAATTTATATACATGTTCTTATAGCAGAAAAAGATGAAAAAATTAACAATGGACAAAATTAACAAAAGCATAAAACATTGCGTTAGAATAAAATTCAGTGGTGGAAGTATGATGGAAATATGAATTCAAAGAGGGAAAGGAATGATTCAGAATTTCCAACTGTTAGAGAAAAGCTTATTAATGATTTTTTAAAAGTGGATGGTGGCGGTCATTAAATTGCTGTGGTATTCAAATTTATATTGAATATACTCAAGACAGCAATAGTTATATTTTAAAATATCAATATTTAGAATATAGCAGAAATTATATCCTTTGTGACTAAAACTTGTGTAAAATTTTAGATGTCAACTTAACCTGTTGGGGGGAGTACATAGTTTTTTAAATTTATTTTAGGAGGTACGCTGGTAAACAGTTCGAACACCACTGGCCTCATAAATATGTCATTCTATACGTACACAAACATTGCTGTGGGTTAACTTCTAAAGCGTAATATCTGAAGGTGTACACATTTACATTTTGTGATAGATATTGCCCAACGGCATTAAAGAAAGGCTGTGCCTATTTACATTCCTGTGAATGACAGCGTAAGTCTGATTTCTAATAAATACATTATTTATTTACTAAATCATTTTCAAGAGCAAATTTGGGCCTGTGGTGAGCAATGTTTATGAAAGGATGCTCAACATCACTAATCATTAGAGAAATGCAAATCAAAACTACAATGAGGTATCACCTCACACCAGTCAGAATGGCCAACATCAAAAAATCTACGAGCAGTGAATGCTGGAGAGGGTGTGGAGAAAAGGGAGCCCTCTTGCACTGTTGGCGGGAACGTAAACTGATACAGCCACTATGGAGAACAGTAGGGAGGTTCCTCAAAAAACTAAAAATAGAATTACCATATGATCCAGCAATCCGACTACTGGGCATATACCCTGAGAAAACCATAATTCAAAAAGTCGTGGACCACAATGTTCATTGCAGCTCTATTTACAATAGCCAGGACATGGAAGCAACCTAAGTGTCCATCGACAGACAAATGGATAAAGAAGATGTGGCACATATATACAATGGAATATTACTCAGCCATAGAAAGAAATGAAATTGAGTTAATTGTAGTGAGGTGGGTGGACCTAGAGTCTGTCATACAGAGTGAAGTTAAGTCAGAAAGAGAAAAATACCATACGCTAACACATATATATGGAATCTAAAAAAAAAAAGGTTCTGAAGAACCTTTATACTCCAATAAAGATGTTGTCAAAAAAATTAGTAGCCAATATCAGAAGAAAAAAAAAGAATGCAAAAGTGAAATGTTACTTTTCCCCCCTTAACACTGTTTGCTATAGATGCACGTGAAACTTCACTTCTCAGCGCTAGACTTCAGTAAGGTGCGCCCCAACCCCTTCCCAGACCCCTTCCGCTGATCTAAATTAGGTCACCATGCTATCATTGCTAATTTCATCTTTTACCTGTCTCTCATAGTAGCTAGCAGAATTTGTAATTATGTCTGTAAAATTTGGTCCCTCTCAGGGGGCTCTGAGCTCCGTGAGGCGGGAACCATGGCTGTTTTGTTCACCCCTGCATCCCCCTCCATGCCTAGCCCAGAGCCTGGCTCATAGGACGCACTTAGGAAATATGGACTGAATGAAGCAACTGCGCATATATGAGAAGAAATAGTGTGATGTAGGATCACGTTAGAGATCTTCATGGCCACTAGCCCCATGTGGCTATTTAAATTTAATTTAATTGAAATCATCACACTTAGCTGTATTCCGTGTGCTCAGTAGCCACATGGGGCCAGTGGTACCATATTGGATAATACAGATATAGCCGGTTCCATCATCACAGCAAGTTTTTTTTTTAACATCTTTATTGGAGTATAATTGCTTTACAAGGTTGTATTAGTTTTCACTGTATAACAAAGTGAATCAGCTATGCATACACATATATCCCCATATCTCCTCCCTTTTGCGTCTCCCTCCCACCCTCCCTATCCCACCCCTCTAGGCGGTCACAAAGCACCGAGCTGATCTCCCTGTGCTATGCGGCTGCTTCCCACTAGCTACTGGTTTTACATTTGGTAGTGTATATATGTCCATGCCACTCTCTCACTTCATCCCAACTTACCCTTCCCTCTCCCTGTGTCCTCAAGTCCATTCTCTACATCTGCGTCTTTATTCCAGTCCTGCCCCTAGTTTCTTCAGAACCTTTTTTTTTTTTTTTTAGATTCCATATATATGTGTTAGCATACTGTATTTGTTTTTCTCTTTCTGACTTACTTCACTCTGTATGACAGACTCTAGGTCCATCCACCTCATTACAAATAACTCAATTCCATCTCTTTTTATGGCTGAGTGATATTCCATTGTATATATGTGCCACATCTTCTTTATCCATTCATCTGTTGATGGACACTTAGGTTGTTTCCATGTCCTGGCTATTGTAAATAGTGCTGCAGTGAACATTGTGGTACTTGACTCTTTTTGAATTATGGTTTTCTCAGGGTATATGCCCAGTAGTGGGATTGCTGGGTCATATGGTAGTTCTATTTTTAGTTTTTTAAGGAACCTCCATACTGGTCTCCATAGTGACTGTATCAGTTTACATTCCCAGCAACAGTGCAAGAGGGCTCCCTTTTCTCCACACCCTCTCCAGCATTTATTGTTTGTAGATTTTTTGATGATGGCCATTCTGACTGGTGTGAGGTGATACCTCACTGTAGTTTTGATTTGCATTTCTCTAATGATTAGTGATGTTGAGCATCCTTTCATGTGTTTGTTGGCAATCTGTATATCTTCTTTGGAGAAATGTCCGTTTAGGTCTTCTGCCCATTTTTGGATTGGGTTGTTTGTTTTTTTTTGATATTGAGCTGCATGAGTTGCTTGTAAATTTTGGAGATTAATCCTTTGTCAGTTGCTTCATTTGCAAATATTTTCTCCCATTCTGAGGGTTGTCTTTTCGTCTTGTTTATGGCTTCCTTTGCTATGCAAAAGCTTTGAAGTTTCATTAGGTCCCATTTGTTTATTTATTTTTTCATTTCCATTTCTCTAGGAATTGGGTCAAAAAGGATCTTTCACAGCAAGTTTTAATGGATAGTGCTGATATAAAGTGATGGTACTTTTATTCTCAGAACTTTCACTATGCCTGGCACACAGTAGATATTTAATAAATGTTTGATTAAGTGAATGAGTAAATAAACTCCATCTCCCTCTCTTATTCTTTTTTTTTTTTTTTTTTTTTCCCTCTCTTATTCTTGAGCTACAAGTTTCCATGTAGAAATTGCTTTGTACTGAATCGCCAAACATTCCTCCTGTACTTGCCTAACACCTTGCATTCCTTGCCAGAGATTTCTTTAAGGAAGCCAGCCCCCTTTTTGGTCCTTTTAAAAACACATTTTAGTAAAATAGAACAAAGGCAGCTTGTTATCAGAACATAGAGTGGTTTCTTCACACACACACACACACACACACACACACACACACACACACACACACTCCATTTCCTGGCATCTTTTCTTGTTCTTGATGTAGAAACAGTTCTCAGAATTCACTATCAGTTGGCTAAGAAGGAAGGTCAAATGTTCCTGCTGTCTGTCCAGTGCTCTGTAGTGGAAGGAATTCCACCAGCATGAATCTGAGTGTGGGCCCTGCCACTTTCTGATTGTGACCTTGTTCAAGTTGTCTAACCTCTGAGCTTCCATCTCTCCCTCTATGGCATGGAGTAGCCTGCGCGGCCTGGGTTTTTGTGAGGATTGAATGAGCACGCACGTGTGAAGGGTGGAGGAGTTGGGTGGCTGAACGGTAGCCCAAACTTGTTTACTCCCAGCAGCTTGTGTCTTGAAAACTTCACACCTGGTTGATAAATGAAAACACAGCAGCAAATCTGCTGTATCCATACACATTTTGGAGGGCTTATTTTCCTGCAGAATCTAATCATTGCTCGAATGAGAATTTTTCAGTTGGTGACTCAGCTAACACAGGTGTTCACTGACCCCTAATAATGGGCCCGTCTTTGTAGTCCGCACAGATTTTCCACACTAGTCAAAGGATTTACATGCAGGGTGAGATTTTCTCCTTTCCAGACTACCTTGAGATGCTTCTTCATTGTAGAGGAAGTACCTGTGGCCCTGTGGGTTTAGGGTTTTCTCATCTTAAATCTTAAAAGAAAAATTTTGTTCACGGGTTATTTTTTTTTTAAGAGTTAGACTTGCTCTTAAATCTCTGCTCCCAAATCCCACAACTGCATCAATGGTGTCTGAAAACAAAATTCTACCTGCGTGATTTGAAAGGGTTTTCACATAATCTCTCATTTACAAAAGAATAACCCTGCAAAGCTGATAGCTCAGATAACTCTCTCCTTTTTTTCTGGTGGGAAAACTGAAGCCCAGAAAGGTTGTTTGTTCATTTATTCAATAATCATTTCTTGAACACTCACTGCAAGCCAGGTATGATGCTAGGCCTGGGAAAAACAGAGATAAGAACCGCGGCTTCTTCCCTGGCGGGTAAGGGAGACAGGTCGGCAAGGACTGTTAGTTCAGGGTGCTAAATGCAGAGATTGGTGTGAGTGTCTAGGGAGTGCTCAGGTCAGTTTTAGGGTGCAGTCTGCATTCTTGGAAGAGGTCTTAGTTGCCAAGCCAAGCCTTGATGTCTCCAGGGGAAGGGAGGAAAGGAGGGGGAGGGGAGAAGAGGAAGTCACCCAAGGGGCAGAGGTGTGTTGGCCATGCTAAGGCACTGGGATTTCGTTGGCACTCAGGAAGGACTTGAAGCAGTGAAGGGACGTACTCAGATCTGCACTTTACACATCTCTCTCTGGTGGTAGCCAGCCTGTGGAGTGGTACAGGACTTGGACTGAGAAATCCATTACAGCGGTTCCAAGCACGAAGTTCCAGCAGACTTAAGGATCCTTGACAGAGACATGCAGGAGATGAGGTGGTTTCCAGAGATATTGGGAGGGAGCGACAATGCCAGGCTTCAAATGTAGGAAACTTCCATTCTAGGACTCGTTCTCAAGCCCAGGGCAGCGAGCTACAATAAATAAACAGAGCCATTTAGGAGCTCACAAGCAGTTCCTTTGGTGACAGCTGGCCCGTCTCAGACTTTTGACTGTTTCTCGTCCGGGTTTTCAGTGGATGTGTTTTAGGTCACCTGTGGTCACTGGTACCATCCCTCCCATTGATGGAAAATGGGCCCACATTTTCTAATTGAACTAAATAGGCTGTGACTTAAATTCATGGAAAATGGGCAACTGTGTGCCATGAAGAGTCAAAGGCCTTTCCAAGCCGACTCTGTGTCCAACATGAATTATCCCTGTATGTCTGCAGAGGGTTCATCTTCCAAGTGTCAGAAGAGCCAAGGGCTTCTCATCCGTATGAAACTAACTTTTAAAAAATACCCGGCATTTGCCAGTTCAGAGTTTTGGATTGGCTTATGGGCATTAAAACCATTTTTTATTAAGGGGAAAAATTCCTAGCCAGGCGAGAAAGCTCATATCAAGTTTCAGCCTGATCCATTTCAAAACTACCATGAAAATTGGGACATTTTCTTTGCACCACAACGGGTTAGTCATGGAAATTCTGTTAATCTCAGCTACTGCGACCACAGTCATGAGAGCATGCTCTGTGCCATTGAAAATTTGCGTTACAGTGCTGAAGAGTTTCCCCCTTCGCTGTCAGAAAGCAGAAGTGAGTCGAAGTTCAAGGTCTGAGGTTCCCGTTTCATCAAGTGACCTCATCCTTGGTGCGTCTTTTTCTTTCTGGCACTTTGGTTTTGTTTGTTGTTTCCCAAAAGTGTTTTTTATGAGCTCAAATGTAGAAAGTTCAGTGTAGCTGAGTCTGCATGAGGAGGTTAAGAGTGCGGCTCCCCTGCAGGACTTGGCCCTCTTCTTACTCTTTTATTTATTTACTTACATACTTATTCATTCATTCATTCATGGCTGTGTTGGGTCTTCGTTGCTGCGCGCGGGCTTTCTCTAGTTGCAGCGAGCCGGGGGGCCACTCCTCGCTGCCTTGCGCAGGCCTCCCACTGCAGTGGCCTCTCCCGCCACAGAGCACGGGCTCTAGGCATGAGGGCTTCAGTAGTTGTGATACGCGGGCTCAGTAGTTGTGGCTCACGGGCTCTAGAGCGCAGGCTCAGCAGCCGCAGCGCACGGGCACGTGGGATCCTCCCGGGCCAAGGCTCGAACCCGTGTCCCCGGCACTGGCAGGCGGATTCCCAACCACCGCGCCACCAGGGAAGTCCCTCTCCTCTCACTCTTGAGTGACAGAGACGAGGCAGTCCTCTGGGCCATCTGTTGTGGAGACTCTGGCTGAGTGTGCTCGCTGAGTGCGGCCAGGCTTCAGCATGTGCAGGACTTTTTAGTGCAGACCTCAGCCAGTGAAACGAACTGGGCCGGCCAGGCTTCCTCTGCAGCCCTGGCATAGAAGGCTGCCTTCCACCCCGAAGCTGCTGCCTCACTGCCCGCTAGCAGCCACCTCTGTAAACTGCACGCCTGCAATCAGAGTTCTTTCTTGAGAGTTGGTTCATTCGTGGGTGTGTTCATTTGTTCCTACATTCACAGAATGTCAAGCATGTTTGCCCCAGGAAGGCGCTAGGCTATGAGAGCGCAGAGATGGGTCCCTGCCCTCCTGGGGCTCACAGTCTAAGTGCGTCGCACAGACACCAGGCCACCTCTGAGTCATTTCGAAAGTGTGATTTAGGAGAGACCCCTCTCTCACACGTTGTCAAACCCTCAGCTCCCCCTGGGACTTCACTATTTCAGGGGGCCCAGGAGGGTGGGGAGGGAGCCCAGATGGAGTCCAGCAGAAGTCTCCTGGCTGTGACCTTGTCTGTCGCTGCACACCAGGGGATGTGCTGAGTTCATCTTAAGGGGGGCCTGCGGCCATCCCAGCCGCTCCCCTCCCCCACCCCGCTCTGCATGCTCGGCCCCCTCGAGTGCCTCCTTCTCTCTCCAGCCGCTGTGTTTCTGACTCGTCACCAGTGGTCACCCAAGCCTTTGGTTGCCACTTGATCGCCTCTGTTGCTCACACACCAGGTCGGCAGGGGACCCACCCTGTGAGGAGCCTTGCTGCCGATGCCTCACCGGGCCGGCCCTGGGACATCTGCCGCTCACCCGATGGCCCTCGGCCCCAGCGCCCTCTCCTCTCCTCCGCGTGATCAAGTCCTGGCTTGTCCCTCCCCACCCCCAGCCTCTTCTGGAGCAGCGCTCCTGCATGTGGCTGCTACTAACAAACTAATAAACCTGGGGAGACGGAGAGCCTGCCCTGCCCTAGACGGCGCCCCAGACTAATCCAGTCAGTCCCAGGGTGGGGTCCGGGCAGGAGCCTTTTTTTTTTTAATTGTCCAGATGGCTCCACTCTGCAGCCAAGGTGGAGAACCGGAGCCAGCAGGCTTTTAATTGTTCTTTCATCACTTCAGCCTGCTCCGGTTTTGCCTCCTGAGCTGGCTTCTGTTTCCAGGATGGAGCCATGACCTAGGTGGTCGGTCGCAGCGCCCAGCCAAGGCCCTCAGCACTGGCACACCCCCTCCCCAGCCCCGTGTGCTTCGTGTCCTCCACCCCCCTCACACCCACCTCCCCACCAGCAGACCTCCCTGCCCTGGGTCTTATTCCCTACTTCCAGGGCCCCGCTGGGGAACCCGCTAAACTCACGGATGCGGAATGCATGCAAGGATATTTGTGCAGCCCTTTTCCTTAATTAAAATAAAAAAAGAACAACAGAGAGAGGGGGAATGATTTGAAAACACTTACCCAACGATAGGGGATTGATTCACTAAATCATGAATTGCAATGCAATAGAAGATTCTGCAACAATCAAAATATTGATGAAGGATTTGTAGCGTCATGGCATATAATGTTTAGTGAAATAAGCAGAATGAAATACTACATAGCATGTGAACGAGGCTATCTATTTATAGAAAAAAGCCTGAAGGGAAATATACCAAAACAGTAATAGTACTCGCCTCGGGGTGGCAAGATTATAGTTGACTTTGTTTTGTTGTTACCATTTTATGGCTTTTAAAAAGTATGCATTGTGCACGTATTACTTTTGTAATCAGAGAAAAGTCGATTTAAAAAAATTAATTGGGGGGACATTAATGTCAGATAATGGCTTTTGGCATCAATCCAAGTGTGTAATTGGTAATTTCAATTTCAAACAACGTGGAATTGGTAGAGGCCAGTCCTGGGGTGGGGTCTCAAGGGGAATCTTTTAGGAAAATAAGATTCTCTTAAAGGGAAGGCTCCTGAGAGGGTCAGGCCAGTGAACGGGCTCTAGAGAGGCCTGCCCCGAGCCTCTCTGAACTGGCTGGCCAGACGGGGCCCTTTTCCGGAGCCTCGCTCTGGCGTTGGGTGCTGACTGGCTCCTTGGCCTCAGAGCACGACTGATACTTCTCTTGTGCTGTCTCTTCAGAGAGTTAACCTTTGGTTACAGTTGCTTTGCCCTGATACAATGAGTTCATGTTGAGTAATTATTCATTCACCAGGTGCGGAAATAAAGTCATGTAATATAATCCCAGGTGTAATGTAATGGTTTGTCCTGACCAGTGACTTGTGCTTGGTTTTGCATATTTCCACTAAAGGAAGTAGTTTGCAGACAACACCTGACTGTTCATTAATTGAATAAAGCTGTCACACGGCCAGACCGTCTATGATAACCCTCAACAAAAGAGCTCTCCCCAAAATAAGGAGGGAAGAAGAACATCATTTTTATCTTTTCTGTCCTGAGCCAGCATGTTTGCAATTATGGCAGTTTAAGATGTTTTCAGTTGCAAATAAAGAATATCTGACTAAAATTAGCTGAAATAACAGGGGGCTATTCATTTCACACGGTGAGAAACCTGGTCACTTGGTCATTCAGGGTGGGTGAGTGGCTCATTGGGGCGGTCAGTCACCCAAGCTCTTTCCATTTGTTTTGCTCGGCTGTCCTCAAGATCTCCAAGAGCATCCATCTCATGTGTTAGGCATTCGCACAATGGCAGGAAAAAGGCTGAAAACTACTGCCGCAAGAAGTAACAGGAAGAGACTAGAAACAGGCCAGATACACAGGTGGCGGCTAGTGGTGGAGCTGGGAGTTGAACCCAGACAACCTAGCTCAGGATTCATGCCTGTCTTAGTCTGCCAGTTCTGTCATAAGAGAACTCAAACAGCAGACATGTATTTCCTACAGTCCTGGAGGCTGTGAAGGCCAAGTTCAAGGCACCAGCAGATGCTGTGTCTGTTGAGGGCCCTCTTCCGGGTTCACAGGCACTGTCTTCTTACTGTGTCCTCAATGGTGGAGGAGGTGAGGGGGCACTAGTCTCTTTCTCCTCTTATAAGGACACTAAACCTATCCACAGCTCCAGGCATCCTATTCTTACACAACAGCGTCCCAAGCAGGAGGGAAGAGGAAGCAGCAACACAAATGACCTTCGCCTCACTTGCCTCTCTCTAGACAGAGAGGAAATCTCTTTCCCAGTGGCTCTCAGTAGACTTCCTTTTATTTCTCAGTGATCCAAATTGGGCTACATGGCTACCTCTAAACCAGTCACAGGCAAAGAGGAACAGGATTGCCATCGTTGGCTTAGGCCAGACGTGCCTCTGCTGGGCACATTGTCCTGAAAGAAAACCGGGGCTCTGTTAGGAGGGAGAATGGGAATGGTTTGGGAAGGCAGCGCCTGGCATGGCGAATGAAGCAGTCTCCCTGTCAGGAAGAGATGGCGTGTCCCCATTCACCAGCAGTAATGAGTCTCAGGGTCTGCGCCTATCTGCCAGCCATCCCTCTGTGCATGATACACAGATCTACACTTGGTTTGTAAATCCCCAGGACTCTGTAGGACCAGGTGACTCCCTTGGCCTGATCGTTTGTTGAAGGAGGTGGCCAAGTGAAGACAAAGGCCTTCCTCCTGGACACATGCCAGGTGCAGTGATGATCTGGCTGAAAGATGCTCCGTTCATCTGTCAGTCACAGAGGTGGGAGCTCTCTGAGGACAGGCCCGTTTCTGCCATGCGCACTGGGGTAGCCTTAGTATCTAGCTCTGTGTGCGGCACAGAGTAGTTGCTCAGTCATAATGGAGTGAGTGAGTGAGTGAGCAGACTGATGACTGAAGAAGATATTGTCTCCATTGAGCAATGCTTCTGGAAACAGAATGGTCCGGGGCTCTGTGAGTCATCTGGAGAAACAGAAGCTTGCTCTCCATCTCCAGGGGGTTAAGAATCTAATGGTAGGGTGATGGTCAGAGTATTGCGGTACAGCCAGAGAAGGAGGCTGCCCTCTCTTGTCTTCTGGAATCAACGACCAGCATTCACTTGCGCAAGGATATTGTACCTTGAGATAACTGCTTATAGTATTGTGACTGCAAGAATGTTTTATCTGCCAAAATGGACTTGGATTTGTGGAAGAAAGAGGATTCCTCCTTTACTCATCTTTCTGTAGCTTTTAAAGATTTATGAATATAGCTGTTGAAGGGGGAAAGAAGAATCACGTTTCTCTTTCCTCCATAATAGCTTGTTAGACCGAGGAGGAGGTGATTTCTTTCATTCAGTTTGAATCACGTTGATGGGATAACCAAAGGATGTAAACAGCCTTCATAAATGATGAAGCGTAATCCCGACCTAAAGGATGATTATTAAGGAAAAGAGGTGCTTATGGCATAAGAACCTTCCCTTACTCCTGTTGATGCTCTTTAAAAAATTTGTTTTACTTTTGTTTTAGACCTAGAAGGGTTTGATTCCGTGGTGTCATCTACTGAGAAACTCAGTCACCCAACCACAAGCAGACCGAAAGCCACGGGGAGGAGGCCTCCGTCCCAGTCCCTGACGTCCGTAAGTGCCTCCTCACTTGCCGACAGCTGGAAGGCAGGAAAGATCAGGGACTCTAGCTACGAACTGTTCTGCAAGCAGCTGATTCGAGGACACGCTGGGAGAGGGCGGTCATGAGATGCGCTGCTGACCAGAAGTGATTTGAGAGTCTTCTGGAATCAAGCAGTGATTCTTTCTTTTTGTTCTCTGTGTATCTGCCAGCGAGGTGGGGAACCCCTAGTCCCACTTTCCTTCTCTCTCCTTCCAGACGGATTCTTGTTTGAACCCAAAATGAAATTGGTAAGAACAAAATGGCATGTTTTCTGGTGGGAAAGGAGAGCAAGGCTGGTTTGGTCTGTGAACAAAAGAGAACTTTACTTTAAAAAAAAAAAAAAAAAAAAGCAAAAGAAAGGGATCTGCCGCTCTACAGCACTTGGCAGTGGCCCAGGCTTTTTCTCCCAAAGCCCCGTCCTTGGCATTCCTCCACGGAACCCCGCACAGACCTTTAGGAGATGGGTTTTAAACATACGAGGCACCTGGTCGTGCAGGAGACAACAGTCAGAACGCTCCGGATAACCCATGGAAGTTTTTGTTTGGGTCATTTTGAACAACTTTGTTTCTTATTAGAAAACCTGTAACACATTTATTGTACCACATTTGAAGCAAGAAATGCATAAAAAAGCAGGTAATAGAAGTAAGTAATCCTGCTCCCGCAAGCTAAGAACTGTTAACCTCTTGCTGTATATCTTTTATTTCTTCAAAAATGGGATCACACAGAACACGTGGCTTTAGAAGTTGCATTTCCCCCTTACACTGTACACCTTTCCCCTGTCATTACACATCCTTCCGTCACGTCACAGTGAATGGCTGCCTGGAGTTCTAGCCTGGGAATATATGAGCGTTTATCTAGCCAGTGCGCCGTCACTGGACATCTATGTTGTTTCCATTCATCATAAACACTGAAGTGAATGTCATTGTAGAAAAATCTTGGTGCTTCTGCAAGCAGTGTATGTGTGTGTGTATATCTCTGTCTGTCTATCTATTTATCTCTATATATCAGATTGCCTTGTCCTTGCTGGGAATGCAGGACTAAGGCCTTTGGACCTTCACCCAGATGCCAGGGAATTAACCTTTTTCAGGTTTCCCAGGACACTTTTTACTAACTCTACCTAAGGGGTCATCATTTAGAAGAAAAAGAATGCCACTTCCTTTGAACGTCTTCTCTCATATCCACTGGGTCTGGAAGTGTGGTTTGAGTCATCCTATTTTTCCTCTTTGTAGGAAACATATCTGTGTATTACCATCTTTGGGGGAGAAAGACTTGAAACAGTGGCTTACTTTTTCACTCTTATATAGAGTACTGTGTCAACACCACCTTCTTTCCCCTTTCCCTCTCACCTCTCCCCACCCTCATAAACACACAGCCTATTTAATTGCTTCTTAGTATCTCTGTATTTAAATTTTTAATCCTACCTCCCATATCTTCTCTATAAATCCTTCATCATTTTTGTTTCCCCTCCAAATCCTTCCTAACTTTTCAAGATCTAGAGGGCCTTGAGGCATCAGAATTAAATACAGAGAAATTTGAATTACCACCCCCCATCCCAGCCTTGGTCCCTACATCCCATGTCTGAGAGTTTGTATATATTTGGGGGAGACCTGGTAAAGGCATCTCATCTTCTCTGCACTTTTAGATTACACATTGATTCATTCACTCATTCAACACACACTGATGGGCATCTCCTATAGGCTAAGCTCTGTGCCAGGTACCAAGGCTGCAACTGGGAATAAGAGGTACATGGTTCTTGACCACAGGAAGCTTATGGCAATGGTGGCTCAAAGTTTGACATTTGATATGGAACAATTTTACTCGTGGACTTAAAACAGCAGGATACATTTGTGCTTTAAAGAAGTATAATTACTGTACTCGCTTCCCTTCATTCCTATCCATCCCCATATGGATATGTACATTGAATTCATGTTTACTCTTCTTCCTGTTAGCACCTGTAGGTTTTTCATAGCAAAATGGGATTGGTGGATGTGGACATATTCCTAAAAGGCCATTGGAGGGAATGATCGAGGAAATACATTAGTCATGACTCCCCATCCTGGGGCCTCTCAACCTAGTTTGAGCTGTTTATGTTTATCAGATTCAAAGAGCAAGCTTTGATTGGCAGCTCATGAATCATAGGTTATGTAGGAGGAAGCTGCCTTTGGAATAAAATCTCAAAATGAAAGGATACAGGCATTGTAAGGTAATTAAGCTTAGATTAAAAGAAAGCTTGGTTGGAGGCGGGTGTTATTCTAGGTAATTGGATTTTCAGATTAAATGAAGATTAACAAACAAGACCTTTTCATTTTAAAACATTGCTTTAAAATTCCCTACATGTATTGCTTAGTAAGTAAACAGAAGAAAACAACCAGTATTTGTAACTGGGATTTTTTTCTATAATGGTGCCAAGCAGTGATTCTAAATATGATTATTTTCCCACCACAGGGATAGAAGGCATAGAGGTAAGGCTGAATATGAACTCACCTAAAGATATCTCTGGAAGATTCTTCGTTTAAAAAGATTCCTTGCCACAGGAACTCTTATTTTCCTCTGCTTTGTCCTAAAATAGGGAAATTCTAGTACAGT
Organism: Globicephala melas; assembly: GCF_963455315.2. NCBI lineage: Eukaryota > Metazoa > Chordata > Mammalia > Artiodactyla > Delphinidae > Globicephala > Globicephala melas. The sequence goes on from NC_083335.1 coordinate 110,177,130, forward strand.
AATCATTTTTGACCAAGTGATTCAAGTGAATTGGTTTACATTCATCCAGCTTTTGATCTTCACAGCGAGGCAGAAAGAGTAGGAGTGTTATCCCTATCTTTTACCAAGAGATGCTGCCATTCTGTAAGTACACCTTAGCAAAGATGGAATCCAAAATGGATAATGATTGTCCACAGCAATGAGGGCAGCGTTTTAGCCGCAGGCACCAAATTAGACGTGAGCTTGCTGTGCTGGCAGGCAGGGCTGTTCTCTGGGGCTGCAGAAACGCTGGTCACTGATCCGCAGGGGTAGTGATCCTTTGCCCCCGGAAATGGTTTCCTCTCAGACAAGTCCTTTTAGACACTTCACTATGCAATAGACCCGGTGGTTCTGGAAAAGGATCCGGAGGGAATGGAGGAGAGGCAGGTTAGAGGCAGCTTCCTCTCCACCTGTGTGTCCTTCCCCACTGGACTGTCAACCCTGTGAGAGCAGGGACCATGTCTGGCATGTCACTGTTAAGTTCAGTACCAAGCTGAGTGCTTGGCACACGGCAGCAAATGTTTACAAAAAAAGAGAGAGGCTCTGAGCAGGAAAAGATGGATGACAGATGCTCACATGGATGAAATGACCAACGGGCATCAGTGGAAAGATCCCATAGAAAGAAAGATCCCTGGTCTAGGAAATCTTAGTCTCAGTTCTGCCACTCTCTCTAGCACACAGATAATAGCACACTTTCTGCCCCGTGGTTATAATGAGGAGACAAACAAAATAGAAGTGTCAGTGCTTTGAAAGGCACACTGCATTATGTTAACAAAAGCTATGTCAGCTAAGGTGTAATTCTGACAAGAGCGTTTTCTTTTGGCTTTATCCAGTCTTCCCTTTCAAGCCCTGATATCTTTGACTCCCCAAGTCCTGAAGAAGATAAAGAAGAACACGTTTCGCTTGCACACAGAGGAGTGGACGCATCAAAGAAAACTTCAAAGACTGTTACCATATCCCAAGTGAGTGGCCAGCCATGGCGAGGGTGTCCTGACAGCACGGGATCCCTGCCTTTACGTGTATGCTCTGATGATGAGTTATAAACCAAACAAGGATAAACAGATGTCTTAGTCATGTGGGGCTGCTAAAACAAAGTGCCATAGATTGGGTGACTTATAAACAATAGAAATTTATTTCTCACATTTCTGGTGGCTGGACGCCCAAGACCAGGGTGCCAGCATGGTCAGGTTCTGATGAGGGATCTCTTCAGGGTTGTAGACTTCTCATTGTGTCCTCACATGGAGGAAATAGAGTGAGAGAGCTCTCTGGGGTCCCTTTTAGAAGGGCACTAACCCCGTTCATGAGAGCTCCACCCTCATGACCTAATCACCTTCCAAAGGTTCTATCTCCCAATACCGTCACAGCGGGGGTTAGGATTTTCATATGAATTTTGGAAGGACACAAACATTCAGTCCGTTGCAGCAGGCAACACAAGTTTTTGTCATTCTTTGGTGACAGTGACTTTGGTAATCAAAATCCCTAAGGAATGTGACAGTCTCCAAAACTGGGCAGAAACCCATGTTTTCTCTTGTGGTTTGATCTCCTCTTCATACCATCAACCATACATACACACACACACACACACACACACACACACACACACACACAATGCCCTCGCACACCACCACCACCACCACCACCACCACCATCACCATCACAAGAACCAAAACAACTTTAAAAACCTAGAGGTGTCTAGAAATACTACATTAAATATATTAAATGCTGTGCCCTCTGCCCACAGATTGTGACTTTTATGTTCAAAACTGGTGGTGTCACAGATTATGGTTGGCAGTTCATGAATTTGAATAACTAATGGGATTTCTTAAAGAAAAGCTCATTTGGATTCGTTTATTAGGATAAATCTATAGTCATTTTAATGTTTAAAATGTTTAAAAACATTAATTTCATTGCACACCCAGGGGATGGTATAGCTCTTTTATTACTGACTTGTGAGGAACAAAGAACACATTGTTTAGCAACTGCATGTGGCTTCTGAAGGGTACCCTGTACAAGTTCTGTTCGTCCTATGATTGTGAAGTAAGATTTTAAAATTCCATTTTCTCATGCTAAGAGAACCCAATCAATTGGACTTATTTTCTGTAAACATTAGCAGCTGCCTTCTGTCTAAAAGCAGAAAATGGAAGTCATTTTTAAAGCACTCGAAGCACGAATTAACACAAAGAAATCAAAGGTGATGTGGAATTTTCTTCTGATAGATTTAAGAATTTATATGTATAGCTTTTCTTAAAAATCTGATATAGTCAGCAAAAATATGATCCTATAAAACAGATCGATTGTAATTATTCACAAAACTGAAGCAGTCTTCCTTTATAAAAGGCTTCCATTTACAGAAATTGGATTTAGATCCGTTTTTTCTGGTGACCATAGGAATGCCTATAGTTGCAGCCTCTCCGACGTCCCTAGGGTGTCTCTATAGTGACATCTACTGGTGGGCAGTGGCTCATCACGTTGCTGAGTTGCACTGTTCTATCCCATTAGCCTATTTCACTTGCCTGGAGTTGTCATGTCTTGTTTATTGCTTCTAGAAATTCCACCTGAACTAATTTGATCAGGGCATTTGGTGGCCTATACTCTGTGAGGGCTTATAACGAGTGCTTGTTAGCTGAAATGGGACGGGAGAGCGAGTCACGTAGGAAATGCAAAAAGAAGCATTGATTGAAAAAGTGCCTGGAAGTCAGTCAGTGTGAGCACATCGGTGGGCTGAGGGAGGTGCGTGATAATGCAAGGTGGGAAATGGGGAAAAGTATGAACCCAGGAATAGAAAAGAAGCGAAGGAAATCAGGTCAGGAGAGCACGAATCTTCAGACTCAGGCAGCCACGGTCACTGTACCAGGCCTGAGGGTCCAGCTGATGGGGAGGGAATTGAATCTCAGTTCTGCTGCTTATGAGCTGTGAGACTTGGGGAATTTCTCAGCCACATCCCTAAGCCTCAGTTTCCTGCTCCGTCAAGCTGTGTGCCAACTAATCCTCATTTCAGTTGTCCAGCCCGCGTCCGGCATATAACCAGAGCTCCGTAAATGTCAGTCCCTCGCCCCTCTGACTATGACTCCTGCTAACAATAAGCACAGGATGGTGGATCGCTCTCCCTGGCAGCAGAAAGTGATTTTCCTCAATGATAAGTTGGCAGAGAAAAGGCGAGCAGCAAGGCTGGGAATGATGGCCCATCTGCTTCTGGCTGACTCTGCCCAGTTTCTCCCTGTAGCACAGCCTGAATCCAGACTCTGCCTCCTCACTGTGCCAACCCAGCCTCGTCTTGGCTCCCGGCCTGGGCGCCGGCAGCCTCAGCTCCCTCCCCTCCCCCGCTTCACCCCCCAATGTCCCGTCTACTACCTGCCCCCATCCGCCACACCCCACCTGTGATCTCACCTTCCCTTGCAGCTGCTGCCTCCCCTAGGCCTGCTTTGTGCCCCTGTTCCCCCGACCCATGACCGTTGTGTTCCCTGTGCCCTCCAGGCCCCCTCAGGGCACTTCTCCATCAGGCCTCCCCTGCCTGCCTCCTCCGTCTTCAGCCTTGGCTCTTACCCTCAAGACACCTCCCAGCTCAGGGTCTCCCCCATCTTTGAAAGCAAACAAAACCCTTCCTTGATCCTGCCTCCTCCTGAGGCTTCTCCACGAACAGCCTCTCCCTTTCTCCCATCTTCTTTCCTCAGCCGAGTGTTTGGAAAGAGAGTTCTAAACTTGCAGGCCACGCCCCTCATGTCCCATGCAGGCGCTCACCTGCCTTGATCAGATTTCAGTCTCCCTTGGCTCCACCAAATGGGCTCCCCCCTAATTCTCATCTCAGCATCCTCTGGAAACTCCTCCAGGAGACTTCCATGACCCAGGCCCCCTCCTGGTCTGGCTCCATCCCCTCTCAGCACTTTGTCCCAGTCCCCAAGGGCTCTCCCCTCTCCCTCCACCTCTTCAACTTGGGGCGTCCGCAGGGTCCGTCATTGTGCCTCTTCTCATTCTTCGTCATCCACCCCCATGGCTTGCACTGCCTCTGGTGATTTCTCTGGCCCAGCTCACTTTTTCAGTCATCGGCTCTACCCATTGGCCTTCCCCCTTGGCCATCCCTCAGGCTCCTAAAATTCCGTGTGTCCAAAACTGAGATCACTGTTTGGGCCTTCAGTCTGTTCTTCCTCCCATGAAAGGGTCAACCCTAACGCCTCCTTCCTCCATCCCCACCCATGGCCCTTGATCCGTACTTCCTCCTCGCCCACTACGGCCTGTCCAGGACCACATCCTCCTGGCCTTGGGGTGCCTGCTCTGGGAGGGCAGGGACTGCGTCTCTTGGTTGGATGAGCCTGCCATTGCCGCATCTTTCAAAGCTGTCTTCTCTCTATCCTCTTGGCCGCCGCCTGAGTCAAACCCTCACCATTTTTAGCTTTCACCGTATGAGTCTCCTAGCAATTGTCTAGACCTCCAGACCCACCAGACCTTCAGCCCTTCTGCAGCCACAGTGATCTTGAGCTCAGCAGGCGATCTTTTTAACCCTTTCCGCAAGCCCCCTGTGTGCGCCCTACCTCTCTCTTGCCCCCCTGACATTCTGGCTTCCCGTGAATGCAGTTCACTCTCGGGTCTCCAGGCCTCTGCTAGCACGCTCCCTCCTCTAGAACTTCCCCTGCCCCCCCCCCGCCCCCCACTTACTCTTCTCTGACCTCCTCCTCCAGGATGAGGCTGTCGGCTCCTGCCTGATGCCCTCCCTCTGGGATGCTTGGTCCCTTGTGTATATTCTGTATATATATTCTGTATATACTTCTGCGGCGCTGTGTGCCTCCCACCCTGCGTGCACGCTCCCCCCTCATCTACAGTGTGTTGGTTGGTCTGTCTGTCTGCACCTCACTGGGTTCTAAGCTCCTTGAGGGCCAAGAAAATGTTTTGCTCACTTCAGGGTTTGCAGAGCCTAGCGGGTACATGGGCCTCTGGATGTGTACATTAAACCAGTCAGGAACTACCTGTTCAGAAAGGTGGTCAAATTTAAAGTTCATAAGGGGATGCCTGCACCAAGTAGGCCCTGGGGGCTTGTGGATGAAGGAATGAGTGAGTGAGTGGAGTATACGGAGGGCTGCGGGGACGGGGATGTAGATAGCGGGTTTTAGTAAACAGGACGGGGAGGTGCAGCACACGAATCCCTAGCCTGAATCCTCTCTGTCCTCACTCATCACAGGTGTCCGACAACAAAGCCTCGCTGCCGCCCAAGCCGGGGACCATGGCTGCGGGCAGTGGCGGGCCGGCCCCTCTGTCCTCAGCAGCATCCTCTCCCCTGTCGTCCTCTCTGGGAGCAGTTGGACACAGAGCCAACTCCCCGTCTCTGTTCGGCGCGGAAGGAAAACCAAAGATGGAGCCTCCAGCCAGCAGCCAGGCGGCCGTGGAGGAGCTGAGGACACAGGTCCGGGAGCTGAGGGGCATCGTCGAGACCATGAAGGACCAGCAGAAGTGAGTGTCTGCGGCCCCTTCTGTAACTGCCTCCGGGGGTTGCCTTCCACCGGCTCAGGGCCTGGTTCTGCCACCTTGGGGCCCAGCCTGTCCCTGAGGGTGGGCCGCCTCCCTGGGGATGGTGGCAGCAGGGCTGGGAGTGGGGGTGTGAACCCGAGGAGCTTCACTGAGCTCAGCTCCACTTGTAAACTGGGCCAGCTGCACACGGGCTGGCGCCGGGGCATAGGGGGAGGAGTTAGCTACAAGGGACGTGCTCAGCAGGCTGCGAAAAAGAAAGATCATCAAATCCCCAGAAGACACCACGGCAGTGGTGCATACACCACTTCTTAATAATCCCAACAGCCAGCTTTTCTTCTAGCACCAGAAAAATGGCAATTCCTTCAGTTAGCTGCCCCATGAAGGAATTGGCTTGCGTTTAGGGGTACAATGTATGCAAAAGATGCAGGGACTCTTTAAACCTGAGGCTTGACACTCATCAAGATGTTCTCACCAGGAGACTCGAGTGGCCTCTGTGCATGCCTGCACATACGCACTCCGCATCTCTGATCCTCAGGGGGCGCTTAGATAGGGAGAGGGACCTGCAAGCCAAAATAAATATCACACGCATATCACCCAGGATGCTGTGTGCAGTTAAAAAATAATGGTAAAAGGATTAGAAGTCAGGAGGCACTTATCTGAATAAACGGAGGCGCAGAGAGTTTAGGGATCCGTTGGCTCTTTCTGGAGGGAACGGGGGAGGCATCTCGAGGTGTTTCCTGAGTAGGATTTCGAAAGCCGACCTAGCATTGCCAAGAGCAGAGCACCCCAGCAGAGGGCACAGCACGGGCAGGTTCACAGGCGCATGGAGCGGCCCGGCAGGTCAGTGCACTCCTGGTGCCTGGCCGCCCGGATCGGGAGGAGCCCGGGGCAGTGGCGGGCAATGGGGCCACAGACCCGCAGTCACACCTTCGGGAGGATGCCTGCAGCTGGAGGGCCCTGAAGTGTTTTGTGTACTTTGGGGAATAATTGGGTTAAACAAAGTTACTTTCTTCTCCGAAGGACTGCTCAGAGCCTTCACTGTGCATGGGAAGATGGAGGATAACGTATGCAGTGTTTCCCAAACGTACTTAATCACGGAGTCCATTTTTTCCCTAGAACATTCTAGGACAAGGCTTCCATGGAACTCACTTTGAGTACTATGGCTCTATTCGCTTCTGTTCCACTCAGGCTGGAGGTGTCATATGAATTGGGGGCCTCTTGGACTCACCCCCTGCCTGGAAGGGGCTCATCAGATAAATATGCAGAACCACAGGATGGGACTAGAGCGGGTCTTGAGGGGCCAGCCAGGCTGCCCCTAACTCTTCCAAGTCCCCAACTCGTATCTGACCTGGCACAGTATAGCTTTGCATACCCAAAGGCCCCATCCGTGTCCAGGCGGCAGGTGTCCCCTGCCTGGACAGTGACCCGACAGCACCAGTACATCCCAGAGCACTGGTTCTCAGCCTTCTGAACAAGACAGGTCAGACACTCCTGGATCCAGGGCTTCGTCCCTTGGGGCCCTCGCTCTGAAAAGTGCCCGGAACTTTTCTGAAATGGCCTGTGCCTGAGTCTGGAGTGCAGAATCGCCAGTGCCTTGGGGCCACTCCACCCCTTTGTTCCTCTCTCCACTGTGAACCCGGGCATGGATGGCTGCACTTGTCCTTCCCCAGCCAACATCTTCTTGAATCAGACATCACAGTGGCCCCTCTCCAAGGCCTGCCCTTCACAGCCTTCCTCAGCTTGGCCCTCACGCCCAGGAGCACTGGGTCCCCCCCAGTCTTCCACCTTAGCTCTTGACGTCACTTTCCTTTCAGCCTTTGGCTCAAGTCTGTGCTGATTCCCGTCATCCCCAAACATCCAGTTCTCACCTCCCTGCTTCTGTCCTGGCTCTTCTCCATCAACTCCCCCATCTTCCTCCCTCCTCGTAGACGTACCCTTTTTTACTAGTTCAAGACTTAGCGACTATCTTCGCACCTCCCTCCCCAGCTAACTCCCCAACCTGGACTGCTGGAGCATAGCGTGTGCTTGAATAAATGCAGGAACGCAGCACAGGTGGTTAATATCAGAGAACCCAACGTGTTGACAGCAGTGCTGGGACACTGACCCAAGTGCAGGGACCATCGTGGTGCTCATCTGAAGTGAGCAAATGCTACATAACATCGACCTTGTTTCTTGTGCTGGTTCTGCGGTGTTTGTGTTTTGATTTTCCAGTCCAGTTTATAAAAACGTGTGCGTAAAATGGAGTGTCTGATACCCTAAAATGGAGTACAGCTCTCTGACCAGAGTTAGGATGGTTGCAGTGTCCTAAGTGTAGAGCCTGAGTTTGCAAGATGATTAGTTTTGTTCTACTTCCCTGTTTCCTGTTGGGAAGGGCACTGGGCTGTGTGTTCTAACTCGTGTCTACTTTCTCTATGACATGATTACCATATCGTTAGTTCAGTTCTTTTACCTCCAAGGTTTCGGGTGTTACTATTTGCACGATTTTGTGAGAATCTCTGAAAACGTACCAGTAACCTTTCAGTAATGTAAAACTCTGTGAAAATAAAAGAAATATATATGGAGTGGTAAAAATGTCTGCAATGAATATTATTATGTAAGTCCATGTAAAGACCAGTGATTCTATAATAAAGGACTAGTTAGAGGGAAGATGACCGAATATGAGCCTGGATACCTGGAGTGTCGTCATTGGGCAAGTCAGGCCACCTCTCTGGGCCTCAGTTTCCCCATCTTCTTTTAGGAGAAACTTGCACTAAGGGATTTCAAAGGTCATTTCAGACCTACTATTTGATGGCTACATATTTGGGGAGCCCAGAAATAAAGGCCTTTCCATCTGCAACAGGCTTTAAGCAATAGCCGTGCAAAGAAAATATAATGTAATGTTCTGTCCACACTTTCTTTGTAAAAGGATCAGATGGATTTTGTAATGATAAGAGACTTCATATCTCTTGTCGGGGAAGTCTGGGCTTTTGTTTAACTTTGTCATTTGCTTTCCAGACGAGAGATTAAGCAGTTACTGTCAGAGTTGGATGAAGAGAAGAAAATCCGGCTTCGGTTGCAGGTGGGTCCCTTGGGGTCCTGTTGCCCCGTGAGAGGCTCATTTGGGGGTGGGAGCAGAGTCCGGGCTTTATTTTGAAAATAATTGAGGGAGGAGATATGGGGCTATATGTATATGTATAGCTGACTCACTTTGTTTTAAAGCAGAAACTAACACATCATTGTAAAGCAATTATACTCCAATAAAGATGTTAAAAAAAAAAGAAAAGAAATGATAGTTACTTCTCTACCAATTTCGATGCGCTTCCTGTGAGAATTTTCTTAGAACTATATAGCCCCCCTTCACATCCTCTCCTGGGATCCAGGAAGTCTTGGGGAAGGGAGGCATTAGCAAACGTGCCCCAAGTTGGGTTTCTCATTTGGAATTTATCTGAAACATCTCCTCTGTGAAAAGTTCCCCTCAGTTTTCAGAGGCCTCATTGTCGTAACTGCCAGAGGGCATATGGTGCCAGGGAGACCCCATTGGCGCTTCTGTCATGCCGCTATTGGGACCCCAAGGACCACAGCCGGCCACACTTGGCACTTGCTCCTTATCTCTTTGCTTCTCCCTGACAGCCGTGTCAGTCCTGCAGGGCATCAGAGCTGTGTCACCCTCTCTTTAGCCTCCCTCTGATCTAACTCAGCCTTTACCAAAGGGTAGAGAGTGTATAGGAGTTGGGAATGGTAGGCTTTCAGCTCTCATGCAGTTGGTGCCCTTGGTGGTGACTGGGATCCATGGTGCTTAAAGGATAGGTAACTGCTTGTCATCACTTTGCGGGTGCTGATAGACACCCCCTTGGGCCCAACCACAGCTGCCTTCCAGACCTGCCAAGTGGTCAGTGTGTCAGGACACGCTGCTCCACCCTCTGGCCAAGGAACTGAAATTACTGTTGTATCATTGCTTTTGACAAATTTTGGATACTGGTAGCCTGGGAATTCAAACATCCCCCCTTTCCTAGCACTTCGAGTTGGTGTGCCTGTTCTTTAGGTTTATGTCAATTTCTGGCATCATGATCAACTCTTCATTCAGATGTCATTTCACCCATTTCCCCTTTCAAATTATCAGGTTGATTATTTGCTCTCAATCAACCAGGTTGCTTATCTTTCAGCTTTTATCCAACCAGCCAATTCATTGTGATTTTGTTCGGCTCTTGTTTTTCCTTTATAGATGGAAGTTAATGACATAAAGAAAGCTCTTCAATCAAAATGAATACTTGATAAATGAAATGTCGCATTATTCATCCCAAGTCCAAGACTCAAATTTTCCGCCCCAGCCAAAATAACCTTGTGCCAAAAGATGAAAAATTGCCTCAACATGTCCCTGTTTGAAAGATCAGCACAAAAGTCTTGATAGCACAACACAAATTCCATCCAAGAGGAGACTCTTCCCCATGGTATAGTCCTGGGTCTGGCACTGGTTGTGACTTAAACAGAGAAAATTGTGCTAAAGGCTTTTTTACTATGAGATCTCACGTGAAACGAAAACTCAGGCAGTTTAGTCCATAGTGGTACTATTTTGATGATATTTTCCATTAATAAAATGTAATTTTAGAGTCTTCGTTTACAAGCTTTATAATTTTATGATTTTTTTAATCGTGTTTTGCCACAGATTCCCCCAGTGTTTGTATCACACATAGTCCAGAGCGAGCATCCCATTCTTTTGCTTTAGGCGGAAAGCTGCCTCGCTCTGTGTCCCCCTCAAGGAGTCTATTACATATGCAATTTTAGGTCCAACCTGTCCCTCCTCCTGCCAGCAAACCCCACCACCCTAAGATAAATTTTAGCTTATATATGATGGTATATTTACAAAAAGAGAAAGAGAAAATCTGGTATTTGCAATGATCTGTGCCTTCTTTTTACCACCCTCTTGATTGGAGCTTTTGTGATGCAGCTACCATGATTTAAAAAACACACACACGCATTTATTTTTTTTAGTCACTTATCAAAGTCTACTAGAGGCCACTGTCTTCAAAGCTTCTCTCGCCTAACCAAAGGTCCTAAGAGGAGACAGCTGTGAAGTTGGGCGTGCTCTTTGGTACCAGCTGTGACTTTTAAGTTCTCCTAGTTTTAGGTTGTTCATGAACTAGAAATGTCACCCCTGCTTGATTTTTCATCAGCCAAGTTAAACCCCTGCTTCCTGTCCTTTGCACCTTTTGAGTGAACGGAATATGCATTATTAAAGCAAAAATAAATAAAAGTAAAATGCAAATGAAAACAAAGGTGGGGGGGAGTTGTATTATTTCCTGCACTAGGCTATCCACGTGTGCTGTTGTTGAAGGTGTACTCACATGATCTCATTTGCCTTGCTCTCTTGTAACCCCTTCCTCAGGTCCAAGAGAAAGGGGGGAGGCGCTTGTTGAAGTGTAGCCATTGGATCTCTCTTGCATTCATGGAATTGCTTTTTCCGACCCGAGGAAACTGGTGTTTGCTTGTCCGCTGTATCTTTGTAGCCAATGAAGAGTTCAGCTTTAGACTAATGTAACTGTTTTCTCATCCTTAGCAGAAAATAAGGGGAGCATACTGTATTGCAAGATAGTTTGGGGATTGGGGGGTCGGGGGGATGGTCCCTTCATGGCCCCTGAAGGTGTTTTGTGTGTTTCTAAAAAGCTGCTTTGTCCATTCCCTGAGTTTTAGAGCGAAACTACTAAATATGAGTAGATTTGTACAACCACAAAGAATGAGAATTGATAACACTGAAGGAGTGATGCAAAAAAAAAAATCATCACACGTTCTTGATCGTCGAAAGTATTACAAATGAATGTCTCTGCCTCTCTCCCTTCCGCTGCCTTCCTCTTACCTACTTGTTCAACCTTGTTGCCGGAGGCTGCTATTTCCCTCCGAGTATTTCCAGAGCCCTGGACATCCTGGTCCTCCAGGTACGGTTCCAGGATGATGGCAAATTTAAGGGAAGGCAGTGTGTAAAGAAAGAAGCCTCACACCCTTCACTCTCATATCTGGACATTACTGCCTTTCCAGCAGCCTTGCCCTCAGTTTGCTTGGGGCCAGGAGCGCCAAGTTTCCAAGGGCAACATAAAACATTCCTATACCCCTTGACTGTTCTAGGCATTTCTACGTTAAACTTGAAGGCTTTAGAGATTTCCCACCACCAAATATAAGAATGAGGATTGGATTCTTTGACATTTGGATTTCTCATTCACTCATCATGAAAATCCCTAACGGTATAGTTTTATATAATGTGTATACAGAGAAAGATTGTGAATAAATTAAATTGAGAGGTTGGAGTGCCCTCGTGGGGTACTGGCGACCTGAAAAATAGAGCCATTGGCTTTCTTTGTATCAGGAGAGAGAGGAGCAATTCTAGAAGGAGAAGTTGGCGTATCCAGCTTCATTACTGCCCTGTGGGCTAGCCAGCAAGAGGACTCTACAGTCATGGAACTGGATGAGCCACTGCCCGAACAGCCACCATCTTCACTCTTTACAAAATGGGCCTGTGAAGAATATTGAACAGCTTGCAAGTATCACTTTTGAAAAAATTCTTTTGCTTTCAGCATGGACTCGACCAGCATCTGTGGAGATTATTTTTTTGCTTCATTTTCTAAAGTTGTATTTAGAAAAGTCTTAAGTATTGTGCTTTGTAAAGAAGATGATTAAAATGAAGTTTTGTGGAAATATTTTTGTCCAAAGTTGTCATGGTCCAAGAGGAATGATATCTTGGAAGTAAAGTCATTTTCCTCCATTTTCCACAATTCGGTTACTCTCAGAGAAGTGTCTTAATGTCTTCAGAAGAAATGGAATATAGTGCCCCCCTTCCCATCTTTCCCAAGTGAAGAGAAATAATCCAGTAAAATCTGTAGCTGTGAATTCCATTTTTAAGTTGTTCACTTTTACATTCATATTTACGCAGAAAATTCTAGTTAGGTCTAAATTCTTTTTTAGTGTAAAGATCATTAAATTATTATCCAAATAATTGTGTAAAGCCATTTTTATTCATCCACAGCCGTCTAGACAGTATACTCAAGCACATGATTTGTTTCTCCCATAAAGACAGCCTGTATCTATCATCACATGTGTGTCTTTGGTTACTAATGGCAGGCTTTTCTTTCCTTTCGTAACCAGCTCCTTGATGGGAAAACCACAGGGAGTATAATTTACCGCTTACAGTTGCCATGGTCTGTATAAAAATAATCCCCACGTCCCACAAAGGTCTTTGTATTGTAACCTGAGGTCATCATGGTCTCTTTTTTTGTAGTAGATTAGGTTTTAGTCCTCTAGTTATTTTAGCACAAATTAATGTCAAGATGTTTTAGCACCAAGAGGGTTTGGTAAAAAGCTTTTCTCTTTGGTTTTGTACAGACTGTAACAAAGCAACGCGTGTGTGGGTGATAGGTGCTCAGCGTGGCTGGTTGCAGTGTCCAACAGAGGGAAGGCTTGGCGCTTTTGACCCAAGCCAGGGGAAGAAGATGCCGTTCCCAAAACTGGCTCTAATGAGGAAACACAATGACCTAGGCAGAGAAAACTCTTTCCCGGCCAGAAATAAATGTTTGTCACTGGTGTAAGGACAGAGAGGGGTCATGTCTCTTAAGGCGATGAACCTTTGCTGTCATTCCTAGTTCTGTCCCTAGGGTTTCCCAACACGTGGAGCAGAAGGCAGCCTGTGAAGCCAAGGAGAATCCACGAAGCAGATGAAGATTCCTAAGAGGTAGTTTTATTTCATGCCTTTTTAAGTGACCCCAAATTGGAGTGCCTGTGAGGGCAGCCTCTTTCCATAAATGAAAGTGTGTGCTCATCGTATTTGTGAATCCAGGTTTCACAGTAAAATGGGCTATTCTTTTTTTCTTGTTGGAGCATTAGGTGATAAAAATATTTGAACCAAACAATAGAACAAGGTAACCTAGTAGGTTGTAGCTAGAATTTTCTAAGGAAAAAATAGATGGGAAAAAAAACTGACTAAAAGAGAAGAGTTGAGTTCCTGAAGAACCAGTTTCATGGGGCAGTTCTCTTTAAATGGCAACACGTTTAATTAAATTATACAGATAAACAATGTCATTTAAGTCGTGAATGCTTCCCTTCTCTCTCACCCCTATAGAATATGACCAGTTCTCCAAGAAACCAAGATTTGTTGGCAAACTTTGAGCGCTTTGATGAGAAAGCGCCCTGGAAATGCAAAACTTCGTTATTTGTTAATTTTTTTTAAAGTTTTAAAGGGTTTTCAAACCAATTTTTAAAACTAAAAAGAAAAACCACAAAGAAGTCAATAGCATTTCCAAGGTTATTCCCCAGGAGAAAAACAGAGATGTCTTAGGAGAAAGGGAGAGGATTCTCTTCAAGCTTCATGAGGGTTTCTTAGTTTGGGGCCTAATCTGAGAGGACCAGGAACTTGCCTGGGGCTGAAGCTCTGCTGTTGAATGCTGACAGGAGGTAGATGAACTGGGACCCTTGTATGAAATACCCACCTGCCCCCCTGCCTTGGCCCCAGGAGGCTCTCGTGAAACATTCTTATTTATTCTCAATCAGGGCAGTCTCCTTGGAGGAAGTGAATCTGGAATGAAGAGAGACAGAGAAGTCTCAGAGGGAACTTAAGGCCCGGAAAGATAAATGCCCCAGTTTTAAAGGGACACATCTAGTGCTGAGAATCTGGCAGGGGGTGATGAGGAAGACAAAATGGGGAGGCCAAGCGGAGCACGAGAAGCTTCAAGGTAATGGAGGACAACACATGCTAAGGAGGGGCCTGTTGACAAGAATCCTACCAACGAATCCTCTAAGGTTTAAAGGACCAGAGTGATGACTGTAGGTTCAAATGTAGAACCCAGTCAGTCACCTTGAGTATTTTTAACTAACTTACTTTTTTTCTGATTATGAAGCTATTATTATACCCAAAGTGGAAAATAAAAATGATAAAGAGAAAGGCAGATTAATATTTCCACCTGTCCACCACAGGGACCTGGTAGGATTGTACCCTCTGGCCTTCTTGTGGTTGGGCGGGGGCAGTTCCTGGCCAATATGTCTGCATGGTCTGGGCAGTGAGATTAATTTAGAGAATAAAAAGAGATGTGAAATGCTTTGAATTTAAAAAAATAGAAAGGCAGTAATTGTCCGAATGTCATTCAGATGCAGCCTTTAATAATTTTGGAGTCTCGTAATGGAGGTCATTCTGTGTCTATAGTTTTATAGTCTGGTTTTTATACTTGGTATCCTCATTTCTTTGGCATTGCTTTTTTTTCAAAAACATGATTTGTAATGGCTGCATAATACTCTGTCTCTAGATATGCCAGAGAGCATTTAACCAGTCTTTTCTGGAACACGTATTGAGTGCTTAACGATGTGCCGGACCCCGTGATGGGTGCTGAATGCAGCGTAGACCCTGTCCTCAGGGAGCTCAAATGGGAGAAAATAGACAGGTAAGCAGGCAAGTCTTCCACAGGAAGAAAGCATGACCACAGAGGGAAGTCCAGGGGCTTTGGAACTGCAGAGCAGAAGTGCCCAAGGGAGCCTTGAGTGTGGGGAGGTCAGGGAAAGAAGGGCATTCTTGGTAAATTCCAACTTTTTTTATTTTATAAAGCTATGACGAGCATCTTTGGGCATAAATCTATGTCCACATTTCCAATTTATCCTTAAGACAATTCTGAGAAGTGGAGTGTGAGTTACCTGAGATTTTTAGCAAGAATAGTTTTTGCCTGATGATAAACATAATTGAATTAACGTTAGTATAAAAAAGTGACTAACCACCCATCCGCCACTGAAGTTGTAGTTGCCTAAACCTCCATGGGTATCAAGTCTGGGTCTCTTCCTTCTGGCTAGTCACTGCTCAAATGTCACCTCATCACAGAGGCCATCCCTAACCCACTAAATACAAGAGCAACGTTAGCCTCCATCTTCCCTCAGACTGTCCCATAGGAGAGTCTGTTTCATTCACTTACACACACACACACACACACACACACACACACACCACCTACTTACCTGTGTGTTTTCTGTCTCCTCTCCCTAGAATGAAGCCGCCATGAGATAGTGACTTTATTTTCTTCACTGCTATGTCCCCAACGCCTAAAACATTGCCGGGTGCATACTAGGCACTTGATACATGTTTATTGATTGAATAGATGAATTGGTAATTGTGCCTGATGCCAAATGGAATTTATTCTATAAATTTGAGCAGTGTAGTTTTACCTTTACTAAAACTCTAAGCACAAAACTGTAGCATTCTTGGGGATTCATGACATAAGAAAACAGTTATGAAGAAAGCCTTGAGGCGCTTTACTTGTACCTGAGTCTTAGCCAACACCTGGACCCAAAGGAGTGTGCTTACGTCACCATGGATCTTAGAACAAATTCACATGGTCTGTACACCATTAACGCTAAGCCTTTCATCGACTATTAGAAAACCGTGGCTACCTCTGTTTTAAGACGTAAAACATTATTTTTTACTTAGCTTCACTCTGGAGAAAGAATGAATTCAAGGGTGAGCATATTCCTGATCCTTTACTCCTGAAACTTCTCTGAAGTCAGATGAGAGCCCCTCAGAGCTGACCGTTTGCCCTCAAAGTGATGAATAAGTAGGACATGTAGATGAGCCCTGAGCCTCTGAGACATGCCATAGGGTTCTTGGGGTGTGATCCCCAAAAGAGCAGTAGTAGCATCACCAACCGGGAAGTGGTAGAAATGGAAATTCTTGGGCCCTGACCTAGACCTTCTGATTTAGAAACTCTGGAGAAGGACCCAGCGATCTGTGTTTTAAGAAGTCCTCCTGATGATTCTTATGCATGCTCAAGTTTGAGGACCACTGTCATGGGGGGATCATCTCACTCTCGATGAATTGTGTGTAGAATAACCCATAGCAATCTTTTCCGGAAATCTCTAGTTAGACTTTGGCTGCAGCAAAACAAGGTGCACTGTCCAGAAACTATACCATGGTCTGTTAGGTTAAACCATATGGAATTGACATTTGTAGGTCAAATATGGTTGATTAGGGCTTCCAGTTTCAGCTCAGAGACACAGAGAGCTGCAGGATGTCCTTCCCGTGCTTACAACAAGAAAAAAGCTGGACAGACCGGAAAGTAAAAGAGAACTGAGTTTTCAGAGCAAACAGCCATTTCAAACTCTGGAGAGAGACAGGCACTTTTTTTGAGACACAGGACCTGAACATTTGCTTACCAGGGACAGAAGCCATCAGATTCTATGGAAATGGAAAAGAATATAAACCTAGAAGAATTAGCAAATTGCTTGAGGCTTAGTGTGGACTAGCTTGAGAGTATGATGCTCCTGGGGAGAGGGTTTAAACCTTTTTGCAGACATTTCCTCTAAGAACCCCTCCTGGCTCTTACAGGGAGGATCAGGGAAAATCCAGAGAAAATTCATGGTGCAGGCTGGAAGTGCTGGCTCAGGAATCACTGAGAATTCCAGTCAGATCCTTATCCCTTAAGGAGAAAAAGGCTTTATCCTACAGGGGGTGGACATGGTCTACGGACACCGGTGGACACCGGTGAAATGCCGTTGCAGCTGGAGGAATCAATTCCACTCAGCCTCAGTTCCCATCTCACCTAAAAAGATTTAATCTTCAGGGAAAAGGGCCTCAAGGCTGTTGGTTGAGAATGCCGTTGGATACCCACTGCATCTGGGGAAAGAGAAGGAAAACTTTATCCCTGGAGGAGGGACAGAAGCACTTTTGATGAAACTGAGGCTTAGCATATTAGAGACACCTCTCCACCATGCCCCACTAGCACACTAGCAAATCTCCAGGAATAACAACAGTGGGTTACAGCAGGGAGAGCTGCAAGAGGTAGACAGTCTTGGGAACAGCACAAAGGGAAGCCCCAAAACCGAGAGAGGGGACCAAAAAAGATCACTAGAGGAATTCTGTGTCTCTGATGTCCATAGAGACAACAAACCTCAACAGTACCACAGTATCTGCTGCCTTATACAAAATGTCTGGCTTTCAACAAAAAATTACAAGACATTCCAAAAGGCAAGAAAATTCAGTCTGAAGAGACAAAGCAATCATCGGAACCAGACACAGATATGACACAGCTATTGGAAGTATCAGAGAATGAATTTAGAATAATTATGATCACTATGTTAAAGGCTCTAAAGAAAAAAGTAGACAACATGCAAGATCAGATAGGTAACTTCAGCAGAGACAGAAACTATAAGAAAGATTCAAGTGGCTGGAAGTCAGAAACACAATAACAGAAATGAAGAATGTCTTTGGTTAATCAGCAGACTTAAATATTTATATTTACTTAAATAAATAGCAGGACTGACAGAGATAAATAGAGAAGGCACAAATCACCAAATCAAGAATGCAACAGGGAACATCATTACAGATCCTGTAGCCATTCAAAGGATAATAAGGGAATACTAGGAACAAGTTTATGATCATAAATTCAACATATTAGAAGAAATGGACCAATTTCTCAAAAAACACAAACAAAACTCAACCAAAATAAAATAGACAATTGTAACAATCCTATAACCTTTGGAAAAAATGAACTTGTAATTCTGAAGCTCTGAAAAAGAAATCTCCAGTTCAAAATGGTTTCACTGGAGAATTCTATCAAATATTTAAAGTTTTTTCTCCCCCCCTGTGGATCTTTTTTTTTTTTTAACATCTTTATTGGAGTATAATTGCTTTACAATGGTGTGTTAGTTTCTGCTGTATAACAAAGTGAATCAGCTATGCATATACAGATATCCCCATATCCCCTCCCTCTTGTGTCTCCCTCCCAACCTCCCTATCCCACCCTTCTAGGTGGTCACAGAGCACCGAGCTGATCTCCCTGTGCTATGCGGCTGCTTCCCACTAGCTAGCTGTTTTACATTTGGTAGTGTATATATGCCCATGCCACTCTCTCACTTTGCCCCAGCTTACCCTTCCCCCTCCCCGTGTCCTCAGGTCCATTCTCTACATGTGAGTCTTTATTCCTGTCCTGCCCCTAGGTTCTTCAGAACCTTTTTTTTTTTTTAGATTCCATATATATGTGTTAGAATACTGTATTTGTTTTTCTCTTTCTGACTTACTTCACTCTGTATGACAGACTCTAGGTCCATCCACCTCACTACAAATAACTCAGTTTTGTTTCTTTTTATGGCTGAGTAATATTCCATTGTATATATGTGCCACATCTTCTTTATCCATTCATCTGTTGATGGACACTTTTGTTGCTTCCATGTCCTGGCTATGGTAAATAGTGCTGCAGTGAACATTGCGGTACTTGACTCTTTTTGAATTATGGTTTTCTCAGGGTATATGCCCAGAGGTGGGATTGCTGTGTCGTATGGTAGTTCTATTTTTACTTTTTTAAGGAACCTCCATACTGGTCTCCATAATGGCTGTATCAATGTACATTCCCACCAACAGTGCAAGAGGGTTCCCCTTTCTCCACACGCTCTCCAGCAGTTGTTGTTTGTAGATTTTCTGATGATGCCCAATCTAACTGGTGTGAGGTGATAGCTCATTGTAGTTTTGATTTGCATTTCTCTAATAATTAGTGATGTTGAGCAGCTTTTCATGTGCTTCTTCGCCATCTGTATGTCTTTTTTGGAGAAATGTCTATTTAGGTCTTCTGCCCATTTTTGGATTGGGCTGTTTGTTTTTTTGATATTGAGCTGCATGAGCTGCTTGTATATTTTGCAGGTTAATCCTTTGTCAGTTGATTCGTTTGCAACTATTTTCTCCCATTCTGAGGGTTCTCTTTTCATCTTGTTTATGGTTTCCTTTGCTGTGCAAAAGCTTTGAAGTTTCATTAGGTCCCATTTGTTTATTTTTTGTTTTTATTTCCATTTCTCTAGGAGGTGGGTCAAAAAGGATCTTGCTGTGATTTATGTCATAGAGTGTTCTGCCTATGTTTTCCTCTAAGAGTTTGATGGTGTTTGGCCTTACATTTAAGTCTTTAATCCATTTTGAGTTTACTTTTGTGGATGGTGTTAGGAAGTGTTCTAATTTCGTTCTTTTACATGTAGCTGTCCAGTTTTCCCAGCACCACTTATTGAAAAGGCTGTCTTTTCTCCATTGTATATTCTTGCCTCCTTTATCAAAGATAAGGTGACCATATGTGCATGGGTTTATCTCTGGGCTTTCTATCCCGTTCCATTGATCTATATTTCTGTCTTTCTGCCAGTACCATACTGTCTTGATTACCGTAGTTTTGTAGTATAGCCTGAAATCAGGGAGCCTGATTCCTCCAGCTCCTTTTTTCTTTCTCAAGATTGCTTTGGCTATTCGGGGTCTTTTGTGTTTCCATACAAATTGTGATATTTTTTGTTCTAGTTCTGTGAAAAATGCCATTGGTAGTTTGATAGGGATTCCATTGAATCTGTAGATTGCTTTGGGTAGTATAGTCATTTTCACAATGTTGATTCTTCCAATCCAAGAACATGGTATATATCTCCATCTGTTTGTATCATCTTTAATTTCTTTCATCAGTGTCTTATAGTTTTCTGCATACAGGTCTTTTGTCTCCTTAGGTAGGTTTATTCCTAGATATTTTATTCTTTTTGTTGCGGTGATAAATGGGAGTGTTTCCTTAATTTCTCTTTCATATTTTTCATCATTAATGTATAGGAATGCAAGAGATTTCTGTGCATTAATTTTGTATCCTGCTACATTACCAAATTCATTGATTAGCTCTAGTAGTTTTCTGGTAGCATCTTTAGGATTCTCTATGTATAGTATCATGTCATCGGCAAACAGTGACAGTTTTAATTCTTTTCCAATTTGGATTCCTTTTATTTCTTCTTCTTCTCTGATTGCTGTGGCCAAAACTTCCAAAACTATGTTGAATAATAGTGATGAGAGTGGGCAACCTTGTCTTGTTCCTGATCTTAGTGGAAATGGTTTCAGTTTTTCACCATTGAGAATGATGTTGGCTGTGGGTTTGTCATATATGGCCTTTATTATGTTGAGGTAAGTTCCCTCTATGCCTACTTTCTGGAGGGTGTTTTTCATAAATGGGTGTTGAATTTTCTCAAAAGCTTTTTCTGCATCTATTCAGATGATCATATGGTTTTTCTCCTTCAATTTGTTAATACGGTGTATCACGTTGATTGATTTGCGTATATTGAAGAATCCTTGCATTCCTGGGATAAACTCCACTTGATCATGGTGTGTGATCCTTTTAATGTGCAGTTGGATTCTGTTTGCTAGTATTTTGTTGAGGATTTTTGCATCTATGTTCATCAGTGATATTGGCCTGTAGTTTTCTTTCTTTGTGACATCTTTGTCTGGTTTTGGTATCAGGGTGATGGTGGCCTCGTAGAATGAGTTTGGAAGTGTTCCTCCCTCTGCTATATTTTGAAAGAGTTTGAGAAGGGTAGGTGTTAGCTTTTCTCTAAATGGTTCATAGAATTCGCCTGTGAAGCCATCGGGTCCTGGGCTCTTGTATGTTGGAAGATTTTAAATCCCAGTTTCAATTTCAGTGCTTGTGATTGGTCTGTTTATATTTTTCTATTTCTTCCTGGTTCAGTCTCCGAAGGTTGTGGTTTTCTACGAATTTGTCCATTTCTTCCAGGTAGTCCATTTTATTGGCATATAGTTGCTTGTAGTAATCTCTCATGATCCTTTGTATTTCTGCAGTGTCAGTTGTTATTTCTCCTTTTTCATTTCTTATTCTGTTGATTTGAGTATTCACCCTTTTTTTCTTCATGAGTCTGGCTAATGGTTTATCAACTTTGTTTATCTTCTCAAAGAACCAGCTTCTAGTTTTATTGATCCTTGCTATCATTTCCTTCATATCTTTTTCATTTATTTCTGTTCTGATTTTTATGATTTCTTTCATTCTGCTAACTTTCGGGTTATTTTGTTCTTCTTTCTCTATTTGCTTTAGGTGTAAGTTTAGGTTGTTTATTTGAGATGTTTCTAGTATCTTGTGGTAGGATTGTATTGCTATAAACTTCCCTCTTAGAACTGCTTTTGCTGACTCCCATAGGTTTTGGGTCATCATGTTTTCATTGTCATTTGTTTCTAAGCATTTTTTGATTTCCTCTTTGACTCCTTCAGTGATCTCTTGGTTATTTAGTAGCATATTGTTTAGCCTCCATGTGTTCGTATCTTTTACAGTTTTTTTCCCCGTAACTGATATCTAGTCTCATAGCACTGTGGTCGGAAAAGATACTTCATACAATTTCAGTTTTCTTAAATTTACCAAGGCTTGATTTGTTACCCAAGATATGGTCTATCCTGGAGAATGTTCCATGAGCACTTGAGAAGAAAGTGTATTCTGTTGTTTTTGGATGGAATGTCCTATAAATATCAGTTAAAGTCCATCTTGTTTAATGTGTGATTTAAAGCTTGTGTTTCCTTATTTATTTTCATTTTGGGTGATCTGTCCATTGGTGCAAGTGGGGTTTTAAAGTCCCCTACTATTGTTGTGTTACTGTTGATTTCCCCTTTTATGGCTGTTAGCTTTTACCTTATGTATTGAGGTGCTCCTATGTTGGGTGCATCAATATTTACAATTCTTATATCTTCTTCTTGGATTGATCCCTTGATCATTATGTAGTGTCCTTCTTTGTCTCTTGTAATAGTCTTTATTTTAAAGTCTGTTTTGTCTGATATGAGAAATGCTACTCCAGCTTTCTTTTGATTTTCATTTGCATGGAATATCTTTTTCCATCCCCTCACTTTCAGTCTGTATGTGTCCCTAGGTCTGAAGTGGGTCTCTTGTAGACAGCATATATACGGGTCTTGTTTTTGTATCCATTCAGCCAGTCTGTGTCTTTTGGTTAGAGCATTTAATCCATTTACATTTAAGGTAATTGTCGATATGTACGTTCCTATTCCCATTTTCTTAATTGTTTTGGGTTTGTTACTGTAGGTCTTTTCCTTCTCTTGTGTTTCCTGCCTAGAGAAGTTCCTTTAGCATTTGTCGTAAAGCCGGTTTGGTGGTGCTGAATTCTCTTAACTTTCCTTGTCTGTAAAGGTTTTAATTTCTCCATCGAATCTGAATGACATCCTTGCTGGGTAGAGTAATCTTGGTTGTAGGTTTTTCCTTTTCATCACTTTAAATGTCCTGCCACTCCCTTCTGGCTTGCACAGTTTCCACTGAAAGATCAACTTTTAACCTTATAGAGATTCCCTTGTATGTCATTTGTTGCTTTTCCCTTTCTGCTTTTAATATTTTTTCTTTGTATTTAATTATTGATAGTTTTATATAATATGTGTTTTGGTGTGTTTCTCCTTGGATTTATCCTGTATGGGACTCGCTGTGCTTCCTGGACTTGATTGACTGTTTCCTTTCCCATGTTAGGGAAATTTTCGACTATTGTCTCTTCAAATATTTTCTCAGACCCTTTCTTTTTGTCTTCTTCTTCTGAGACCCCTATAATTCGAATGTTGGTGCATTTAATGTTGTCCCTGAGGTCTCTGAGACTGTCCTCAGTTCTTTTCATTCTTTTTTGTTTATTCTGCTCTGCAGTAGTTATTTCTACTATTTTATCTTCCAGGTCACTTATCCATCCTTCTGCCTCAGTTGTTCTGCTATTGATCCCTTCTAGAGAATTTTTCATTTCATTTATTGTGTTGTTCATCATTGTTTGCTTAGTCTTTAGTTCTTCTATTTCCTTGTTAAACGTTTCTTGTATTTTCTCCATTCTATTTCCAAGATTTTCGAACATCTTTACTATCATTGCTCTGAATTCTTTCTCTGGTAGACTGCCTATTTCCTCTTCATTTGTTTGGTCTGGTGGGTTTTTACCTTGCTCCTTCATCTGCTGTGTATTTCTGTGTCTTCTCATTTTTTTTAACTTAACTTACTGTGTTTGAGGTCTCCCTTTCGCAGGCTACATGTTCATAGTTCCCGTTGTTTTTGGTGTCTGCCCCCAGTGGGTGAGGTTGGTTCAGTGGCTTGTGTAGGTTTCCTGGTGGAGGGCACTGGTGACTGTGTTCTGATGGGTGGTGGGGCTGGATCTTGTCTTTCTGGTGGGCAGGGCCGTGTCCGGTGGTGTGTTTTGGGGTTTCTGTGAACTTAGTATGATTTTAGGCAGCCTCTTTGCTAATGGGTGGGGTTGTGTTCCTGTCTTGCTAGTTGTTTGGCATGTGGCGTCCATCACCGGAGCTTGCTGGCCGTTGAGTGGAGCTGGGTCTTAGCGTTGAGACGGAGATCTCTGGGAGAGCTCTTGCCAACTGATATTACGTGAAGCTGGGAGGTCTCTGGTGGTCCAGTGTCCTGAACTCAGCTGTCCCACCTCAGCGGCTCAGGCCTGACAGCAGGCCAGAGCACCAAGACCCTGTCAGCCACACGGCTGATTATGGATACTGAGAAGTTCAACAATCTGTGGCCTGGGAGCTGGAGACTCAGGAAGCCAGCGGTGTCATTCCAGTCTGAGTCCAAAGGCCTCAGGAGTGCCAATGGTATAAGTCCCAGTCTCTAATATTTTCTAGTGATTCAAGTGGGAATGCCAAGGTATTCTTGCTTCCAGTCTGATTCAACCTGCAGATACGGATCAGGTTTGGGGCAACCTACTTAACAGGGCTATGATGAATCATTCTTGATACACGCCGAGTTGGATATTGTGCATAAGTAATTTGAAGCCTAGTCATATGGAGAGTGCTTGAGGACTCTAGGGAGTCTGGTTTGGAGAGGCGTAAACACAGGAAGGACGAGCACCTTTTAGAAGAACGCAGGGTGAGGGAGTCAAAATGGATTTTAAATGTAAAACTATGAAACTTTTAGAAAAAAAGAGGAGAAAATCTTCGAGCCCTAGGTCTAGGGAAAGAGTTCTTTAACTTGAAATCAAAAGCACCATCCATAAATGGAAAAACTGATAAATTGGGCCTCATCAAGATTGAAAGCTTTTATCTACGAAACAGAAACAGACTCACAGACGTAGAGAACAGGCTTGTGGTTGCCAAGGGGGAGGTGGGGAGAGAGAGGATTGGATTGGGAGTTTGGGACTAGCAGATCCAAACTATTATATATAGTGTGGATAAACAACAAGGTCCTATTGTATAGCACAGGGAATTATACTCAGTATCCTGTAATAAACCATAATGGAAAAGAATTTTTTAAAAGGATTAAAAGCTTTTGCTCTGTCTATTAAAGAGGATAATAAGACAAGCTACACACTGGGAGAGAAATATTTGCAACCCCCATATCTGACAAAGAATTGCTATCTAGAATATATAGAAAACACTCAAAACTCAACAGTAAAAAACCAAACATTCCAGTTAGAAAATGGGCACAAGATATGAACAAATGTTCACCAAAGAAGATAAACAAATGGCAGAAAAGCACATGAAAAGATGTTAAACATCATTATCCGTTGGAAAAATGCAAATTAAAACCACAGTGAGATATTACTACGCACTTATCAAAATGGCGAAAATTTTTTACAGTGACAACACCAAATACTAGTAAGGATGTGGAGAAACTGGATCACTTGTACATTGCTGGTGGGAGTGTAAAACGGTGCAGCCACTCCGGAAAACAATGTGGCAGTTTCTTAAAAAATTAAACAGGCAACTACCATATGACCTAGAATTTGCACTCCTGGGCATTTATCCCAGAGAAATGAAAACTTACGTTCACACAGAAACCTGTACATGAATGTTCATCGCAGCTTTATTCATAATAACCCAGGACTGGAAACAACCCAGGTGTCCTTCAATGGGTGCGTGATTAAAGAAGCTGCCGTGCATCTATGCCATGGAATAGTGCTCAGCAATGATTGGAAAGCATTACGGATGCAACAGTTTGGATGAATCCCAGGGGAATTGTGCTGGGTGAAAAAAGACAATCCTTAAAGGTTACACATTCTGTGGTTCCATTTATATAACAATTCTTGAAATGACAAAATTATAGAAATGGAGATCAGATTAGTGGTTGCCAGCAGTTAGGGATGAGGGGTGAGAAGGGAGATGGGTGTGGCAGTCAAAGGGCAGCAGGAGGGATCCTTGTGGTGATGAAACTGTTCTGTATGTTGACTGTCTTAACGTCAATATCCTGATATCTTGATATCAGTATCCTTGATAGCGTACTACAGTTTGGCAAGATGTTACCATTGGGACAAACTGATTAAAGGGTACACCAGATCTCTGTATGATTTCTACAATCATCTCAAAATAAAGTTTAATTTTAAAAAAGTCTTTTGTACACACAGAACAGCAATATAGACAAATAGGGACTCTTCCTGAGGAGAATCATCAAGGTGGTGGGTAGCCTGGATATTGTGTCATGGAGAAATGATCGAAGGGTGTGGGAGGTGGGAGAAACCTGAGGGCAGTACTTGGAAAGCTGCCATGTGGAAGGAGAATTAAATTAGAATAAATGGGTGGGGGCTTGCCTGGTGGTGCAGTGGTTAAGAATCCACCTACCAATGCAGGGGACACGGGTTTGAGCCCTGGTCCGGGAAGATCCCACATGCCACTGAGCGGCCAGGCCCGTGCACCACAACTACTGAGCCTGCGCTCTAGAGCCTTCGAGCCATAACTACTGAGCCCACGTGCCACAACTACTGAAGCCCGCGCGCCTAGAGCCTGTGCTCCACAACAAGAGAAGCCACTGCAATGAGAAGCCTGCGCACCACAACGAAGAGTAGCCCCCGCTCGCCACAACTAGAGAAAGCCCGCGCACGGCAACGAAGACACAAATCAGCCAAAAATAAAATAAATTAATTAAATAAATAAAAATTTTAAAAAAAGAATAAATGGGTGGTAGTTATAAGAGAAGATTTCATTTAAATATATGGAAGAACTTTCTAGAAACTAGTTATGTTTAAAAAATGAGATGATGGGATTCTAAATATCTAGAGATTCTGGCCTTGCTGTTGCTTGAGCATGCTAGGATGCCTTAGGGCCTTTGCACTGGCCCTTGCCTCTGCCTGCAATGCTCTTCCTGTACATATCTGCATGGCTAACACCCTTATCTCTTTCAAGTTCTTCTTCAATGTCCATTTTAAGTCAAGTGGGGGCTTTGGTTCATGTTATCATCATCTTCACTCCAGGCCCTAGGCTGATGAAGCAGGTATCATCTGGAATGTTACTGGCAGCAGAAAGTTGATGGCAGATAGAAAAGAGCGCTCTGGAAGGTCTCGTACCAGAAACCAAATACTCATTTTCACAGTGAGGCTGGGCATTCCCAGAAAAGAGAGTTGGAAATTAGAAGAGTGTTTTGGAGAGAGATTGGTGTGCTGGTGAGTTCCTCTCTGCCAATGGGGGTGTTGGAGAGTTGCCTACTACTCACCATGAGCCTAGGGAAAGGACTCAAAGATGGCCTGCTACGTATGTTCCCAAGAAGTTGTCAGGACATGGAAGACAAGTGTGCAGTGAAGGGTATGCATTTCCCCTGGACCGGGTATGGTCCCAGCATGAGCAGCCCATAAGTGGGGTTGCCTTAGCTCCTCTCCCTACACACCCGCATCTTGGAGAGGTGGCCGGTATGGCGGAAGAGGGGAGAAGCCAACACCGCTCCTCCTTTTCCTGCTGCAAGTGGGCAGCCTGGAGCGGGCCTAGAGTGGAGAAGGGAGAAATGCTTTTCTTTTTAATGTTGAAACTTTTAAGTCTTCTCATCTTAAAAGAATTTTAGACTTTTCCAGAAAAAGTTGCAAAAATCATATAAGGAGCGCAACACAGGACGGAGATCTCAGAGAAAGGGGAAACAAATAGAGCCCTGCAATTTCCCAGTTTACGGGCCTGAGAGAGTTTCCAGGCCATAGAACAGAGAAAGGGAAGCCGAGGGGAGCCCAGTTATCATTCGAAGTTGAGGTTATGGAGCTGGAATGCCAACGAGGCCACAGTTTGAGTACTGGGGAGGAGAAGGCTGCACAGAGTTCCAGAGGTGTGTAGATCGGGAATCTTCAGTAGAGTACAGACCAGCACCTGTGTGTAAAGAAAATACTCAAGGCTGGGGAAAGAACTACCTGAACGGATTAGAGGGAACAATCCTTGGAGGTCCCACAGGGCCCAGATAGTTTCTGTTTCCACTGGCCAGAATGGAAAAACTTCATAAACCCCAAGACATTGCGTAGAATATTCAGAGAGGCATTGCCTCAGTAGTAGGGATTAATTACCCCTAGCCTAAAGGCTGCTCTGATCCCATTTAAAACAAAGCTTAAAAGGAGGCCTCAGAAGGATCAAACTATTGCCAAATAACTGTGTCCCAGAACAAAGCTCAAGAATATTTATAGGAATACAAAAATACACAGTACTCATTAAGGTAAAATTCACAGTGTGTGGCATCTAATAAAAAATTACCAGGCATGCAAAGAAGCAGGAAAAAAATGACCCACAATGAGGAGAAAAATCAACCAATACGAAAAGATCCAGTAATAAAACAGATAATAGTATTCATAAACAAGGATATTAAAACAGTTATTATAACTCTATTCTATACCTTCAAGAAGATAGAGGGCAAATGTGAGACCAGAATGGGTGGTTGATTTAGGGGTGACATAACTGTGAGTTCAGGGATTGCATGCTCATACCTAATGACTTGGTCTTTCCATTCCTATCTATTTGTAAGTGATAGTCTTGTTTGTTCCATCATATATTCCATCTGCAACACGTCGTAGAGGGAAATAACTTATTGTTTTAACTAAATCTTATGAAGTCCACCTTTTTCTCACAATCTACTTGCTCACTCATGGTGTATAATTAAAACATGCTATGGGGACTTCCCTGGTGGTGCAGTGGTTAAGAATCCGCCTGCCAATGCAGGGGACACGGGCTTGAGCCCTGGTCCGGGAAGATCCACATGCCGCGGAGCAGCTAAGCCTGTGCGCCACAACTACTGAGCCTGCGCTCTAGAGCCCGCAAGCCACAAGTACTGAACCCGTGCACCACAACTACTGAAGCCCACGCACCTAGAGCCCGTGCTCTGCAACAAGAGAAGCCATCGCATTGAGAAGCCCACGCACCACAACAAAGAGTAGCCCCCACTCAACGCAACTAGAGAAGGCCCGCGTGCGGCAACGAAGACCCAATGCAGCCAAAAATAAATAATTTTTTTAAAAAAACATGCTATGAGTTTCACCTATATTTCATAAACTAGTATTTTACATATAATCTATGCTTAATGCTTCTTATGAGTTTCATCCACCCTGTTTGTTTTTCTTGTACTTTATGGCAGATTATAATAATCTATGTCCATACAATATTTATAGCATCTATACACAGGTATATCTGTCTATAGACATATCTGTCTATCTACTTATAACATAATGGCAGGGACTTTGGCTGTCTTGTTCACTATGACCTCTGCACCAAGGACAGTGCCTGACACACAATAGATGCTCAAGAAATCCTTGTTGAATTACGACATATGTTAGAGTTTTTCCAAATACATATACTATTGTGCAACCTGGTTGTTTCCCTTTTGTCACTATTTGCTTGGCCCTTGGGTACACTGTATTTTCTTAGGAAAAAAGTAATGAAATTGCCACTCAAGTGGTAACTAAAATATTTACAGTGTTTACAGTGTGAGTCAAAGAACTAACTAGTGGGACCACAACTGGTATGAATAACCAACCTAAAATAAAATGGAGGAAATGAGAAGAACACCTAGATTTAATCTTACCCTTTAGCTACAGTGCCTCTACTCTATTCTTCAATTCCATGTGCCAGTCCAAATGACATCTCTGCACTGGGGCAAAGTGTTTTCCAGGATGTGCACTTAGTAAGGGGCAAGGCAGAGGTAAGAACAAACAATTGTTCAACTAAAAGGAAGACTAACCCAGCATTTTGCAATTTTCTCATCAGTGGGGCTGGGGCAGGGGAGGTAGGAAGGACATTGGGAGAAGGGACTGGGACATGTTTCAGGTGTGCGAATTACTAGAAACAATGAGAAGGTGGGCTGTGCATGCCAACTGCGAGGAAGGCACCTGCTAGCCAGGTTCTTTACTCGGCAGGGGTTGTGTTTAAAGAAAGATATTATTCAAGCCAGAATTCACACCTCCTATGAGTCTCACTTAGTCAGCAGGGCCTAGTGAGAGCTGGAAGAAACATAGGAAGATTGAAGTGCGGGCAACAGCAAGACATTGGCAAGCAATTGTGAAGTGGGCATCTCTGCCCTTCTGAAGGCTGTGCCAGTCATTGAAATAATCTCAGATGAACAGCCATATTAGGAAAATTATTATTATGCATTACAAGGTTACAAAGAAAATGTGTCCTTTTATAGCATCGTACGTTTAAAAAAAATCTTAGAAGTGTTGGAAGTTTTCTCTAGATTCCCTCTTCCTAATTCTGGCCTGTGTGTTTTTTCAGATTTCCTCAGAGCCCATTTTCCATTCATTGGCTACAAAAGAGGTTGCACATTGATATCACTTGTGAAATTGC
This sequence comes from Globicephala melas, assembly GCF_963455315.2. Lineage (NCBI taxonomy): Eukaryota > Metazoa > Chordata > Mammalia > Artiodactyla > Delphinidae > Globicephala > Globicephala melas. Next base: position 110,206,861 of record NC_083335.1, read on the forward strand.
TAATTTCTACCAGGACAGGAATTAGAATTTCTCCAAAGATTTATGCTGGCGGTTTCTGCTTTCTTTTGGGGGTGAGGTAGAGGGATGGACTATATTATTGCTGAAACATGAAGAGAAGGCAAATTGTTGTTTTATAAGGTAAGTCGTATCCTGCTTGTGTCAAAATGGCTTGTGATATGCTGCAAAGGACACCATCAAGAAAGTAAAAAGACAGCCCACAGAAGAGGAGAAAGTATTTGCAAATCACATATCTGATAAGGGCCTTGTATCTGTAATATATAAAGAGCTTTTGCAATTCAATAATAAAAAGACAAATACCCTGTTTTTAAAAGGGTAAAGGGTCTGAATGGACTTTTCTCCAAAGAAATTATGCAAATAGAGGATAAGCGCACGACAAAATGCTCAACGTCATTAGTCTTTAAGAGAAACGCAAATCAAAATCCCAGTGAGCTATCACTTCACTCCCACTAGGATGGCTATAATCAAAAAGACAATAACAAGTGTTGGTGAGAGTGTGGAGAAGTTGGCATGCTTGTACACTGCTGGTGGAAATATAAAATGGTGGAGCTACATTGGAAAGCAGTGGTAGCTTCTCCAAAGCTTAAACATAAAGTTGCCATATGACCCAGAAATCCCATTCCTAGGTATACACCCAGAACAAATGAAAACCTCTATCCACACATTGTATGATTCCATTTATAGGAAATGTCCAGAACAGCCAAATCTATAGAGACAGTAAGTAGATTGGTGGTTGCCTGGGGCTGAGGGGTGTTGTGGGAGGTGGAGAGAGACTGTTGTTGATGGGTACTGGGGTTTTCTGGGGGGTGATGAAAATGTTCTAAAACAGTATGATGATGGCTGCTCAACTCCACGGATAAACTAAACTATTTAAATGGGTTAATTGGATGGTTTGTGAGTTATATCTCAATAAAACTATTATTAAAAATGAAAACGGGCTTCCTTGGCGGCGCAGTGGTTGAGAGTCCGCCTGCCGATGCAGGGGACACGGGTTCGTGCCCCGGTCCGGGGAGATCCCACATGCCGCGGAGCAGCTGGGCCCGTGAGCCATGGCCCCTGAGCCTGCGCGTCCGGAGCCTGTGCTCTGCAACGGGAGAGGCCACAACAGTGAGAGGCCCGCGTACCGCAGAAAGAAAAGAAAACCACCAAACCCCCAAAACCTTGTGACAACGTCCAGTGCATCCTACCTTTTAAATAAATACAAGTACTACCTGCAGTGGTAATACTACTTTTTAATACTTGGGCCTAAAATCGTGAGGTGGGTAAGATCCAGAGTAAAGAGCCCTTTGGGTTCACAGCATTTCTTAGATCCGGCAGGCAGGCTACTTGGAGTGTATTTTCCAGGCCAACAAAATTTGATGCTGGTGCATCACGGTGCTTTTGTCAAGGTCACAGTGAAAGTCAGGACAAGCGGGTCTCCAGGGCATGAGCTCAGGAGGGCCATGCTCTTGGCAACTGGGGACAAGGAGTACAAACTCAGAGGTATTTTAAATAAGCATCTTATCTCGATTCTGGGTTAACACTACATCTGTATTTAGTTTGGAATTGAAGATTTACATCCAGCTGGCGCTTTGAAAGAGCTTTTACTCTGCTTGAAAAGCCTCAAATTGTTTTGAGGGGAAAAAATGGGACTCCTAAGGCTGGAGGGACGGCAACAACAGCAAAACCCTGAAATTCGTGAATCCGCCCTTCTTAGGGCGCTGCCCGGGGGAGGCGGCAGGGGGCGCCCGGCGGGCTCCTGCCCCGCCGCCCTTCCCGGACCTCCCCCCGCCCTCCGCTCGCCCTGACGTCCGAAGACCCCGCCCCTCCCTCCCGAGCCTTCAAAGGGCGCTCGGGGGCTGCGGGGCTGGAGCTTCTGCATGTAGCCGAGGGGCCCCGCCGTCGCCTGCCCGTCGCGGGGCCACCGGCGGGCGCTGGCTTCCCCAGCTCCCTTCCCGCGTCGCAGGAGCAGGTGCCACCGCCGCCGGCCACTCGCGCGGAGGTGGGACAAGGAATGGCGCGCAGGGACGCCACATGGAGAGCGGCGGCGGGGCTCCCCCGGCTGGGGAGCTTGGGGTGGCGGCCGAGTCCGCACAGTGCCCGCTGCCGCCGGGGGACGAGGGCGCGGCGGGGCCGGCGTGGCCGCTGGAGCCCGAGGGGGCGGCCAAGGGCGAGGGGGCTGGAGGCGAGGGCGGGGGCGGGCCGCGGCGGGCTCTGCGGGCCGTGTACGTGCGCAGCGAGAGCCCCCAGGGTGGCGCGGCCGGCGGCCCCGAGGCGGGGGCGCGGCGGTGCTTGCTGCGGGCCTGCGAGGCCGAGGGCGCCCACCTCACCTTCGTGCCCTTCGGGGAGCTCGACTTTGGGGAGACAGCCGTGCTCGACGCCTTCTACGACGCAGGTGAGGCGGTGTCCCCTTTCGCCCCCCACCCCATTCCTCCCAGTTTTCCTTATCTTCGCCCACGCCACCGAAGCACCATCTCTTCCTTCCCATACTAGCACCAGCTGACTCTTTTTACAGGACCGCCCCACCTTTTGGGGAGGGCAGAGTAGGTAGCCTTGTACCCTTTACAGGTAAGAAAACAGAGGCCCCTGGCATTCATAGTTCTTTATTCTTCAGTTTTCTTAAACGTCAGATGATCCAAGAAACAGCCTGTAACCCAGTCGAGGCTGAGTTCCCCGCCCTCCACTAGTTATTCAACTGTTAGTTTCTCACTCCTGTGGGTCCCAACCCTGGCTACACGTTAGAATCACCTGTGGGAGCTTTTCAAACTCGTAATGCCCAGACTGTATCCCAGACCAATGACATCAGAATCTGAGGCCTCAGGATTGTCGAATGCTTCCCACATGATTCCATTTTGCAGTCAAGGGTGGGTAATGGTCTATTACAGTGGGGGACGGGGGAAGGGGGCGTCTCTTAGAAATGCCCCGGTGTTCTTTTGCACACTTAACACAGATTGACAGTGGGGCTGTGCTCTACTACCAGTGTGACAGATATATTTTATCCTGTAGTGCACAAACATTCCCGGCTTCAGGATCTCCTCCGTTGCCGGAACGGGACACTCAGCTCACTGTAATAAGTGTGCCAGAAGAACCCAGCCTTAAATCAGTACTTTTGATTGGCACGAGTTCCTCCAGGTGTGGAACTGATTGTTGCTTGGCTGTTTTCCTTACCGAACCTTTGGAAGCTATGTGACAAGCCTCTGGCACTTGGGTGATATTCACAAGCATTGTGGGACAGTAGTTCACCTGGGAGACCCTGTGCCTTGGTTTCTCCACTGGTCAAACAGGAGTAACATGCCTGCCCTAACCCCAAAAGCTTGTGAGAAGGTAAATGGCGGCGGCCACACCGTGCTGATGAGATGGTAAGCTAGCTTTATTACCATCCATTCTTTGCCGGGATCTGTTTTCTGCAGAGCAAATCCTCCCCAGCTGGAAGCTGTTTAACAAGCTTGTTTAAACAAGTGGCTGGTGGGCCTTTGAAAACACTCCCTGGATGTTTCTGACCACTCAGAGTAGACTCTTCAGTGCAACATCTTTTTTAGAAAAGTTGTTCAGGAGCCCATTTCACCTGGAACCACTCGGTTTTCTCGACTTCTGTTCATTCTCTGCTGAAAATGGAGTTTGAACAGACTCTTTGAATGGTTAAATGTCCATTTGGCCATTAGGCACAGCTGTAGCCTCTTGCCTGCTGGTGCCGACTCTGAAACTTGGCGTGCAGTGGCTTTGCTTCTCTCTCTCTCTCTGTGTGTGTGTGTGTGTGTGTGTGTGTGTGTGTAAAACAAGCCTTCGTTCTGGGTCCTCATTGCCTAGAATTTTCAGCTGCAGTGTGTACCTCCGTTGGTTGACCTTGGCCTGGTCTTGAATAAATCGTTTTTCAGTACATCATCATAACCAGTAAGTTCTTTTCATAGGTTTGACAAACAATATACGAAACTCCAAGAAGTCGGTTCACGGATTTAAACAGACACCACGCCCCCACCCCGGCTTCCTGATCTCTGCCATTCACAGCTTTTTGGTGTCTCCACCAAAAAGATATAAATCTGTCACTTTGGCTTTTTTGTAGAAGTTCTACAACCTTGCTCTCCAAGAACTGTTGAACTGTCCCAGGTGTGTTTCGGGCGGGCGGGGGGATCGTAGATGTGAAATTTAAGCACTTCCCATCTCCTGTTGTCATAATGAGTCAAGGCTGGGTTGGATCGTGTTTTCCATCTCCTTGTGCAGTTTTATGTGGTCCTTTGAGGGTCTGAATGGGAGGTTATGTGTCACCGGTGCCTGGGTGATTTGATGGGCTGCAGGAGAGCTATCAACCCATGCAAGGGGGCACATGGGCGCTGTTGTGAAAGAAAACCGCCGTAAGCCATGAGGGCTGACGAGCAGCTCATTGGCTTTTTTTTAAAAAAAAAATTATGGTAAAGTGTACGTAATATAAAATTTGCCGTTGAAACCATTTTTAAGTGTGGATTTCAGAGTCATTAAGTACAGTCGCACTGCTGTGCAGTCATCCCCACTCTCCATTTCCAGAACTTTTTCATCATCCCAAACAGAATCTCTGTACTCCTTAATAACTTGCCACTCCTCACTCCCCCAGCCCCTGCTACCCACTGTCCTACCCTCTGTCTCTGTGAATTTGACTCCTCTAGATGCCTCATATGAGTGGAATCATACAGTATTTGTCTTTCTGTGACTGACTTATTTCACTTAGCGTGATGTCTTAGGCTATGGTGAATAATGCTGTAATGACCATGGTGGATAAATTTCTGTTCAAGTCTCTGCTTTCACATTTTTGGGTGTATACCGGGACGTGGAATTACTGTGTCAAACGGTAATTCTATGTTTAATTTTTTGAGGGACGTTCTTTTTACTTTTAGCAGAGGTGGCGCTCATCTCTGTGTGCCTTTGGCCCATAGAAGGACCTGGTTTTTTGTTTGTTTCTTTTGGATTTTTTGTTTGTTTGTTTGTTTGTTTGTTTTTAACATCCAGCATCCATCCTCAAAGATGAGAGTCTCAAATTCAGTAAAGCTATCAAATTCAGCAAGTGAGGGTCCATCACTCGGTTACTTCTAGGATTTGGAGAACAAAACATGTCTCTCTTTTTTTGTTTTTTAGAAGAAACCGCCTTTTCTGAATATGCCTTGGCGCCTTTTGTTGAGGTGCCCATTTCTCTACTTGAACAGAATTCATAGTCACGACTTTAGCTAATGTACTGTGTGTGTTGGGTGTGTTTGCACAGAGCAGCTTCGTCGGGTGCGTGCTGTGTCTCCCTCCTGGAGGTTCTCAGTGCTTGTGAATGTATGGAAAACTCGGACATCCTACAGGAAGGAAACCTGGGTAACTCTGTCTCATGCTTTCCCAAACATCTTGACCACAGAAACTGTTCTCCCAGGATGCTGTAGTTGAATACATTTATTGTGGTTATTGAGTTAGCTATTAACTGCTCCAGTGACAAGAACGGCCCCTTTGATCAGGACCTGGGACTCAGGTGAGCTTCCCATACCTGATGTGCCTGACTCTGCCTGCCCTCCCTCCTCTCTGAGCCTCACATACATGCTACTTTCCTGACTCGGGGGCCCTGCTTCTGATTTTTTTCACAGTGATTTTAAACGTTGGGAGGTATTGCCACCTGCAGCAGGAAATCCTTGCATTTCCTGAACATTGATTAAAAGACCAAGACATCAGTCTCCAGGTTAGTTACTTGACTTTGCTGTGTCCTGATGATTCCCCTTTTCTGGCAAGAGTCATTTGGAGGATACAAAGTGGCAGAGGTAGCTAGGTGGTCAGGAGGTTGATTCTCCTACTTGTTGCTGGGAAGCAGGGACTACATTTTCCAGCACCCTTTGAGTCTATGTGGGCCATATAACTAGTTCTGGCCAATGAAATGTGAGTATTAGTCATGTCTGTCACTTTGGGCCAAGGCGTTGGCATATTGGGCCAAGGCGTTGGCATATCTGTAGATCTTCTCGTACTCTC